>NW_004524656.1:4008688-4110950 GCF_000260255.1 Octodon degus | reverse complement strand
CTCTGGGTCTATTCAGGATCCGGAGGAACCCAGGTCATCTCACTCACTTGCCGGGCCTGCACTCTGGGTCTGTTCAGGATCTGGAGGACCCCAGGTCGTCTCACTCACTCGCCGGGCCTGCACTCTGGGTCTATTCAGGATCCCGCGGCCTGGGTCGTCTC
Source organism: Octodon degus (assembly GCF_000260255.1). Classification (NCBI taxonomy): domain Eukaryota; kingdom Metazoa; phylum Chordata; class Mammalia; order Rodentia; family Octodontidae; genus Octodon; species Octodon degus. The sequence continues at coordinate 4,110,789 of NW_004524656.1, read as the reverse complement.
AGAACTCACTCGCCGGGCCTGCGCTCCAAGTCTGTTCAGGATCCCGCGGCCTGGGTCATCTCACTCACTTGCCCGGCCTGCACTCTGGGTCTATTCAGGATCCTGCGGCCTGGGTCGTCTCACTCACTTGCCGGGCCTGTGCTCTGGGTCTGTTCAGGATCCCGTCAGGCCCTGGGTCGTCTCACTCACCGGCCTGTGCTCTGGGTCTGTTCAGGATCCCGTCAGGCCCTGGGTCGTCTCACTCACTCGCGGGGCCTGCGCTCCAGGTCTGTTCAGGATCCCGCGGCCTGGGTCCTCTCACTCACTCGCCGGGCCTGCGCTCCAGGTCTGTTCAGGATCCGGAGGGCCCCAGGTCGTCTCACTCACTCGCCGGGCCTGCACTCTGGGTCTGTTCAGGATCTGGAGGACCCCAGGTCGTCTCACTCACTCGCCAGGCCTGCACTCTGGGTCTATTCAGGATCTGGAGGACCCCAGGTCGTCTCCTACTGGTTGATTTCTTGATGATAGCCATTCTTTCTGGGGTGAGATGAAATCTCACTGTTGTTTTTATTTGCATTTCTTAAATGACCAATGTTGTTCAACATTTTTTTCATGTATTTATTTGCCGTGTATATTTCTTCACCTGAGAAGTATATGTTCATCTCAGATATTCTTGGATTAGTTCTTTGAATCTTGAGGGACTGGTTTTTTAAAATTCTTTATATATTCTAAATAGAAGTCCTTTTCTTAAGGGACAGTTGGCTAAATTTTTTTCCCAATTCATGGGCAAGGCAGGAGACATCAAAATCTCTGACTTAAAGTTATACTACAAAGCTACTATAATGAAATCAGCATGGTACTAGCAAAAAAATGGACTTAAGAATCAATGGAACAGATGAAAAAATGCAGACATACTACAAACACACTCAGCCTCTTTACCTTTGACAGAAGGGCCGCTCATATTCTTTGAAGAAAGACAGCCTCTGATAAATGGTACTTGGAAAAACTGGCTTTCCACATGCAGAAGACTAAAACTAGACTTACGTCTATCACTGCACTAAAGGCGAAATGGATTAAAGATCTAAATATTAAAACAGAAATACTAAATCTACTGGAAGAGAAAGTAAGTAGAAATTTTGAAGACGTGATAGGCAGAGAGGTCATGAAGAAAAACCAGGCTGCACTGGAAATACTTAAAAGAATCAACAGCTGTGATCTCATCTTTCTGAAAAGATTTTGCACATCAAAAGAAATTAGTATTAGTTTTTAATCACTGTTGTAAAAATCACTATAAACATAGTATCTTAGAGCAGCACCTGTTTACCCTGTTCACAGTCTCTGAGCTCAGTATGCTTTGGTGTAGCTGGTCCCGTAATTAGGTTCTCACAAGGCCCAGGGCAAGGTGTCGGCGGGGCAGATTTTCTTATTGGAGATGCTGGAGAAGAATCTCCCTCAAGGCTTGTTCAAGATGAGAGCAGCACTTCCCATGTGGTCCCCTCCATTTTCAAGCCAGGAATGGTGCATTAGAGCCTTCTCATTCTACCAGCTGGAAATCTCTGTTTTTGTCTTCTGCTTCTAGGTAGAGAAACATCTCTGATTTCGGATCAGGGACATCCAGATGTGGAGGTAGAAATTCTGCCTCCACAGAATTTCCAATCATATAAAATAATTTAGCTTTTATTTTGATAGTTATTGTATATTTAAGAAGAGGAGAGAGGTCATCAAATTTGTGTTTTGGAATTATTACTTTGGCAATAGAATAGACGAGGGTAGTCTTGAAGCTACCCTGAAGTCATGGAAAAGTCATTGGCTATTTTAGATAAGAATTTCACACAGTGAACAAAGTAGTGACAAAACCTTTGGAAGACATAGAAGAGCAGACTTAGGTTGCCTCCCTAGAATTGCCTCAGTAATAGGTCATCCCACACACACGAACCTGGCTGCCAGGACACAGCGGCCTCTGCCAGAGCAGAACGGTGGGATGCCGTCCTTGCTGGTGGCCTTAGCTGTGACTGGCTGCTGGGGCTTTAGCTCAAGAACAAGACTGAGTGCACTTACATCTGGCAGTTAGGAAGCCTGTCCCCAAACTGTTCCACACTGTGTCTGCTAACTTCACTACCTCTTTCAAAACCTAGAGCTGGCCAGGATTTGTAGACACTAGGTTTTATCTGCAATGTAGCGTAGGACAATAGATTTCAGGGCTTTCCAGTGTTTCCTGTACAGGAAGCCCTATCTGGAGAGGTTGGAACAAACTAAGAAAGCTGATCTAGCTTGTGTATCCATAGAAAACAAGAGCAATCAAAATTATGATGATAATTACATTTATAAGACAACTAGATGAGAAATGTGAATGGATTAATGATTGAGATGGAGAGCTAGCAAGACATGCTCATTGCTGGAATGCGAGAAGTGCAGAAGGAGCTGGAATGGCCACCTGGCTTCTGAGTAGGTGCTTAGGTAGATTTTACTAATACTTAAAAGACTGGGAGAAGATAATTGGGAATAGCATCAGCTATTTCTGAGCATACTGATTTTGAGAAAACTCTAGAACGTTACTGTGTACCAATTTATAGGTCATGTAATTTGTAGATTTATGTGTTCATTACAGCAACTGTGCTACTTTCTGCACATGGGTCATAATTTTGTGTGCAAACATACCTGTGATTGAGACTGATATAGTTGGCTATAGTGTCAAGCATAAATGAGTCCAAGAATTGGTGTTACTATGAAGGTTAGTGTGCTATTTAGATTCAAGCCCTTTTCTAGCCCTTTAATATTATTATTGAATAATTTTGTTTTTGTTTTCCTCTAAAAGGACTCATGGACGTTCTACTCCTTAAATTCTTCATTGTTTCAGAGTATGTTTGTTAAATTTATTTCTGAACAGAACTAAGCTAAATATATTCTGTGTCATCCTTTCTAATGTATTTATTTGGTCGTTAATGATTGTTTTGCTCTTCCGTGTGTGTCATTAGCTCTGTGCTCTCACTTCTCATCTCATTCTACAGTTTCTCATTTGTCTTTGAGCTCTTGTTTTTCTATATTCATACAGTTAATAGTTTCTAGAACTTAAGAGTATAGTTCTTTTTTTCCCTCAGTTGTCTGTTCTTTTAGACTAAGTTCTGCATCTGCTTTCTACTTATGTGTTCCTCTTGTTTCTGCTGTGGTATGCACTTAGCTGCTATTTTGTGTCTTATTTATGCCTAAAAGAAGGGAATTCTCTACAAATGGCCAATAAATACATGAAAGAATGTTCAACATCTCTGGCCATCCAAGAAATGAAAATTAAAACTACACTCAGATACCACCTTAGTCTTAGAAAGAATGGGTATCATAAAAAAAAATCTATAACAAAATCTGAGAAGGACGTGGGGACAAAGAAGCTTGTGCAGTGTAGGTGGGAACGTAAGCTACTACAGCCACTTGGAAGCAGTGTGGAGAGTCCTCAGAAAACTAAAAGTAGGAATTCCATTGATGCAGTTATCCCCCTTTTAAGTATTATCCCAAGAGAATTATAGTCATTCTATAACAGGGATGCACACACACCCATGTTTATAGCAACACAGTGTTTAATAAGTATAACAGCACAAATTTTAGGAGCAGCACAACTTAGCAGATCTTGGAAATAGCATATATGTTGGATGTACTTGTGAATGGATTAGGAAAATGTATTTATACATAAAGGGGTACTGCTGTGCCACGAAGAAAAATCAATGAGGTATTTGTAGGTAAATGGATGATTTCTCCAATGAGAAGCTCAAAAAATATATCTACAGATAAAGAACAAAATGGAAAATAGACAAATAGGAAGTAGAGGAAAGTTCACATAATTACCCCAAATTACCTATGCCATTCTTTCAGAAATATCTTAATATATATGCTAATTTGATTCATTTATACTAGTTTGTTTTATTGAAAAGAAAGTTTTGTGCTATTTATGTTTGTTCATTCTTTGTAAGAGGGACTCTTCTTAGTCTGTGTCTTGTACTGTAACTACTTTTTAAGTGTGTTAAATGTTGTTACTCTATTTTGTTATGATACTTTATGGATTTTTTTTTTTTTAAAGTGGGCCCTTACAGCTGGGGAGATTGCTCAGTGGCATAAACACCTGCCTGGCAAGTGTAAGGTCCTGAGTTCTATCCCCAGAACCCAAAAACAAAAACAAAAAAAGTGGGCACTTCTGTTCAGACTGTCTCTGTGCTAAAACACAGTGTAAGTTAACTCTCCTGGAGTCTTTCCCATTCTTATTTTGTCCCTCCCAGGTGAAACTCTTCCGGGGTCCTATTGCTTTTCTGTGATTTGAAGGGAGAACGTCTCTGGAGTTAGTGTTCAACTGACATTTGACCATGTGGCTTCTGCTGTCTTTAATGAGATTTAAACAAAATGATCTTTATCTACTTTCACTTAAATGAAAGCTTATGCTAAGAGATTGGGTGGGGAAAATATTTTTAAACTGTGAATCATTTCATCTTTTTAGTTTGGAGCCTTAGGTCATTTTTAGTCACGGTAGTTTCATTTGTAACTGTTTGGGCCTTTTGCCTTCTTTTTGGTTTGGTTTGTTTGCCTTTGCTACAGTGGGATGCAGAAGCTGCTGGTCCGCAGGGTTTCCTCCAACCTGGTTTTTCCATGGTCTGGGCGACTCTGTAGCTTCTTGGTCCAGTGTTCCTTAATAAGGAAGCATGTGGTCAGTATTCCTGGTTTCTCTGCTTTTGTTCTCCCCTCTGGTTTGTGGAATGGGGTGCAGATCTTTGATTAACTGTACCAAATAGGGTAGAAGTTTCAGTTCCTTTTAAAAGGTTGTGACAAAAGATTATTTCTTCTGTTACTGCTTGTGATTTTTCTTATCCCTTTTAAAAATACTGTTTCTGATTCAGATTTTGGGAGCAGATGATATACTACATTTGATCATACCAATCAATACCTTCCCTCAGAAGGCCCATCTAAGGAGATTTCAGTATTATATTTTCTGAGGGGTGCATCTACTTAAATAATATGAGCCGCAGAGCAGTAGAGATGTAGGCTAATATTTATTTGTATATGAGCTTATATTAGTAAATGTATAATTAGTAATTTATATTAATAAAGTTATGTTTACTAATCTTCTATTTTATTTAATATCAAAGGCTATCTTATACAATAGGAAGGACAAGACTTACCCCAATTCTACTAATGAGAGAACAGATTGAAAAGAATTGAGTGCATCGCAAGTCACACAGCTAATTGTGAGATGGAGTCAAGACTCTGAAGGCAGAGCCAGTGCTATTTTTTTTTTTACCAGACCCTATTTCTCCATTTAAAGGAAATGATCACCTCCTTCTCTAAGCACAGATGTCTTACCATGTCATTAATGTTCTTACAAACCTTGTTATGACACTGCTTTTACTAAGTAAAAGCCAAAAGTAGAGTGGGAGAGGTTTGAGAATAATAAGTCTTCCGTGACTGTGGTATTCTGATTCTTAATTAACCTCAATGTTTCTTAGTTATAATAAAACTAATATTAAATCTTTTATTATTTTTCCCTCTCTGGTAGTAGGAGACTGCACAAAATTCAATAAAATCAGACCTGCATTTACATTTCCACGCAGAAATGGCCTTGTGGGCCTGTTGTCATGTCTGTAATTCACTTTGCTCTGGGTGCACTTTGCTTTTTATCCATGCTTTGGTAAAAGAACGTATATTCTCTTTTCTTCAGATTTTTTCCCCCTAAGACTCATCCATAAATTCCTTGCATTGACACCTGAAGCTAGATCGAACATTCAGACCAGAGTTTCCTGAAAGAGTTGGGTTAGCAGCTAGCATCCATGTTTTCATCCGCGAGCTAGGACTTCTGCCTTGGACTCCGCTGCTGTCCTCCGTCTGTAAGCATGTGCTTAGCTGCCTTCGGCATGACACACACGAGTGCCAGCTCTGTGGAGAAAAGCAGCTTCTCACGCTTACCTTTGTAGCGTTTGCTTTTCTAGGTTGTTTCTTTCTAAGCTTACCTTAGTGAAACGCAGGGGTTGAGTATCTTCCGGAGAAATGCTTCCTCTCTCTTCAAGGATGTTTTTACGGAGGCCTCAACAGAGCAGCTGTATCAGGTCAAAGAAAACACGGTAGTCATTCAGTAGCTAGGTATGTACATAGAGTCCGATGCAGAGATAGAGGGGTACTATGAGAAAAAGACAGTTGAAAGTTGCAAGTAACAGTGTAGGTTACTGTAGTTCAGAAGGAGCCCATGGATGGCAAGCTGGTAGTTTAACTGTTGTTTTCATCCTTCTAGGTATCACGAGCTGATCACAAAATATGGGAGGTTGGAGCCTTTGGCAGAAGTGGACCTAAGACCCCAGAGCAGTGCAAAAGTCGAGGTCCACTTTAACGACCAAGTGGAGGAAATGAGCATCCGTCTGGACCAAACAGTTGCAGAACTAAAGAAACAGTTAAAAACTCTGGTGCAGCTACCCATGAGCAACATGCGTCTCTACTATTTTGACCAGGAAGCACCCTTTGGCCCAGAGGAAATGAAGTACAGCTCTCGGGCATTGCATTCTTTTGGCATTAGGGATGGAGATAAAATTTATGTGGAATCGAAAACGAAATAACCTCTACCAGCCTTGTAAAAACACACATGAGAACTCTTGCAGGGCATTTGTTTCCAGTGTGGTTTTCTTTAGGAGGGAGAAGGCTGTTGCTTTGTTTTGCTTTGTTTGTTTACCTTTGGGAGGGATTTTGTATATTTTTCCCCTAGAATGGGTAGGGGGCTCTTTTTGGTATTTTCTATCACAGATTTCTTCAGCTCAACCAGCAGAATTGGCCACACCTGCAGTCCATGTGCCCTCTTGCATAAAGACACCAATGAAATCGCCAACTTCTGTGTTCGCTGGGGTTCGCCTGCCACTTGGTTTTGTTGCCCCTGGGTGCGCTTGTGGAGAGAGCGTGAGGCGCAGAACCCCTCCACGGGCACTGTGCGGTATTCATATCAGGAGACAATCTTCACGGAAGGACTGGCACTTCGACTTCTCCTTTGGTTTGTCCTGTCTGCCTTCCTCTCCCTCCTTTCCTCATTGGTTTCAGTTTTTCTCTTTGACTTGTGTCAGCATATGTTGAGCTAATAATCTTATTTTGTTCATATGTTAACTTACCTCTCAACTTGAGTGATTTTTTTTTTCTCATTTCTCCCTTTTGAAATAATTTTAAGTATTTTAAGCATTTTGCAACCTGATTCTGATCTCAGGTACTCAGTAAAATCCTATAACTCTGCTAGGATCTTAAAGAATAGATGGGAGTTAAAACTCCAGGAAAATTTATTATTCTGGAAGTATTGGTAGAGCAGTCTGATCTCTTTATATGCTACTCTCTCACTTTTAATGTTCCTTATAGAGTATATAAGTCATTACTTATATAACATGAAATATGTCAGATTACAGAGTTATTTTTGCGTATTGAATGTATCTCTTTTCTTTTTCATTAATTTAAACTGTTGAGAATAGAGAACTGATTTTATGAGGAAGCCAGTTGAATACTGGATATGCATGGCAGGAGAGCAGAGCTGAGGTGATCTGCGCTGTGTGTGTTAAGGAATGCAGTGGGGGATACAGGCAAACGGGCCCCGTGATTTGCCTGCCACCCACTTGAAGTCCTTGTTCTTGCACTTTGCATTAAAAGTGGGAAATTTTAATCCAAGGGAGTTTTGCTTCCCATTTTGTGGGGTTTGGTGATGAAAGGATTGAAAGTTCTTGTTTTACATTTCAACTTAATTGCCTCCAGAGAAGAATGACTCTGCCTAATCTATAGATGTCAAAACTTCCAAATTGCACCCAAGTCATACTATTTGCAGAAGCGTGTGTAAAGCACTTTTCCTATGAAAGCCAGTTCTTTACTTGCCCTCCTGTATTTGTTCTCTGTTTCTTTTTAAATCAGATGTAATCCCTTTGTTTAGTCTGTCTCTTTCTTGGGTCCACCATGTTTATAGTGGGAGACTGGAGAAATACTTTACTAAGGCAGGTAGGGAGAAGGTAGGCAAGTAAAGTGTTTTTCAGATATTGTCATTATTACCTAGTTGCATTTGATCTTTTGACCTTTGTCAATGATTCCACCCCGCCTGTGAATTTAATTTCTTGGGGAATTTTTAGATTATGTTTGTTTGTTCTTTATGTATCGGGGAGTTGTGTTTATTCTTGCTACTTTTTCACCTTTCCTGTGCCATGTGGCAGATGTTTATTCTCTTAGCGCACTTCAGGTTCAGTATCTGCAAAGCCTTTGACTCAGTCCTTCTGAGGCAAATCTACATTCACTGTAACATTAAAGATGGAAACCAAAGGGTTTGAGAAAGACGAATGAAGCCTGCTCTCCTGCTGCTGCTGCTGCAGACTCTTGTCTTTCAGAATGTCCAAACTGAGCGATGCAGAGCCAGGCTGAGTAGAGACAAGAACAGTTGTTTTGCATTCGCATTTTCCTGACAGATTTTTGGAAATAGGATAAAAGTGTGGCAAGTGTCACGAAGGCTGAAACTATGGGTGCTTGGTGTATGTGCGAGTGAGTACAGATGAGTTTGAAAGAGAAGCAGTGCAGTGGAGCCCGTGGGTTTTGTCAGCCTGGGAAACAGATGCGCTCTTATTTTTTGAAGTTGTATGACCACTGATTGTCACACAGTGGAAGGCAGAGTGAGCACTTATGCTTTAGTCGTAAGTGGAATGATCACAATAAGATATTTTATATATGAAAAAGTTTTATGAAATGCTTTTTTACTATTAGAGACCTGTTTCTTCTGTTATTACAGAACACAGTGTTATCAACTGCAGGCGTAATGCTTTTATTATACAGTTGCATGGAGGGGACCTTCCCATTTAATTCAGCCGATGTGGGTATTTTTAGGGCATTGTAATTGATGGTTTTAAAATTGCTGAATAATTTTTGATTAATAAAAAGACTAATGCAATCACTGATCTTTCAGAGTTATGGAAGTAAAAAAGAAAAGCTATTTGGCATGTGTACTTACAGATGCCTTTGGGTGGCAGAGTAAAGATGCTGCTTTTGAAATAAAATTGGTGCTGTGTAGACCCTGGTAACCAAAATTATTTTTATAACAGGCCTGAAAAGAGAGGAGAACCCATAGACCTCTGAGTCTCAAGACATTCATAAAGGATTGTTGGTACTTTTCCTGCATTTTCGTACTGGCCTCACCCAGATCCAGCAGGAAGGAGCACAGTGCTGGCATTTGCGAGACAGCATGCGCTGTAGCTGGTCTCCTAGCTGTGACACTTCAGGCATGGTGGATGGAACACACCTTTCCTAAAGTAGAAATTCTTTGCAGTTATGAAAAAATAATAGTTAAAAAAAAAGCTGCATCTTTCTATGTGTAGATTCATAGCTGCTGAAGGCACAGATGTCATTTTTTTTTATTTGAATTGTTGAACTATCCCAGATTTCTTTTTTAAAGAAATCCAGAGTTATATGTCTTTATTGTTAGAAGTTTTGGTGTTTCTGCATCTTGTTGCCACCATTGCCGTAAGTAAATAAGAAAGCGGAATCATGAGCCCTTGTTTTTAAGACCTTTTGGTAAATGAAAATTCAGCCCAAAATACAAGCTCAGTTCTGTTTGACAGGAGTGAATACTATGATGCGCTTTCTAAAAACTTGTTTACTTTTTGTTTACCTTCTAAAAAAGTCAGCGCTAACTAGATTTTCAGCCGTGTGGCTAAACTAGCAGTGTCAAGAGCAGAGGTCGCCACGTGAGCGACCTGCTGTGTGGGACGTGCCAGGCTGCGGGCCACGTGATGCCGGAATTCAGGACTCCAGGCTGCTCTAAGCAATGTCATTTCTGTTCACAAGTTTGATTCTTTTCCTCATTTCATGTTAGGTGGAAAATACAAGCAAACTGCTTTCAAGAACATGCAGAAGCTCTGTGTTGCCGGGTGTGTTGTGAACATGCTGTTTTTCATAGGTGCTTCCATGAAATGTATGTCCATTATAGTGATGGAGAGGGACTGGACTCTCTCAGGCTCCTTACTTGCCAGTTGTCTCCTGCATTAATGGAAATATATTTTATTTTAGAATATAATTTAAACACGAAGGTCTATTCTTTGCACTTTTTATTAATATATATAGAGAGATAGTTAATCTTTAAAAAATTAAAGATCCAAGTCCATTTTCTCTTTGTGTTCTGATTTTTTTTCTGGAGGGTTGGGTCAAAGTTTATGGGTATGTTTATTTTTATATAGCTCAAAATGGACATTGGTCCTGTGGTCGAGTTCGCTAGAAGATTGACTTACAACAGTAAGAGTGTGATCATTTTTTAAATAACTGGAATTTCGCTAAAAAATTCATAAAACAAAGATTCATGGAAATGTACAGTTGCTTTTCTGTTAGGAAAATGTTTTTTATGACATGGTTTCTGTAAATTCTTTTTTCCCCTTTGGGAACAAAACCCTTTTTGAGGTATTTGATGCCATCTTTTTTAGTAAAATTGAAAATCTCACTTTGGTGAAATCAGAAATTTGCTGGTTTTTATTCAGGCGTTGTTTTTTCCTGTTGAAAAATCATTTTCTACCAGTGTGAGTTTTGAACACTTAAATCCTACCTGCTCAGCAATAGTTTCTTGGTGAGCTCGTACGAAGAATTGCTTCTAAAGAGTGTGCTTGTTCCTGTGTTTAAAGGACAGTCACTGAGCTTCTCTTAAAAGAGACTGTTTCACTACTGCAAATGCATTTAACCTGTTTCAATTTAAGATAATTTCTGCCTCCTACTTGAATTTCCAAGAATTGTAATTTTAGCATGTGTTAAATTCTAATCACTATTTATTGTGAGCTGCTCTGAGTACTTACAGTGTAGATACACATATATAGAGATATCTAATACTTAATGGACTAAAAAATGCCATGACCTTCTCCAGTTATTTGGATGCACACGAAAAGGTTGGCCTTGGAGTCACTTCTTTCCAATTTCCTCTGGAAAAGAAGTTTGTGTTTGGACTTCTCATGAAAATCAGCCCTGTCACTCCCATTTTCTTACTAAGGAGGAAATTGACATACAGCTAGGTTAAGTAACTGGTCCAGAGTCACGTAAGTGATGAAGACAGGGTTCAGACACAGGTAAGGGGGCTGCAGGAGCTGGGCTGCAGTGCCTGGTGCCGGCCTCCTTGAGCTCCCCCCACGCACACACACCTTTATTGTTACTCTTTGTTTTGCTAGAGTGCTAAAATGAGAGATGCCTCCATATCGATTTGCTAAATTGATTCACTCTGTAATGGAATCGCTGATGTGGTTGATAGCTTTAAATTTAGATTCAAACGTGTCCCCATGGCAGTTCCAGCCTGTGACGTTGGTGCATGGCTGCTGTCCTCCCTGCTCTTATGGAATCCATATTAGGTGCTTTGGGCCAGAATAAATGAACCAGTGAGCTGGTGCAGGAAGACTGATAACTTGATTTGTAATCAGGGGATAGTCTAAAGCCTTAAAACTGAATTTCAGTAAATAGATACTCAACTCCGAATCAGACTCATATCCAAGAAGAGCAGTATTCTAAATGAGCATAAAAATTAGTATTAATTGAAAAAAGTTCTATTCCAGTGGAGCCTTTATGAGAGGCTTCATTATCGAGAGGCTGAGGCTGCCATTGCAGTTGTTTCTTAACATTCAGGAGAGAGCCTAGTGAAGAATATAAACATTGCTAGCAAAGCAGGGGAGATGGCTTATCTGTTACGGTCTGCAAGATGGGGATCTCCAAAAAATCAGGAAAACACTGCAGTGCAATTTCAATTTGTTGAGTCTTTCACAGCCTTCTCATCCTTGAATGTATCTTCTCACTGTAAGTAATACAATTAAGGTATAAATAAGAATGGGAATAGAGGAGGAAAAGATTAATGAGTACGTATGACAGAGGAAAGTGTTTTACAAAATATCAGGTATTCTGGGGCAGATGGCAGGTTTAATCCACTGACAGAATAGAACAAGGACAATAAAACTGCTGCTGTATTAAAATTCTATTTGCATAAATTTTAGTTTGCTTACAAAAAAGTCTGAAAAATTTTAATTTGTAAACATTATATTCACATGGTTCAAAAGTCAAGCTGTAGGACCAGGGAGATAGCAGCATAAGCGCCTGCCTGACCAGCGCAGCGGCCTGAGTTGAGCCCTGGTAATGCAAAAAAAAAGTCAAGCTACATATTTAAAGTATCCATTGAAAAGTGCCATTCTAATACTTCTACTCCCATCTGAATTTATGAGCCCTGCCAGAATTTACGAAATAATAGCACGCGCATGTGCGCGTGCGCGCACACACACACACACACACATATATATATATATATATATATATATATATATTTTTTTTTTTTTTTTTTTTTTTTTTTTTTCCCCTGATACCAGGGATTGAACTCAGGACCTTCACTTGCCAGGCAAGCACTTATTCCACTGAGCCATCTCCTGAGCCCTTGCCAATATGTTTTTGATTGTTGCTCTTCTGTACAGCAAAGCTAACATATACACTATTGTCTGCTTTGGGTTTTTTTCCCACTTAAAGTATATTTTGGAGATCTCTGTAATTGTAGATAAACACTATTATATACATACGCCATATGCATACCTTTTATAGTAGATGTGCTATCATTTATTCAGTACCTTATTGAGTGACATCTGAATTTTTCTCAGTCTCTTCCTGTTTTTATTATTTTCAGTTTGCTGCAGTAAACAGCCTATGTTCTTTTACCTATTTGAAAAAATAGCTATAGAACACCTTCCCAGAAGTGAGATTGCTGGATCAAAAGGTCAAAGTGTTTGTAATTTTAGTAAATATCACCAAATTGTTTTCCAATAGAGTTATGTAAAATGAACATTTTCCCCCCTGATTTTATTTTCACATCCCTGCAAAATGAAAGACTTCTGTGATGTTCAGCTTAACAGGATTTCGGATGGCCGGCTTTCCAGTCAGGCCGTGCAAATCTAGGCCCAGGGCATCAGCACGTGGTAGATTTGGCAAGCCACACGTCTATCTTAGGAGTTATCTTTCCTCTGTGACTTGTAATTTTTAGTCATTGGTAGGTGAGATTTCTTCTCTGCAGCACAAGGTGCATTGCTGTTCTCCTTAACAGTGTGTGAACACTTACTTCAGCTGGGTGCCCCTGAAAAGTGATGAATTAGTTACCCCGAAATCTGGGGCTTAGTGTCTGTACTAAGCTTTCATCAGAACAGGCTCTTGCCTACCAGGGAAATCTCGTGTAGAGGAACCGCGCGGTGCTCCTCGGAGCACAGTGAATGTAACAGTGTGTACACTTCCCTCCAGTTTCCAACTTGACTCCTACTATGCTAGCAGCAGTATTAGAGTAAGGCCAGTTGTGAGAGTTACGGCACTCTACTTGCAACTAGCTGTTACACACTCCTTGGCTAAAGATACTGCAGTGGTTGTTAGAAACTTCAAATTATTCTTCAGAAATGAACATCTGCTATTGAGCTCTTAGAGCAAGAAAATGCTGCTGATTAGTTAATGAACAAAAACTGTCACAATATGGTTTATAAAGAGTCAACCCCATATTTTTCATATTTATTAATATTAAACCCAGACTAGGATGAATAAAACCATACAGAAAGACACTTGCAGGTACATAATATTCTTTTAAAAGATGAATTTCAGAGCATTTGTTCTACAATTTGAACTCTTGATGTTTGCGGTATACAGCAAAGATTATTACCATGATACTAATAGATGTGAAAAACTTTAGAAAAATTGCATGAGGTTTTATTAAAAATCTCATTTCTAAAATGAAATGCTGATATACTCGGAATGCTGGCCTTGAGCTTCAGGGATGAAGACTGCTCAGAAATACAAGGCTAGTGTCCAGATGTGGGTTTTTCATTTTTTTTTTCCTTACTAATATCAGTAAGTAGATGTTTTTAAGAGTCCAATTCCATTTCCTCCATCACCTTATCCACTTCAAAGATTCTACTGTGAGTAACATCTTTTTCAAGAAGAAAGTTAAGTGTAGCCTTAGATGTAGCTGCCTTATGAGCTAGATCTGGGAGGTTGGAAGTCACTCAGTACTAAGTGTTAAAAATAATGCATCACAGAAATACTGACTCCCCTTGGTTGATTATACAGAAATAACCAGGAAAATGGAGTTGGGAGTGTAAGAGGGTTACAGCAGAGTAGTAGCTGTGAGGGCAGGGCAGGGGTATCGGGTGGCAGAGGTGGCCATTGAGCGTGTATCCCTGACAGGGTTGGCCAATCCAGTGAGATGTCCTGGAGCAAAGGTACTCATTAGACAAGTCCTACCTTGAATGGAAATGGCTCAGGCCTTTTTCTCAGTTGTCGACTAGAGTACAACTTGAACATGACCTCAACGAAAGGCTAGTGTAGCTCCAGATGAGCCAGTTGTTGGAATCTTTCTGCGAATCACATTTCTTGCAGTTAGAAATCACTGGAAGGGGTCTAAGCGCCCATGTCTGGCCCAAGCAATGTGTAGATCTGGTTTTCCATCTCTGCTTGGGAGCAGTTGCTCCAGAGGCTCTGGGGGGAACCTGTTCCTGAGGAGAAATGAGGAAGAGGTAGTTTCAGAGAATGAACTACAACCCTTCACTGTGGTTGGTTTCAAGGCCACAAGTAGTACCACTGTCTGTCTCTGCCACTGTCCATTGTGTCTTAGTTCTCACCTCTGTTCATCTCAGTGGCTTATGTGATGATTTCATTCAAACTGAATTACTGAGTATTCTGAGATCCCAACTACCCCGACTACCAGATGCTGTTCAAACCAAGATTGCTGTCATGACTGGGCAAGGGAGCGTGAGGGCCTGTGACCAAAATGGGTCACTTGAATTCCACACATTATCCCTTAAGCTTAGTGTGTGGTGGATGTCCTACTGTCACAGAAAATGCCCACCCCAGCCAGTACACTTCAGTTTGTTGGTTACCCAGGTAATATGGTTCCTGTTCCTGTTCCACTTCCAGTTCCAGTTACTGCTGATCTCTTAGAAACTAAATGAAAACTACATACAGCTTATAGCCAGTTAAAAGACCAACTATATCTGTAGACATCCCTGAACATACATAGAACTCAGTTACATATTATCTCTACATGTTTCAGAAATCCAGCTTTAGATCTCTGAAAATTTTACCTCGTTAGCTCCTCTGAGGATCATTCTGAAGAGATAGTACAGGACTGACTGAAACCTGAGGACATTGTTCACAGGATTGCTCCATGCCTAGATTTTTGTGTCTTTTCAGGCTGCTTATCCCAATCCTTACTTTCATGCCCCCTGCAAACTGGGGTTTTTTTGTTTATTCCTTTCTTTTTCATTTTTTTCTTTTTCTTTTCTTTGCCTTAAACTATATGGACAGAGAATAGAACAAATCAAACCCTTGACCAAGATTTGATGAGTTTCCAGGGAACAATGGACACACTCCTTGATCTGATTAACTCCCTCACACCCTTGCCACAGAAATGTTACAGAACAGGCTAACTTATGTCTCTTCCTGAAAAGCAACTTAGGGAAAAACTGAAATAAGACCATCTTGGGGACCCTGGCTGGAGCCTGGCCTATAGGATCACTGACAACCCTAATGTTACTGCTTCTGTTTGGGCCTTGTCCCTGAAGGTGATGTGTAATATGCCCAGTGAAGATTTGCTGGGGAAACAGAGGCAGGGAAATGTAACAGAAAATCCCTCCGTCCCCCAGGAGTATCCTTCAGTTTCTCAATTGCCCAGGTCATAGTTCCTGTTCCAGTTCCAGTTGCCTCTGATCTCTTGGAAATGCCGGTCACTGTGATGCGTATTGTAAGAACCAATCCCAATGGACAAGCCATTCTGCCTGTGTACTTTCTGCTTGCCTATCCAGTAGAGGCCCTCGACCGCCAGAGATCAGGGCCTAATATTTGGGGAGTAATCCCGATTAGTGCCTGTCAACATAAATAAATCTGCCTCCAAATCCTGATTGTTTCGGTGTTTCTACTGGCCCTTATACCACATTTTGCTAGTCCTCACAGATTGCTGGTTCAGCTCTGTTCTTGCTAGTCTTTGGAACACAACACCAAGGCAGCAGTGCTGTGCCTCCTGGTGAAAGTGTGTCCTCAGGAGAATCGAGGATTCAAACTACAGCGCCCAGAAATGAGGGGTTGGGAAGCATCCAGTCCCTTTTATCAGCCAGCTTTCATTACTATTGTGAAACACCTGGCACAGGCTATTTTTGAAGAAAAAGCGGAAAATCTAGTTCACAGGTGTAGAAGTTCAGAGTCCAAGATTGTGCACCCCACTGGTTTGGCCTCTGATGAGGGCAGTGGTAGACGCACACCATGGTAGGAAACATACAGGAACAAGCAGTTGTGTCTTAGAACTGGACAGGAAGAGGATGGGCGGGACAGACTTCTATAACAACCCTCACAGGAGCTATGAAAAGGGTCACGTGGGAAATAACCTTGTGCGCCCAGTGGTCTAAAGTCCACCCATTAGCCTCCACCTCATGAAGTTACGCCACCTCCCAGCATCACCTCCTTGAGGACCAAGACTTCATTCCCAGTGGACCTTTAGGGGATATTCAAACCATAGCATTCCCTAATGATTATCCGAAGTAAGGGCAAGGAGGGCCACCTTGGCTGGTATCTGTGATTTGGTTCCTGGATCCGTGTAGTTTTGCTGTCTGGGATTCTGCACTTCACAAACTCTGACTCATTGTGTGCGGTGTCTTGGAGAATAGCACTTTCAAGGGACAGTGTCCTCAAGATGGCACTTTACCTGCCTCCTAAGCATTCGAGTGCTCTCCTGAGGTGTCATCTTCTGTATCATACTGTTTATATTCCAACCTGCAGATCCATAGTCACAGGCCCAGCCTCACATTGCTTTTCCTATAAGATGGATTTTCTAGTCAATTCTACTTCACGTTGAATACTTTGCCCTGGCGTCAGGCCTCCTGTTTCTCTTTAGTGACGCCGCATGAGGCCTCTGGGCAGGAAAGGTATATTATGATCTTTATCCCTACAGAAAGGGACCATTGGCCCTTCCAGGAAGAAAAGTCACTCCATCATTCTGTCACCAGTTGGCCAGCCGGTTTCACCAAGGTCTGTAATGAACATGTTGAACATTCAGAGACCAGAGTCCTTAGAACAGCCATGCTAAGTGGGACTTCATGCTGTTGGTGCCGGGTACCTCCACGCCTGTTGCGATGGCCACGTTGTACGTGTGCACTGCGCCCACCCTGATAACGGCTGCTTCACTTCAACTGGCTGAGCCGTTTTCTCTACTTGCTTGCTTAGTGTCCCCCTTCTCTAGTGGATGCTGCCTGGCAGATGTTAACAGATGCTGCAAAGATCTCCATACCTGGCGTCTGTTCCCATCTCTCCCTCCACATGTCTCCACTCTGGGCCTCTTTGTTACTGGTTTTCCCATCTTAGTCTCCCCTAGCCTTTGTCTAGTTGTGTGAATCACTGCCTTCTAGTTTGTACTGCTTTCACTTTAGGACATTTCTCCTTCAACACAACACATCAAGACATATCACCCTGAGCACCACACATTTGAGAATATGTTTCTCTACTGCCTTTCAAAACCAGCAAGCATCTCATAAAAATCTTCAAATGATTGTTCCAGAAGATTGCTACAAAGGGTGTCGTATGATCCCACCTACTTTCGGCGTGCACACTTAAGTTTGGGCTGGATTTCCTCCTCCATTGTAGTGATGGCCCTCACCACTTATGGCCAAGTATGTGATCCAGGGCCTGGGGTGGGGGAGGGGCATTGGTGCAACTGTGGCGGTTGATTTTCAGAAGGTATGTGATTCTTTGTCACTGCAGGAAAAGGAACATTTTTTCACTTCCAGAACATCAGGAGCCTTCATGAGACTTCAACTCCACAATTCATCACTTATGCCACTCAGAGCCACCATCAAAAGGTCAACCGCACATTTTGCCCAAATGACAGAGCTACTTGCATTGTACCCTGGAGCTGCTGATTTCATTCACGCTCTCGGCGTAATTCACAGTTGGCTTAATTCCATATCATCCAGAATATGGACTGGAGGTTTTCCTAGGTTTAGAATGTGTGCCCCCAGAACCCGAAGAAACATCCTCAGCAGGAGAAATCTCTTTGTAGAGAGGCTGTAAATAAAGTGATCTGTCTTTTACTTGGGAGGACATGTGCCTCGCCACAGGATTCCTAAAAATCTTACGAGGGAGCAGCCTTGAAGCTTGAAAAGATTTATCTTCCACCTTCTGGACACCATGTATCTTACCAATTGCCAGCCATCTCTTTATCATGTCCAGATGATCGATGTTGTTAATGTAGTGAATCAAGGTGAATGTTCTGCAGATCCAGATGGCCCGGATCTCTTTGCACTGTCCTGTGAAATAAGGTGTCTTAGTCTTTTGTTTTTTCTGTTGCTATAACAGAATACTTAACACTGAGTAATTTGTAAAAAAAAAAAAAAAAAGTTATTCTGGATCACAGTCCTGGAAGCCCACCATCATGATGCCAGCACATTCTCCAGTTCTGGTAAAGGCCAACGGTGCCCCATGCGGAGGGGCAAGTGAGCAAGCGTGAAAGATAGGAGGGGGCAGAGGAGACCAAATACCTCACAACAGTCTGCTCCTGTGATAACTAATGTTTCCCCTGACCACAAGAGTGAGAATTCACTCCCAAAAGACAACACTAAACTGTTCGTGAGGGCTCCACTCCCATCACCAAAGCAACTCCCAGTTGACCCAACTTCCTAACACTGCAGCACTGAAGAATTAAGCCTCAACACAGTTTGGTTGGGACAAACCGTATTCAAACCACAGCAATGGTAGATTTATCCTTGTAATGCTGGGGCAAAACTACAAGTATGTATTAATATCTGTATCACACGATATGAACTCATCGGACTGGCATTTCTGGTTCAGGTAAGGCAGGAAATGCATTTGCCAAATGAATAGCTGCATATCACGTACCTGAAGCCAAATAAATTTTCTCTAGTCAAGATTCCATCTTAGCACAGCAGCTGTGATGGGGGCTGCTACTTGCCTGAGTTTTTCGTACTTTACAGCCAACCTCCAGCATCTGTTCTGGGCAGTGTAATAGTGATGTTAGAGCCTTAATTGTCCTGCTCTTTAAGACTAGCACTAGTCTTGGTCAGTCCCCACTCCCAGCCCAGGATGTAGTACCTTTTTATATTTACTGCCTGGCCTTCCTTGCTATGATAGCTCCACACCACAGACCAGGGTCCCAATTTGCCAAATAGTCTTAATTATATATTGGTACTGGAAAAAAAAATGACATCCAGGTGGGTCTATAGCCCTCAGGACCTACTGTAAGATGTATTTTTCCAGAACTCCTCTCATTCCCTGGGTCCTATACATTCCTATTCTAACAGGATTTTTGAGTATCGGTGTTAATCCAAATCCCCTGACCAACAGTCCTTGAAATGTCTAGACATTCCTTTGCCCCCAGCCTACAGACTCTTGAGTAAATAGCGATAGGTGTTTTTGAGGATGCCTGAGGGAAGCATTCAAGTACACTTGCATTGCTGTTGCCGGGTCCTTCTCTGTGTAAACCCTTTGCCATTTTAATCTACAGATTCTAGATTTGAAAACTGGCTCAGATCTAGAAACTGGAGAGGGATCATTACTTTATAATGGGTCGACAGTTCTTAGTCTTTGCACAGCCATTCTCTTTAAGTCATATGTAGTAAGCAGTACCCCTGTTGGCTCGGACCATCTCCAGAGACCTTTATGGATCAGGGCCCTTGGCTGCCACTCTGACCTTCTAGGTCATGATGAGAATTGTGACAGCCTCCATGTAGTAGGAGGCTGGCACCTGGTTACACTTGCTTGAGGAGCCCGCTGTCTTCATGCCATGCTCTGTGGTCACCACCTGACTTTCACCCTGGCTTGCGGAAGGCATCACTGCTGAGCTTGGTGAGCTTGCCAGTGATGTGGTTCCTGTGCCACCATCTTCACATTGGCCAGTTTGGATGGTGTGTCTGTGCTCCGTGTGGAATGCATCTATCAGGCTGTCAAAATGCAGACTCACATAGTGTGTCTGCTGCAGCATGCTGTCTTTCCTGAGCCTTCGGACACCTTCTTCTGCCATTTACCCTCCAAATTCAGCCTCACATTCGTGCTGGTGCTTAATCTGCTGAGCTATCTCTGAATCCATCACTTGGGTTGGGGAGATAGCTCAGTAGAATAAGCGCTTGCCTGGCAAGCGCAAGGGCCTGAGTTCAATCTCTGGTTCCACAATAAATAAATAAATAAATAAATAAATAAATAAATAAATAAAATCCATCACTTTCTCAGGTTAATAGAAGCTGCCCAGGAATGAACTTGTACCTTCCCCTGGGGCCCTCAACATGGTGTTAAGTCTATAGAGTTCCCAAGTCAGTGAGCTCAATCTTATTCTGTACCTGCTAACTTGACCAAGTACTTTCAGTATCTAGTTCCTGAATACTCATCTTGCCCCCTTCATAGGCCAGTTCTTACTGGCTAGGTCTTGCAAGAAAGGATTTAGGACCCTGCCTTTATAATCTGGCAGAGTTATGCTCTAACCTGACCCTGATTATGGGCCTGGCGATCAGGAGGGAGATGAATAGGGCTTTTGAGCTGTTTCCTTATAGGGAAAGTTCTTCTAGATTGTCTTCCCATATAGGGGGGAATTTTAACTCTTTAAAATTTTTTTTTTTAAATTTATTTATTTTGATACAGAGTCCTGCTATGCAATTTGGATTTGTAGTGATTCTCCTGACTCAGCCTCCCCAGCTCTGGGATTACAGGTGCTGCAGTACCAGGGATGAATTTGGGTCCTTGTGTTTGCCAGGCAGGTGCTTAGACTGCTGAGCTATCTCCAAGCCCTGAAATTTTAACTCTTAATGGGGTAAAATTGGACACATCTGAAGGACCTGAAATTTTGAGAAAACTGGGGAAATGGAAAAACATTTGGGGGCTTTTACTAGATAGCTGTATGTTTTGTGTGTATATGTACACACACATGAGTACCTCCCTGTGTAGTAATGGAAATACCTTCTGAAAAATGCATTGTCGGGCAATTTCGTTGCTCTAGAACAACAAAGTGATCCTAACATACACTAAGATGGTTACAGCATCCCCAGCCCATATAACCTTATGCACTTTTGTATGTGACCTGTCACTGACTGCAGTATCATCATGTGCCACATAAGTGTGTATATAAGTATACACAATGTTACATACACATATGTAGTATATATAAATGTGTGCATATGGGCATATAGATATGTAATAAATTATCTATCTCTCTCTCTCTCTCTCTATCTATCTATCTATCTATCTATCTATCTATCTATCTATCGAATTCCAAGCCAGACAGGCCCTGTTGTTGCATTATACGGTTGTTTCCCGTGAGACCTGGTAGAGTCTGTCTCTCAGCAGAGATCTCTGCAGCATCAACTGGTCCACGGGCAAGTCCTGCTTGGAGCAGAATGTGCTAGCCCACTGTACTGCCACCTTGCCCAGGTTTTGGCCAAGAAGAGAGAGAGTGCTGTTGGCTGTAGTGCCAAGACTGAACGCGAGGAGCCAAAGGCAAGGCTGTTGCCTGGTCATGGATCTCATCACATCTCTTTGGAAGAGAACCTAAGTGACTTAGCTCTGTGTTCACCATAACCAATGAATGGTACATCACTTCAAACTAGCTGAAATCTGACCATCTCCTTCACAAAAAATGGGGAGGAAACCTAAGAGAACAAAGCAAAATAAAGATATTTCACTCATTCTACTTGTTTGTTGGGAACTGGTTTGTTTACAGTGTCTCTTCTCTTGCTTGAAAAAGCAGCCTTAATCTATGCCATCTTTTCAAAGCTCCGGTATCAGGGGAACCAGCTGCGCGCCACACCCACACCACCTATCTCAGGTAAAAATCTTGGCAGAAATCTTGGCTCTCTTCACACTTTCAACAATGTACCTCCTCTTGCTGACATGCCAAGAAAAGGGCTTTTTGTGATTTGTCCATCTCTGACCTGCGAGTGAACAACTAGAGTATACTCACCAACCAGCCTCCTGGCCCAGTGAGCAAAAAAGTCAGACCAGCTTCTCTCTAAGGACAAGATAAATGATCACTCTCAGCGGAAATTCTAGACACTGACGTTGCCACTTTCCATAGCTGGTGCTGCTCACAATGCACTCATTCCAGCAGTAGTCCCGCCTCAACAAGAGTGAAGCATTTAATATGGGTCCAAAAGGTTGTGATACCGATATCCTTGAGTAGGAGGAGAAAAAAGTAAATCAAAGCAGCTAGCAAACCACTAGTAGCTTTCTAAATAGAGAAATTATTTTGTTTCAAGAAATTTAGGTAGATTATCAGATTAAAACCTCAATATATGGACTGGGCAAGAAGAATGCTTCTCTAAATGAGCCTCAGGTTTGATTTAATTTTACTTTATCTGAGCACTCTCAAAAGTAGATATAAAAGGACCACTAAAAATATCATCAGTTTTAGATGAAAATATTTATTTGACATCCACAAACACATGTTATAGGACTCATGTTACTGGTGGAAGAATGAACATATTGTGTAATAATTACTGAATTATACATTGTTGGAGAAACACTGGATGATTTAGGTTAAAAAACCAGTTTCCCATAAACTCTTGTCCATTTTAGGACAACTTACTCAAATCCAGAATTATTTAATTGAATTTGATTTTTATTTTTTGTACAGTCAGAATTTAAATATTTGGTCAAAAAACAAAATTAGAGTCATTTTCTTTTTTTGTGGATGTAATTTTTAAATTCTCAGCGAATTACAACTTTTTTTTTTTTTTGCTGTGTTCAAATTATTTCTTTCTAAATAAATTTCCTTGGAAACACATTAAATGGTAGACTTAGCTGATGCTGTGGCCAATTTTTCTCATTTCATGTTCAAGGTGGCTGGGTGCATCAAACCTGATACGTTTTCCCTTTGTTCACAGTGGCGTTAAACTCTTTACTTACTGCCTTTTCCATCAGAAAGTGGGCTGTTCTTTCTCTGCTCTCCACAAGGGTCATAAGTGGTTGGCCACCTGTGGGGGCGTCCAGGGTGCAGTTGGATGTCCCATTATGAAAAATCCCACTGGATGCTTCCTCTGGATTAGCCTAGAAAAAGCACCGTAGTCTGGCCTGCTGCACTGCAGTATAATAGAAAAAGAAAGGAAAAAACCTAGAAAAGTTTGGAACAGCTTTTAAAAATACTTCATGCATACCTGCAAAAAAATAGAGTAAAGCCTGTGAGCAGACAGAAAAAAAAAAAAGAACAACTTTAGTAGAAAGCCAACTTCATTTAATTGTTGGAGGCAGCAGCTTTGTTTGGAGTTTTAATCCCATGCTGGTGGATGCTAATTCTGTAACATTATACAGTTGCCTTCTTTTGGGTACAAAAGGAGAAGGGGGTTTTCTCTTGTGTTTTTCAGTGCAAAGTGATTCTGATCAGAAAGAATCAAGGTTTCAGCTCCAAGTCCCTGACATTTCCATCTGAATCTACTTTTATTTTTAAGCAGGGGTTGGGGGAAGGTCTAGTTTTTCAGGAAAAAAACCTCTCCACGCAATCCTGAAACTGATCTTTAGATTTACTTTTCCTTAATCAATAGAAAAAAACTTGATTGCAACTCAACACTAGCACAGGACTCTAGCGCAGGACTAACTGAATTTTTGGTTTTAAGAGTGCAGGATTCAGACATCATTTCAGGGATCAGAAGTAATTGGCAGCAAGTTGAGGAGGACTGACATGAATTTTTGTTTCAGTTAAATTTTTCCTGGTTTACCAAGCTTTGGGTTAACATTTGTGACTCAATTCCTCCCGTCTCTACAGAACAGGTTAGTGACATTCTTTTCATAAATACAAATATCTAAATGAATCCTTCCTGCTCTCTGTGCTGTCTCCCTAAGGGCTCATGTCTTCAACTTGCAAGGCACCTGCCTCTGGCTAAAGCTGCGGGTGATCTCTGCTGAAATCCTTGCGCTGTTCTCAGCAATCCTAATATTTAATAAGTGTCTGAAATTTCAATATGTGTGCTTGACAACTGAGGATTTACTTTCAATAAAAGTCTCACCGGATAAATTCATTGAATGCATTGCTTTTTCATGAAGTTTGGCTGAAGAATAATGATAACCTTCAATAATAAGAGGAGAGTTTCTATCTTTAAGATTGTCAGGAACAAATTTCACAGTGCAGCTACTCGCTCTGGCTCTTTACACGGGCGTATGTTGAACTTGGAGTTGTGCGCTTGCATCTCAGCCCTACTGAGTGGCACACACCTAGCACACTCCTAACGGAGAGTAAAGCCACCAGTTGAACTGATTATAGACTAACATGAAAAAAAGTTCATTTTTGTGATGGTCCTTCTCTAATTAACTCGCTGGAACTAATAACTTGCTTCTGTGTTGAGTTCTATTCTTACTGTAATAGCAAACCACAACCTTGGGTGCTTTTTTTTTTATTATCAATGTAGCTATCATTCATTTTGCTATGAAAGAGCAATGGAGAGAGTCTTAGATCCCTTGTGACTCTGGTCAGTAAAGCAAATGGCTCCATGTCATCCAAGAGGTGATCGCAAGCTCCAAATCCTCCTAGCTGTAGGAAGGCATGGTGTTTCAACCAACATTGCTTTGATTGTGAAGGAAAGCCATTGTGCAATTTGGGAGAGACAGGTCTCACAGAGGGCTGAATTTCTGTTCTAGATACAACGGGGACCCAAACCTTTGGAGTTGGGTCCTAGTTTTCAGTGCTCTGTCAGATGCAGAGTAGATACTTTTTATTTCCTCCATGCCCTCTCACACCGAGCCTATAAATGCATGATCTCATTGAATTTCCAGACCAGCTTCTTCTGAGGGTCGGATTTGTTCATGAAGTCTTGAACTTAAGAGGACCTGCTCGCCTTCAAGGAATGTCAGCATGACTTAAAACTATTGATGTTGTGTTGTGAATTTGTTCTATGATGGTTGTGATGTGTCTTGGGATTTGCCACCAAACACACCTGGTGTTCTATTTACTCTGGCAAGCTGGGGATTTTTTTTCTTTTTCTTTTTAAAATTCCAGGATGAATTATTCATCATTACTTAGAATTTGGGTCTCTTTCATCTTCGCACTTGTACGGCACCAAGGTGAGTACTACAGAATTCCATAAAGCTCTTGATTAGCATGCTCTTGAATTTATAAAGAGACATTTTTGTTGGAACTATAATTGTAAAGGCAGGTGTACATGTGTCTACAGATACAACAAGAAAAAATGTAAATTCTGTTGTCAAGGGTAAAATACATTAACTTTGAATGGTATTCATTTCTCACTTTTTCTTATTTAACTTGGAACACAATTTGTATATCTCAAAAAAGTTCTTCAAGGTGATGCAAACTATTTCTGTTAAAATACATAGAATAGCTCTGTGTGTGTGTTCCATGGATTATCAATGTTTTCCATTAAGGCTTTAAGTGTACATTAGAGACTTGAAATAATATATTTATTTTAGCCAAAAATTAGAAAGTTAGAGCAACATTGATGTTGCTCCATTGTGTATCATTGATCTATGTCATAGACCCAAAATCTAAAACTGTAAGTGAAATAAGACAATGCTCCCTCATAAGGAAAGAAGTGATTCCTTCCTCCTCCATTGTAGCATTTTCCTGGGGAAAAGAAAAGCCTCATGTATTTCTTTTTACTGTCATATTTGGATTTGAGACAAGGAAAATGGGGCTATCCCGATAGGTTTAAAACTTTTATGGCTAAAATGCTATAGCATCTTTGTTTTTCTGGTTTGTTTGTCAAGTTCAGTTGGCACGTGGTTATAAGTCTGAGATGAATAGCTTTATAAATCCTAATGGTTTTCCAAGGCTGGGTGAAATTAAACAGTTATAATATATAATAATAATGTAATAATTGTAGCATGAAAACCCCACAATAACCCCACTGATTCCAACCGCCTACTCTTACTTCAAAAAAAATACAATTTCCTTGGTGAAAGAAGAAATCCTAGAAGCATGTTTGTTTGAAATTTCAAGCACAGAGCAAGCATAGGCAGGGATTTTCTTTCTTTTACTAATTCTGATAACATTGACAAGCCATGTTGTCACCAGTTACACACACACACACACACACACACACACACACACACACTTCTGAAATGGAAATTACTATAGTTTAAGCCTATTCCCTTTTATCAAGCATCCCTTTTATTCAATAAGTATTTCAGTATTTATAATATTAGATATTTTTATTATTTGAGTTAAGGTTGAGAACTTTTAACAGTCTATATTATCCTGTACAAAATAACAAACTTTTCATGAACAATCATTAAGAGGAAAACTGTATAACTTCCCTTATGTTTGGGGTCGACAGAGAATTTGGGCACACTTTTCGTGGTCATGATTTTCTGTCTCTACCATGAAGGATTACAGGTTTTTTATTCCTTAAGTAGATTGGCCAAAGCTACCCAAAACACCAATAAACTTTTCCCTGAAAATAATTATGATTTAATATGATGTTGTGCTCCTAAAAGTTCTCCGTGAAGGATAAATCCATGACTATTTGCTGCTCTTAATTCAAGGAAATCTATAACCCTTCAAATTTAATAAGTATCTGTGTTTAAAGGTATAGCAGAGACTACCATGAAAAAGTAAAGTTCCTAGCTTCTAGGATTTTGGATTTTGTTGCTACTACATGTACAAGAATGTTAGAAGACCCCTTTTCAACTACTGACTATAGCATAAAATCCAGACAATGGCTGTGAAAGCAGTTAGTGCCTCTTATGGGTTAAGACTTGGTCAGCTTTCTAGAAACTTCTAGGGCCTGGGAAACAATGCATGTACTATACACTAATGACCACGATAGTTTTTCCTGCTCTCCTCTGATGTTAACCATCAGAAAGAGATCAGTTCTCTGGGCAGGCAGATCTCTTCCTGCTCTCAAGTCCAGAGTTAGAGGGCTGGTGCTTTGCCTTGTGTTGTCCCTTGTGTTGCAGATGGCTCACTGACCACACTCTGCATGCTCCTTTCCAGGAGCTGTTGTCTGCTCACCAAAAGGTGCCCAGAGGGCAGGGCAGCCTTTGGCCAGTGGCTCCCTTCCTATTGTCCTCTGGGCTCTATCAGTGCAGATAGGGGACTTTCCCAGAGAAGGCTGAAGGGAGAGCAGGCGCTTGCCTCCTGATGGCCTGGAGCAGGCGCCTCAGATGCTAAGGCTAGAAGCCTGGAATGGATCTGCTACTGCCCCCTGAAAAACTCCAATTTTAAAGGGATTAAAAGATTATCTATTTTTGTTGAAGAAACAAAAGAACAGAAGCAGACAAAAGTAAAATACTTGCAATGAAGATTATTTTATTGATGTGATCAGACCTGGTTTTCAGGAAAGTAGACCCTGAGGGGAATTGACTCATTTCTCTTGCTAAACTGAACCACACATTGCAAGAGTTTGGCTGGGAAACTTTTAAGAAGTAAGGCAGGCATGTAGGGAGGTGGTGACACTGTCACAGCGGGGGCCTGTGAGTGCTGTGTGATGATTCTCACCTTTGACCAGAAGGACAAGGGAGAACCCTGTGCCTCCTCTCCAGAGAGATCTTCTCGAGGGCTCAGCGTCCCTGGGCCTGGAGGATCCCATTTCAACCTTTTGTGAACGGGAGCTGGGCAGAAAGCCTCTTGGGGCTGGCCCTCAATCAAGGTCATTCTCAGGCCAGTTATACAAACCCTCTCCTACCACTTTTGTCCTGGTTCCAACTCTTGTTTATTTCCTTCTGGGCTCTGATATCTTTTCCTATTGTGTAGCAGGAGGGAGGAGACTCTTCTCAGAAAAAGACATAATAGTAGGATAGTAGAATTCTTGGGCTGGGAGTTCTGCAGCCACAGCCACCTTCTCTCCACTCTGCTGTCTAGTTAAGAGGCAAGCCCTTCCCTACCTGCCAGACCTGGAGGCTGCCTCTCAGTACTGAGAGAGCTGAGGCAGCAGTGATGTCACAGCCTTCTGGCCACTTGTCACCATTACTGGCTCCAAAATGCAAGGGGGCATAGGAACGAAGGAGGAAGGGCTTTATTCCTAGGAAAAATGGTATCACTCTCCCGCTCCCTCTCCTGGAGGCAGAAGATGGTGTTCACTACCTGACTTGGATGTAGGATTAGAGGTCAGGTCATCTGGCCTGTCTTGAGCTTGTAAACCGACCTCAGAGAAGCTGGTTTTACTAGCTGGGAGGGAAGCGGCTTGCAAACAGAGGAGGGAGCTGCTGTCCATCTAACCACTGTCTCTCTCAACAGCTCAGCCCAGGGAGCTCATGTATCCATTTTGGCAGAATGACACCAAAACCCCCAAAGTAGACGACGGAAGCTCATCTGAGATTAAGTTGGCCATCCCCGTGTTCTTCTTTGGCATTCCTTACCGCACTGTCTATGTAAGTGGAGAACTAGCCCCAGTGTTGCTCTGCGGCTCTCCCTTTTGTTTATCATTAAGGAAAGCGTTTTCAATATGCTCTTCCGGGGCTTCAGGAATAGATTTACTGGCAGCCAAAATGACAAGTTTTGAAATTTCATGAGCTGATAGGTTTTATGATTAAGAAAGTCAAAGGTATATTTAATGGCTAATGTTCATAGGAGAGGAGTATACAGGGCAATAAATTGCTTTTGTGGGTGATTAAGCACGGAAGTGAAGCAGAGGCCCCAATGCTGTGAGCATTATTTCTGCTACTCGACAAGATAAAAAGATACAATGAACCACAATAGGAGCAATATCATTTTTCTTTCCCTTCTGGGGGTGTGAAAAGTTTAGGCATCTGCTGTCCTTAGGCTTCCTACCAATTTGCAGCAGAGTTGGCCCAGAGTGGATGGGTAATCAGCTATTGTATCAAAGTTGTTTGCAGAACTGGCCACTTCTGTGGGTCTGTAGCTATGCAGAGGGCCGCGCTCTCATACCTGCACTAAGAAAGTATTCCTTTGGCTGTCAGGCTCCCCTAGGTACTTCATTCCTCGGGTTTTGTTTTTGTTATTATCATTGGGTTGGCTACCAGTGAGACCTTCACATTAAGAGGAGGGTTTAGAGCAGCTGAGCCTCTGTTTATCTGTGGGCTTAAAGGGCCGAGGGAGGCATGTGTGGGTCACACTGCATCCCTTCCTCCTCTGTATCGTGGGGACATACATGAGGCTCTGGGCATCTCCATCTCTGGCCACCTCCACATCTGAGACCTCTGCGTCCCCCGCTCCCAATGTGTAATGCAGGGCTGATTCCCATTAGAACATGGCTTCCTCTTCCATCACCTAACCAGCGGTTATCACCTAATTAGCTGCCCCTGAGCTGGTGGCATCAACATCACCTGGCCACTCCAGCAACGCTGTTTCTTGTGCCCCACATCTATGTACTGAGTGAGAAACTCTGGGAGAGGAGCCTGGCATTCCAGTTTAGTGAGCCTTGCAGGTGGTTATGATGCCCACAAAATTTTCAGACTCTCTGATCTTAACCAGAGAACATAATCAAAACACATGTGAGCCATCATGAGCTTTCTTGGGAGTCTGTGTGTTTTAATTACAGCTGTTAGCAAAGCCATCGCTCAGGCAGCCTGAAGTGCCTCTTCTGCTGTCCACACAGGAAGGGCGCCCCGTCTGGGTTTGTTATCGACGACTGTACTGACCTGATTTTGGAGCTAAGAGGGGAGTGCAAAGCTTTCATGCTCCAAGGCTCAGCCACCCAGGCCTCTAGAACAAATGTATTTAGTTACGTGCCTCTTTCTCTTTTGCTGCACAGTGTGACATGAAGTCTGAAGAATTCTTGCCCTTACAGAAGGGTAGATCAGTTTGGGCAGACTTATCCATGAGTACATTTTTCCTTAAGTTCCTACCACTTGAGCAGTACAATCTCTTGCAAGTCTCTGGGTTGTTCCTCGTTATGTAAAGACAATAGCCCTTACTGTATCTCTAGCCTGGTCTCCACCTTCCTTCCCAGACCCCACACCCTTTCCTCTAAGGCCTGCCATTAGCCACCAACCTATGGGACTTGGTCCTTGTTGGTGTCTGTGATACAACTTATTTGTAGGAACATAACAACTGGAACATAGAAAAAAAATTTCTCTATCCCCAATTTTTTTTTATCTAGAAATTTTGAAAATTACTATCATAGACATTTGTGCAACTAAAGCCATGTACATACAAGCTACCAGGTTAAATCAGTTCATCTCAGACTCAGGGACAGGCTGGATTGCTTATAGGTCCTATTAGAACAGAGGAGACATACCGGCTTGTGATCTGCAGAAAGGTTTTCCAAGCTTACTAAGCCATTTCTAAGTCATAAAGAAATCACCACAATCTAATTATTTATACTTACTGTACAATATAAAGGTACTCATGGCTCAGTTTTTATGCACTGATTGCACAAAGAAGCTATCAGGTTATAAGAGCCAGAGTGGAACTGGGCATGTGTAGATCTTCTCCTTGTTCTGAGTACAGGAGTGGTTGTGACATCAATAGAAGTCTCATCCACAGGAGGATACGGTTCATCCTGAGCTCTGAGTTCGCTGAAGGAACGTTTGCCCTTTCTCTGACACTCCTCCTTTTTCATCAATAGGAATCAAAGTCTAATATTAAGCTCCTCAATTTTCAAATTTAACTTTGCTTCTTTGTTTTCCTTTTTATTTTGTGTCTGTGACTCAGAATTTGTCTTTATAGTCTGCACTGCCTCAGGCTGGCCCAGTGCACATTTACACACACACACACACACACACACACACACACACACACACACACAGCCCAATGGCATTTGGTAAGTTCCAATAGAGATAGGATAGAGAACATGAAAATGAGACTGATGTAATGATAAGAAACGAAGTTGACAACAAATTGAAAGTGAAAGAAAACCAATGAGTGTGTCTAAAAGTAAATGAACCTCCTCATTTGAACAATGGGAGCTGGTATGTGGGGGCTCTAAATCAGCAGTTCAAAATGTATTTTGGCTCGTATGGCTAGGCAAATGTCTGTCTTGGTTTGTAACTCTAACATCGTCCTGGTTTCAGATCCACTGTGCAAACCTCTTCTATTTTTTAGGTCAATAACAATGGTGTTGTTTCCTTCAATGTGCTAGTGAGCCAGTTCACCCCTGAGTCCTTTCCCCTGACCGATGGGAGGGCCTTCATCGCCCCCTTTTGGGCAGATGTGCACAATGGGATTCGAGGCGAGATCTATTACAGAGAGACCATGGATCCTGTCATCTTGAAAAGAGCCACCAAAGACGTCAGGAAGTACTTCAAAGACATGGCAACCTTCTCTGCCACCTGGGTGTTCATCGTGACGTGGGAGGAAGTGACGTTTTATGGAGGCAGCAGCACCACACCTGTAATAATTCCTATTTCCCTCTTTGCACTTCATACCTTCACTTCTAGTTCTTGTCTAGCTTCACTACCATGAAGGACTCTAATTGGTAGAGCTGAGAAATGTCACTTTGCTTGAGTTGAACTAATGGGTCTTGCCACCCTCATTCCAGGAAACAGAGGGAAATATCAGAGCAAACCAGTCCAGTCAGCTGTAATATTTCACATGATGCGTCAGCCATCACAATTCATTACAAATGTCTGAAAAGAACCCTTCACCAATGTTCTCACAGTAGCTAGCATTCCTGTTTTACAAGAGAGCATTTGAAGCACAGAGCCCTTTCTGGAGCATGTATTTTAGGGACCCAGGGAGGGTCTCCCAGGTCTTTTTCTCTGGCCAGAGACACAAAAGATTTTCTCTGTCAATAATCTTTTGATCCCCTCCATAAAATCTGGTAGAAAAGGAAAAGTAGGGTAGTGGATTGGGCACCAATGACCTAGCTCATTGATTATGTTATGAGTTTTTTCTATTATGACCAAGACTGAAGTTATTCATATCTGATGTTAATTAGAGTGGGCAGTTAAAGCGTTACATGAATAAAGTTTCAACATCTGCTCTGAAATCCCAAATGAGCAGTCAAATAAAAGTCAAATAAGAAAGATTATCACTGGCATTATCATACAGATAATCAACTTTCTACATAAAGGGACAGACTGCAATTTTCACAAAAGCCTACTGCTTGTTTGGGTGCCTATGACAGTAGAGATTTTGGAAGTAGCAGACGCATGCATCTTCAAATGTGCAATTCCCCAGTAAGCAAAGACACTCAAAAACCTGCCCTCCACTTTCTTAGGATTATTTCTAATTCCATCTGTTTCCCCAAATCCTTGGCAGTGAGTCAGTGGTTTAGGAGTGGAACAGAAAGAGTGAGAGAGGTGAAAAAGTGCTGCTCTTGCAACTCGTGTCTACAATGCGATGAGCACAATGTGTTTTAGCGCTTCCAGCCCAGAACATCTTGAAGCATTTTATCACTAAGAGGTACCGCAGAACAGAAAGACCCAAGTTTAAACAGTGGATGCATTGGCTTGAAATAACCTCTAAAGAAGCATACATTTCCCTCTGTCATGTTATGGATCACTAACGACTCTTCAGGTGATGTTTTATGTCCTTTAAGCCTCATATCTTACAGAGTTAGAACACAGAATGCCAGCAATCAATAAATTTTAGTGTCAGTGATGGAAAAAGAGAGGAAATGTCTATCAAGTGCTGACCACCATTTTTTTTTTCAAAAATCTTCCACTGGCAATAAAAATGGCAAGATAATTTAGATACTTTCTGATTTGTACTTTGGAGTGAATTTCTGGATTAGGTGAGATCTCTTTTTCTGGGAGGATGAATGAAGAAACTAAGTGCTTTGAGCTCCTTGGAGAAAAACAAAAACAAACAAAAAAAGATATTCTCTAGAGCTGCAGAAGCGTTCATCCATCCCTGCCTCTGAAATGGGCTCCACCTTCTCCACAGGAAAATATCATGTGGCCAGCTGCACTTTGAGCTTGCGATCCTGTAGAGCACTGTGGAACCCAACAAATGGGGGAGGAAGGAGGGAAAATCAGTAGGTATTAAGGCCCCCTATGTGCTCGGCACTATAAGAGGCTACATTTTGGTTATCCTTTAACCTACTCAAAAATCCCCACACATATGTACTATCCTTACTTTTAAGGTGAAATAATTTGCCCAAGTGACAGAAGAGAGATTTGAGCCTCCCATGAGACAGAGCAGGGGCACATAGGAGAGTCTATTGGTTGAATCTTGAATGATTTCCTCAGCACCTCCTCCTTCCAAGTGTCATGGGAAAGTGTTGGAAGCAAAAAGTACTTTTCAAGAAGTGAAAAATAAGGCTTTACAAAAAAAAAAAAAATCCAAAGAACCCTTAAATTGAGAGTGGAAGAAATGTGCACCCATAGGGGTGTGTGAGGGCTATCAAGGGTGTTCTCAGGCATGCACGGGTACATGGGTGTCATGGGCAGCTGTGGGGATCATGGGGGTGGCTTGTTGGTCTGGGGTGACTGATGGGTGGCACACAGGTTGTTCTCAAGAGCTGCTTGGACCAAAGATATTTCCAACTTTATTTTGGGATGAGGACTTTACTTCTGAAGAATCCTGGTGTGAAAGATGGTCCGGTGTTAGTCCTTAAGTGACCCTGACTTTGCACCCATTTCTTGAAGCCGACCCCTCTAGAGACCTTATTATAGCAATCTGGAGCTTGTTCCCCTCTCATCTGTGTCCCACTTTCCTCTTTTGTTGGATGGGGCCAGAGAATGAAGGCATATAGCTAGGCAATTCTATCATTCACCCCATCGGCTGCGGCAGGCACAGAGCTGGAGGAGAAAATTCTCCTCTACAAAAAGGGCTTTTCTTTACCTGCACCTTGCCCCTCCCTGGGACCTTCTAGAACGGGAAGGTTCCGGGCCTCCAAGATCTTCTCGCCCAGTTTGATTACACAGGATAGGGATTTGGGTCTTCCTCTGCATTGAACAGAACGTTAACTGGGGTGGCTTCAGGCAGCTGGGGAAAAGGTTGCGTTTGAATGGAGAAAGGTTAATGTGGCCTCTCCTGTTGGTTCTGTTTTTATTTGCATTTCCTAAAAATGGGTCCAAGGGGTGAAGAATAGGGAAGAGAAGGAGCAAAGAAAGGGCAGTTTGTGACAGTGTGGTTCTGAGAACTGTTGTCAAGGCTTGATTGAATTTGCGTAACACCTCTGTCCTGAAAAGTTTAAAATTAAGACACTGTATTGTGACAGTGCACTAGGGGAGAGACTAGGATCTCCAGCCTAAGTCCCACTTGCTGTGGCTGGGCCACTGTGAAATTTCCAGCAACACATTTCCTTTAGTCCTCTGCTTTCTGAGCTATTGATAAGATGAGAACAGGCCAAAAACGTAGCCAGTCTGAGCTACAAATGAGCACCGAGAACTTTACAGATAGAAAGTAATACATAAATGCTCTATTAGAGGGGCAATTTCTTCCCACAAAGTGCTTTTTAAAAAATCACTTTCCAACTTCCATTTTAAAAAGGGGAGGCATCTTGTCAAGATTAAGCAGTGTTTTCCTGGAATGAAGAGAACGCAATGCAGTGGACCCTTTTAATTGTACTGCCCAGCCTTGGCCCACTTTTCCTCCCCTCCGGCCCCACCCGCCCTGCCGTGGGCCCAGGTATTGGTGTCCCCTTCCTTGGCATCACGCTTTCCTATAGTTTATTCTCATGCTGCCATCTATAGGTGCAGCCGTAGCAGCACAAGCTCTGACTCCTGTCTGGTCCAAGAGGAGTTGTGTGCGGGGCGCTGAGTCAGACTCTAAGTTTTCCCAAGCGATTTCTCTTTTAGAGGCCTACTCCCATGTCTTGCTTTTCCCATCAGAGATGAGAATGAATTCAGAGAGAGGGCAGGTTATGAGGCCTGTGCTGCACATGTGGGTTGGGAGGCTGCTACTGGGGCAGGGACCTATCGGGAGTGGGAGTCCTGAGCCCATCCTATCCCACCATGTAGGTGAACACCTTCCAGGCTGTGCTGGTGTCTGATGGTTCCTACACATTCACTCTCTTCAATTACTATGAAATCAACTGGACCACTGGGACAGCGAGCGGCGGTGACCCCCTGACAGGTCTGGGAGGAGTGATGGCACAGGTAGGTGATTCTCCAAGTCATCCTCCCTACTTGCGTCCCTCAGCACCCTGGAAGAGCCCTGACCATAGCTTTTATTGAGAGAAGGGTGACCCAGCTTGCAGGTGGACTGAGGCTGGTCTTGCCTGTCTCTGATTTCTTGACTCAGCTGGGGGATGAAAGAGACAAACACTTTCCTTGGGACTCTGGGAAAATCAGTCTCTTTTTCTGATTTTGTTTCTTCCTTTTTTTTTTTTTTTTTTTTTTTTTTTTTTTTTTTTTGAGATATAATCTCCTTATGCAGCCCAGGCTGGCCTTGAACTAGTGATCCTCCAGCCCAGTCTCTCAAGTAATGGATTGCAAGTGTGTGCCACCACCCCTGGCAAAAGGGGATCTTTTGATTCCAGATGAGCTGGATTCTGAAACAAGGCAGTCGGGTCAGCTGCCCAATGGGGTGATGAGTGTGCTCAAAAGTCTTATCTTCCGTTTGTGCTCCAGGCAGGATTTAATGGTGGAAACCTCACCAATTTCTTCAGCCTCCCAGGGTCCAGAACTCCTGAAATTGTGAATATTCAAGAAACCACAAATGTCAACGTTCCTGGCCGCTGGGCGTTTAAAGTTGATGGGAAGGAAATTGACCCAGCCAATGGCTGTACCTCCAGGGGTAAAGTATTCCTTTTCTCTGTCGCCAAGCAGGGTTTGTTTAGTTTAGATTGACAGGCAAGCTTTGCAGCCACGGGGGCGGACTTGTTCCTGATGCCTTACTCTTTTGACATCTCTCAGCTGGGTAATGGAGATCAAGGTAATTTTAGCACGCACATTCATCACCCCGGGAGCTGAAACTCTGCACTTGCTGTACTGCAGCTTTCGAAGCCCTTGCCTGCAGTGTGAATGTAGCTCAGAACCACTACAAAGTGGACCAGGATCTTGAGGAGTTCTCAGCCAGCCAGCCAGCCAGCCAGAAGGGAGACCTCCTGTTTAACATTATTTTTGTTGTTGTTTCTGTCCTCCTCTTTAGTTTTTTCTTCTCTCCTTACTCTTGTTCTGCCATCTGCACTTTGTAGATCCACAGGAGTGGGTGATCTTGGAGCGTTGCCAAGTCCCTACAAGGGTAAATCAGTACTTCCTAGTAGGATTAGAAAGAAAGGAGGAAAAAAGTAGCACAGTCTTAAGGGCAACTTCTCCTAAAATCCTCCCCGCAGCCACAAAACATGCAGGAATTTGGAGAAAAATCAAAGCTAGCTTTAGGTCTCTGAACAGCTCCAGGTCTCTGTAGCTGAATTTCAGTGGGTTTCCTTCATACTGGTATCCAAGGTTTGGAGCCTTCTCTGAACTATCAAGACCCTTTTGAGTGTGCAAAATAGCTCTGGACTCTCACAGGAACATCCCCATTTATAGATTCCTGCCTCTTATGTGTTCAAAGTGTAGTATTCAGAAAACAGGACTTCTGTTATTAATTCTGCTTCCAGGATAGAGGTTATCCCAACTAACAGCAAAGAATCACCTGTCCCCCTCTCCATTTCTTCAACTATCCCTACCCATCCACCCATTCATCTACCCACTGACTTATCTACCTGTTCATCCACTTGTCTACCCATATGCTTACCTACCCATCTGATCCATCCACCGTCCCATTCATCCATTCATCCATCCATTCACCCTTCCATGCAGCCACCTACCCACACATCTCCACCCACATCCCTCTGCCTACACATTTGCCCATTAAGCCATCCAACCAGCCATTACACCTTTCCAAGGATCATTTTGAGAGCTGCCGTGACGCGCCAGTCATGCCATTAGGTGCCCAAGGTGAAGGGCCTGTAGTCTCCCAGGACATTACTGTGATAGAAAAGAGGGCCACAGGAACAAACGTAACACAGTGTGGATGCATTGTGGTAGACACAAGTGCCAGGTACTATGGAAACAGAGAGGAAGACCTTGTGCAAAGTATTTTCAGATCGTTAAAAAAGCTTTGGATTGGGATAAGGAGGTCTCTTCCTCTCCTTGGACAGAAAGGATAAACTATGTGTTTTGGCATCTCTGAGAAGCTTTAGCCCTCTCGTGACTCAATTGCTTTGCCCTCTGCCCCCACTCCTTGCAGTGTGGTGAGGCCTATCAAACCTCTGCCTCTCCCCTTTGGCAAGGTCATGTATGAAGGAGGTGCACCCTAACATCCCTGCCTTTGGACTCAAGGAAGTCTCTCATGTTCAGAATAGTAAATAAATACTTTAGTGCTAAATTGGTATTAAACTGGATAGGAGAGAATCTAGTCTCAAAGCTCACCAGGATTTCTGAGATTGTGTGCTCTTACCTCGTGAAATGTAACTACAGCATCGCTTAGGTGCATGAGAGGCGCTGTTTCCATGCCTCATTATCTCTCCCCTTTCTGGCCTGGGCTCAAGCCTGATAAGCTGCAGACTCTTACCCAGGCACCTTTTCCCTTGTCCAAGCAACACAGAGCTGACTGGCTGTGGACCTGCAACCCAAGTGCCCAGTGACACCCTCTCATCTGAGTCCTGGGAATGAAATGCTGTGGTGATGGAAAACATTGGCTTGCAGAGCCGTGGAGTTGGTCAGACGCCAGCTGTGCGCCAAGTCCCCTTTCCAACTTTATTCCTTTCCTCCTGAGTTATGGGCTTGGGTTTCATACACAGGACAAATTCAATATCCTTATACAGACTGCTGTGCATTTTTATGTACCACTGGATATATATCAATCTAATGAGACTGGGATTTGGCCTGGCTTGTAGCAGGGGAAGCAGTTCCATAGAGCTGGTTTATTGTATCATCATTTTGTAAACAAAATTATCACAGAGAGTCTGCCTTTTGATCCAAACCTTCTCTATTTGAAGGCATTTTCCTCTCACTTATGGGAAGCCTGAAAAAAGCAGAGACTGGAAATGATACTGAACAGAGGCTGTTACAATACATGCATCCTTGTACTAGTGCCAAAGGGTGTTGAGGACTGAAGGTCTGTTTTAAGGGCTGATGCATCTGATCTCCTGGGAATGTGAATAAATGCATTATCTCATTTTGGGCTACTATTCTCAACAGGTACAAAACATAATAGCCTACTGAGATGTGTTCCTGTTAGACAGATACAGAAAGAACTATTCCTGAGGCACCCAGGTCTTTGGCATGGCTTAAGCTTGTAGCTTTGTGCAATTCACACGATATTCAGTTTTGTAAATATTTGAGAAATCTTGGCTGACTCTTTTCAAACTATAGTTACTCCTGGTGCGCTACTTTTTTTTTTTTTCATATCAGGGACATTGTGGATATTATGACATACTTTCATTTCTTAATACTGCACCTCTGATATATTCCTGTGAGACTGTCTTGATCTACAGATGCTGCTGCCTCCGTTCACCTGTGTCAATCCTTTCATAGCTTCCCGTCCCACATAAGGAAGGGATGAAAATACAGCACTTACACATGCTTTACAGGTTAAGGAAACAGAGATGTGTGGAATTTAAGTCAATAGTCAGCTGGAATCTTTTTTTTTTTTTTTTTTTTTTTTTTTTTTGGTGCGAACCCGGAGATTGAACTCAGGCCCTTGCACTTGCCAGGGAAGGGTTTATTCTAATAAGCCATCACCCCAGCCCTCAACTGCAAGTTGATTGCAGAGTTGTGACCATTCATCTGATCAAATCCCCAGACCCCATCCTGAAGTCTAGATCAGTCCCTGGCCTGGAGGTATTTCTATTTCAGTTGAATGATGATTTTAGCAACAGGCAAGATTCCAAGTCTTTTGGTGGTAGAGATTATTTATTTAGGTAAATCATTTTAAAGATGGACATCTGCCAAATAAATAGCCTTAAATATTTTTAAAACTCAGCACACCTTTTAAAATAATTTCCTTTTGCTAGCCTCATTCTCCTCCTGACCTAGAATTTTCCAGAAGTTCTTTCCAGTGGATGATGAGAGGAGAGTACTGGATTTGGGCACGGCTTGGAGCTGGCGGGGAGGTAACTTGAACAGAAGTTCTGGCTAAGCAGTGCCAGCAGGATTTATAAGCCTTTGAAAATGACACATAAGTGCTCAGCCCTTACCAGAATCTTCCTAGGGAGCTGGGCTTTATAATTGTGCGTTAGACTCCTGATTTGTGCTATTGGCCTTTTTGATACCAACCGGACCTCTAGTGAATGAACAAATTAGCAAATAAACAAATGGTATTACTGGGCTGCCTGAGTGCTTTGGGTCTTCTTTCTGAATATCCTCCCCTGTGATTCCTGAGGGTTGTAGTCCTTCCCAAAGTTGGGGACAATGTGTCTCTCCCTGAATGTGGGTGTGCCCACCAGTTGTGGAGTTCATACTGCTAACGGCTTCTTCTGGATCCAGACACTCTCAGCTTAGAATCTTGGTCTCACCACTGAGCTGCTGAATGATTGTGGATGACTTTCTCAAAAGTTCTTAATCCTCAGTTTCCTCACTTGTCACATGTGGGCCACAATCCCTCCCTAGAAGAGCTCTTAAGTGGATTATGTAGTATAATGGAAGTAAAGGATGTAGCCCCATGCCTGACACAGAGGGTAAGTGCTCAATAAATGTTGGCCCTGATGTCGTTATTCCCCAGGACAGTTCCTTCGTCGAGGGGAAGTGTTTTGGGATGATCTGAACTGCACCATCAAGTGCCGCTGTCTGGATTTCAACAATGAGATCTACTGTCAGGAGGCCTCATGTAGCCCCTACGAGGTCTGCGAACCCAAAGGCAAATTCTTCTACTGCAGCCCAGTGGAGACCAGCACATGCGTGGTGTTCGGGGAGCCACACTACCACACTTTTGATGGCTTCCTCTTCCACTTCCAAGGCTCCTGTGCCTACCTGCTGGCCCGACAGTGTTTGCAGACTTCTAGCCTCCCCTTCTTCAGCGTAGAAGCCAAGAACGAGCACCGAGGTGGCTCGGCTGTTTCCTGGGTGAAGGAGCTCTCCGTTGAGGTCAATGGCTACAAGATTCTCATCCCCAAAGGAAGCTACGGAAAAGTCAAGGTGAGACCCCCTCATTGCTTCATGTGGAGATGGTGAAGCCGGAGGTTCTTCAGCCTGAGGAGGACATCTTCCCATCTACCGTTTCTGCCGTTTCTCTCTCTATGGTACCAAAGAGGTAGATGCCTTCGAAATATCTTGTAATATTCTTCACTTAGCAAAATTTTATTGCACAAGAGCTTCACTAAGCTCTCTTCTCAAGTCTATCCACTCTTAAAGTACATTTATTCCTAATTCCCTCACTGGTAGACAAATACACACACGCATGCACACATATTCTCACACACATATACACAACCCAGAAGTAAGAGGAAAGATGGATTAAGCTTAATTTCCTGTATATCTGGCTGATGAAGTTGCAATCTCATGGTCACAGTACTTGCGCAAGGCTTTGGTTAGAAATCTAACAGCCTTTGGTTAGAAATCCTCATCCCACCTCAGCCCCCATCCTGTTTACCCAATACTTGTTTTATTCTTGGAGAAAACTCCACACTTGTTGGAAATCCCAGAGATGCCATCTGAGGAGTCTCCTGAATGGTCTTGGGGACTTCCTTAGTGAGGGCCTTGCGGAAAAATCCCATGAAAGCTTTGCCTGATGCCCCTCCACCAGGATCCCAACTAACAGAGAACTTGAGTCTCTGCTGGCTGATTCTTATTGCTGTCCTCCTGGATTTCAAGCACGGGCATTGACAGAAGAGGGAGAGCAAAAAGCCACTAGCACTTAACCCAGTTTGTGGAGGCCCCGATTTTCACTGTGGTAATGAAGTCCTCGTTGTGACCAAGTATTTATTCCAGCAGTAATAACCAAGACCACAAGGGGTTGATTGCCACAACCGTGTGCAATCCTTAATCCCCATGCATGGAGGTCATTATAAAGATTACAAATCAGAACAGATGTCAATACAGGTATTCCTTTCTTTCTTAAAAGAAAAAGGTTGTAGTTTTAATTGCAGTAGCATGTCTAACAAAAGGCAGGACTGGGGAACTAATTCTACTTTTTCTGGCTGTGCCCTTCCTAGGTCTGTGTAGCTGATAGACCTCATAATTAGGAAAATGAGCTATTACTGTGACTGAAATGCCAATTTGCTTGTTATTTGGTTAGTCTCTCTAGGGAGAGCTTCGTATGTCAAATCAAAGCTAAGAATTCAGGTCCAGAAGTTTAGAGTTTTTCCATTTTAAATTTACATTATGTTGTTGAGCCTTATCCTAGTGGATAGCTTCTAAGATTTCAAGCTAAAAATTTTTCACTAGCTTTCTCCTACTGGCTGAATTGTGAGGATGATGTGTATGATATCAACAGCTGAGGAAGGTTCATGCTTTATTCCCGTTTTCCATTTTGATTAAATTCCTTTTTGCTCACAGTCAGACTTTTTTGGTAGAAAGAAAGGGCCCTGTCATTTCTTTCAGGCCCAGCAGCTCTGCTAATTTTGTGTGGCTCTATTCCATCGTCGAGGCACAGGGCACGGATTCCTCAATTTTCTGCAGCGACAGGGAGATGTGGATGTGAATATAAATGTTTCAGAAAGAAAAGGTTATATGACTCCAACTGCAAGCTAACAATGGCTTCCTTTTCCTTTTGCCAAATGGTTTCTAGTGTCTTTGAATACACCTGCTCTGCTGGGAGAATGGCTGGGTGGAGGGCAGAGCCTCGACTCAGGGTGATGTGGGGACAGGCAGGGCGAGGGCTGGGGAGCAGAAAGGAGCCCGAGGTGCCTGGGAGGCAGCTGACTTCTTCAACCACGTTGTGCCAGGCTGGGAATAGATGCTGAGATCTGTTCTTCCAAACTACGAACTACAGACTCCCTTTCTCCAACCCTGACTCCATCTGCTGGGGTTAGGAGGTGTGTTAGGGTTTTTCCACATTGAACTGTTCTCAGTGAGGAAAATAAACAACTTCAGCTGTGTATGCTAACAGGTTCCAAAGAAAGCCAGCATAACTAAAACATATCTGACAGCTATCTCCTTCTAACATATAGGTTTTTCTATTTCTTCTCACATGAACCCCAGTAGTGTAGGGGCCTCCATTAGAAAGAGAGCCATCTAGCCCTCTAGCTCATGGTGATGAAGAGCTCAGACTCTGGTGTGTAACCTGTTTAAATCCTTGTGTCATTGATTG
This sequence comes from Octodon degus, assembly GCF_000260255.1. Classification (NCBI taxonomy): domain Eukaryota; kingdom Metazoa; phylum Chordata; class Mammalia; order Rodentia; family Octodontidae; genus Octodon; species Octodon degus. The sequence continues at coordinate 4,068,854 of NW_004524656.1, read as the reverse complement.
TCAACAAAGTTAATAATGAGTACAAAAAAAAATTCTTTTGCCACTACTGGAAACCCAGTGGCCTCGTTGATCTTGATTTTCCTTATCTGTAAAATGGGAGCAGTCACATCTCCTAGACAGGACACGTGGGCCTTCACCTGGATTTGGCTGGGGTGGTGGCAGCAGAAGGAATAGGTAAAAATACAGCCTTAGAGCCTGGTCAGCAGGAGCCACGTCCTGTCACCTGCGAGTCACACCAGCCCTGATTCTCAATTTCCTCATTTGTAAAAGGGGAGAACAGTAAGGACTTTCCCAGGTCCTCGTGAGCGTGGAGTAGCATAGCCATCTGTGCAGTGGCCAGTACAGGTGCAGGTACACAGCAGGCCCTCAGCATAGGCTGGTTCCCTGTCACTCTCTCCACTGCAATCTCAAGACCTATGCTTCTGTGGTTCTTCTCTTTGCTCACCTCGCATCCCAGGACCAATCTTGTTGAAGTGAAATATCATCAGAACACAGGGAAGAGGGGAAAACGAGGTGGTGAAGTTTGTCCACTGTTCCTAAACTCAGGGCGAGTCCTGGGCTAGAGAGATGAAGTGAGGAATCTTAGCTCATGCTAAGAGCTCTCCAGGAGCCCTTCCTCCCCTGGAGAATTGGGGGTTACAGGCCCAGCCACTCCTGTATGCTGAGAACAGAGGGGCTGCTAGGAGCGCTCATGGCTTGCAAGTCTTGGGAAGAACATGTGGAAGGTCTATTGCTTAATTTTCTGCATGACTCAGAAACAAAACTGGTGGCACATCAGGGCCTCATCTTCCCCATATGCAGCACCAAGGTGGGTCTGAGCCAGATGGAAAGTCGGGGTACACTTACAGCCAAGCCCACTGAGGACTGTGCCGGGACCAAGCTTTCTTGCCTCATCCATGCACCGGAGTATTTGTAGGTGCTGGGCATGGAGAGTAGAAAGAAGAGGACCAGACCCAGCTGTTAGAGCAAGCTTTGCAAGACGCTAGCTCATATTACTTAGATACCTAGATCCGTGGCTTGCTTGTCTTTCTCCCCCATTTCTCCCCCTTTCTGCTGAGATCACCAAAGGCCAGGGGAGCAGGCTCAGTAAGCTCTTCCCTCCCTCTTTGTGTCTGTATCTAATTTGAGTTCTCTCCCTCTTCACCCTCTGGATTCCTGTAGCTGTTGTCTGGGTTTTGCTTCTCATCCTTGTCTTAGTTCAATAAGGTTTTCAGGCTAGCCAGAACAGATGTTCTAAAATATGAGTCCAACTGTGTTATTCTAATCCCCAGAACTTGAGAGGCTGAGGCAGGAGGATCACTATGAGTTTTTTTTTTTTTTTTTAAATTTTTTTTCTCTATGAGTTCAAGGCCAACCTGGATTGTACAGTGAGACCCTGTCTCAAACAACAACAACAACCAGACAAAAAAACGAACAAATGAAAAAAACCAGACTATGTCATTCTCTTGCTTAAATTGCTCAGGAGCTCTCTGTACAGAATAGAAATCCAATTTTTTCTTTTTAATAAAAGCATAGCTTACAATGCCCTCCGGGATCTGTTCTCTACACAAAGCCAGGCCAATTCTTTTGAAGCAGAAGTCAGATTGTACAGAGCCTTTGCTTTAAACATCTTCTTGGCTTTCTGTCTCACTCAGAGTCAAAGCCAAAGTCTTTTTTGAGGTGGACAAGCCCTCGTTGTTCTGGCCACAGTTCTCCTGACACCAGCTACTACTGTACTCTTCTGCCATCTCCGTTCCAGCCATGCTGGTCCTCTTGCCACTCTGGGGCACCAGGATATTCCCACCTTCCAGATTGCTGGTCCCTCCCTGAGACTCCGTCTCACCCCAGATCCTGGTATGGCTTCTTCCTCCCATTCCCATGGAGCTCCGCCCTGACCTTCCTGTTAAAGATTAGAAACCCTCTTCTTTAGCACTTGTGATTCAAATTCCTTGCATGATTTCTCTGCCTAACACTTACCTGACTTCATTAAATATTTCACTCATTCATTTTGTTTGTTCTTGGTCTCTCAACAAAAATACAGGATTCATGAGCTGAAACTTTTGTATCTTAGTGACAATCTCAACTCTTACAAAACAGTGCCTGACCATAGAGACAGATGTAGGTGACTACTTGGAAGATGGTGGGCCTGGCCTGTGTCTTCAGCTCCATCTCTGGCCACATGTTTCCCCTGCAGTCCAGAACATCCTAGAAGTCCCCAACCCTGACATAACCCCCCTGCACATACACACAACTGCCCCAACCTCTGTGTTTGCTCTCACCCTATACCCCCATCTGCCTCTGACCACGTCTTTTTATCTTTAAAAACCCAGGTCACATTTAACTACTTCTAGAAACCTTATCTGATTCCCCCAGGCTGAAGTAAATGTCCATTTACTGTCCGTTTGTTGTAACACATATTGATTCATATTTAAAACCACCTACTGTAAGTGTCACTTGTGTACTTCTTTGGTAGGCTGAGATCTCCTTGGGGGAATGGGACAATTATTTTTAATCATGTGTTTCTCAGCTCCTGACATAGTGCTTGGTACCTAGCAGGTGTTCCGATTTGTTGATGTTGAGTGATTAAATGACATGGCACTGATATGAGGAAGTCGCAGAGTAAAACCCATAGAAAATGATACCAGGAAACCCTGAAGCTCTGTGGGGCTCAATAGTTGATGTATTCATGTTTCCGCTGGGAGAAGGGTCTGTGACAGGAAGGAGTCATGGAAAATGGGTGACAGCTTACTTAGTAATCTTTAGAGGGAAACCACAGTGCTAAGTCTTTCCAGAAAAGGCTTGAAGCTAGAGCCAGTCAGGAGGTGGTTGCAACCACCATATCCAGAGGAGTCTGTCGTGGCTCAGCAAGTGCCACAGCTGTCCTGGCTCAGATGTGCACTGCTGGGCCTGCCCGTACCAGCTACTCCCTGGCGTTCTCTCCAACCTTTGCTGTAATAGGAGGTAAGCCTCCTGGAGCCTGGGCACTTCAGGTGGCCATTCCCTCTGGCACACTGAGTTGCTCTGACCTCCCTTGCTAGCCTCTGCTGCAGCCCATTGCCTGGACACCTGCTCACCTGCCTTTTACTATTGCTGTTGTTGGCAGGTTAATGACCTAGTGACTTCTTTGCCCGTCATCTTAGACTTGGGGGCAGTGAAAATCTACCAGAGCGGCATGTCTACTGCCGTGGAAACGGACTTTGGGCTCTTAGTGACATTTGACGGCCAGCACTACGCCTCCATTTCCATCCCAGGCTCCTATACAAACTCTACCTGCGGGCTCTGTGGAAACTATAATAAAAACCCACTGGATGACTTCCTGCGCCCCGATGGCAGGCCGGCCATGTCTGTACTGGACCTGGGAGAGAGTTGGCGTGTCTACCACCCGGACTGGAAGTGTGGCCCCGGCTGTGTGGACAACTGCACCCAGTGTGATGCTGCCTCCGAAGCCCTCTACTTCAGCTCTGACTACTGTGGCTTCCTCAACAAGACTGATGGCCCCCTGTGGGAGTGCGGCACTGTTGTAGACCCCACGGCCTTCGTGCATAGCTGCGTGTATGACCTGTGTAGTGTGAGGGACAATGGCACGCTCCTCTGTCAAGCCATTCAGGCCTATGCCCTCGTGTGCCAAGCCCTTGGCATCCCAATCGGAGACTGGCGAATCCAGACTGGGTGTGGTAAGCTGAAGTCCTGTCCCAGTGAGAGGCCTCGCATGTGCTGGGGGCATGGCTAGGGCTCCAAGGCTCCCCTAAATTCCTTGTTAAAACTCAGGGCCCAAGGGTGAGGGGGTGAGGAAGAGGCTAAAATATCACACATCAGAAAGAATAACCTGTAGATAGATGGGCCCCTGAGTTCCACCCCACTCGGTAGCAAGTCAGGAGGGCCTTGATGAGCGTAAGCACTCTGAAGGCACAGAACGGATGGCAGGAGACTCATAGCTGGAGGTGGGCTTGAAGCGGGGTGGCAGCCCCATAGCTGGGCCAAGACGGGAGGACTTCCAGAGGTAGTAGTAGCTGTTGTGTTAGTGTAGGTGCTGGCTTGGGTGACCAGAGGCTGCCCGTGGGAAGAGAGTTTACTTCTCCCGTGGAACCTGCAGCCACAGTGCCACGGCTCTTTGTCTTCCACTTTTGTCCCTTTAGAGTTTGTGCCCTTTGCTCTGGAACATTTCAGCTAACTGGTGCTGCCGGCCAAAGAAAGACAGGGCCAGAGAAGAAGCCCTTTTCCTGAAAGGCCCAGCATCATTAAGGGAAGCTCCAGTATTGGAAGCCCAGATTCTTTTGAATTACTTTTTTTTTTTTTTTTCTGGTGGTACCAGGGATTGAACTCGGAACCCTGTGCCTGCGAGGCAGATGCTTATGCTGCTGAGCTGTCTCCCCAGCCCGTGAATTACATTTTTGGATGAAGCATTTGGCATCGTTTAGTTTTTTTTTCCCATCTAGACCATTTCGATTTCCCTTTCTTTTCATAGTTATGTAAAGATTTAAAACTAAAAATAATTTATTGCCTTCCTCGTCCTTGGTTTCCCCTCACATGAGTGAACAGCTAATATAAGAGTGCATTTAACAGTGCTCTGGCAGTGAGAGGATTTTAAAGTTTCCTTAAATTCTAAGGCCAGAGGGAGTGTTTCCTTTCATAAGTATAGGTCGGATTCACACAAATCATCATGTGTCAGATTCAAATCTTAGCATATTGGTTATTTTTCTTGCTGTGAAACAAACTAGCCTCTTCATGCCTGAGTAGCTGTGTTATACTTCAGCTTGAAACTGAATATGGCCTCTTTCCGGTCCTTACATAATCCAAGAGCAGCCAAATTGCCAAACTGAATTTTTAACCTGTAACGGCTATTTCTCCTAGTGGCACTGCTTTCCCATCTTCCACACCTCTCGCTCTTACTTTAGAGTGATCAATTATATTTAACTCAGAGAAGTAGTTCATTAAGCCCCTGCTTGCTGGACAGATTCAAACACTTATGTAGTCACAGAGGGTCTTAAAATGAGAGTAGCTGGCATATAAGGCATGAAGGATCTTCAGAAGGCACCAAATTCTTATCCAAGATACACAGTCTTTGAAGGTAGCTGGTGCTCTTTTTAATTTTATTTATTTATTTTTTAAAATACGTATTTAGTACAGGGTCTACAGGGTCTCACTATACAGACAGGACTTGTAGTGATGCTCCTGTTTTCAGCTTCCCAAGTGCTGGGATTATAGTTGCGCACCACCACACCCAGTCTCAGTTGCTGTCTCAGTGCACCCTGGGGGTGGGGTCAGCACAACACTCTGGGGGATTGAACCCTGGTCTCTGCACTGAGCTATCTGGCTGACCCGCTTTTTCTTGTTTTTGATGTTTCAGGGAATTCATTTCCATTGTCTGCCTTAGTCAAAGTCAAGTATCTTAAATTTCCCTGTTAGACATTTCATGTTTTCAAATCACTCCACCAACAGTTTCTTTTTTTTTTTTAATGATTTTTAATTCATTTAAAAAAAGCAATGAAATAGTTTCAAAACATGTTATTAGGACAGCTACAATAATTAATACATTGCATGTTGTTGTCTTCGTAGTGGTTATTCAGAGGATGAGATACAGACATGATACCTTGTCTAAACAATATTAGTACATGCCTTTCTTCTCATTGAACTAAGAGAAAGTAGCTGTATATCTATCCTGTTTTGTATATACATATATATTTTTCACTACAAAATGGTCCTTTATTTATATCCCTCTATTTTGTTTTTTTTGTCAGAGATGGGTGTTCCATTGCTGTTAGAGAGGATATTAGGAGAAGTTTTTAAAGGACCTTTTCATACTTGATGCCAGTTCAAAATTGTGGGTATTTGAATTCAGCAAAATAACCCAATATAGTCCAGTAGTCCATAATAGCAGTGGGTTAGCAGCAGAACTGGTAATTGTCAGCAGTTGTTGACTTGAACCTTTTATAGCTCAGCATATTAATATGGCATTACTTTTTTTTACATCATGGTCATACTTTTCTGCTGGATGATTAAGACCAAGTTAAAGCAAGACCTATATAACTAAAAATGTAACTTTTGTATCTGACAAGGTCAGTCAAATCTCCTCAGGATTTACCCTGAAACCATATACAGCACCTAGTAGATCTTTTGTCAGTGTCAGCCATCTGGGTAAGTCATGGCCATTGCTTGGCCAATTTGCTCTGAAAGCCTGAGAGATTTTTTTCTCTCTAGGTGACTCTCCTTAGGCACACTCTACATCATTCATCAGTTTCCTCTTTGGGCCCATAATCTCCTTGATCAGAAAATTTGGGACACCACTGAGCTACGGGACGTCACAGCACAGGTTCTCTTATGTCCTGAGTCCTCCCTGACCTTGTAGGGCTAGGGCCAAAATATTGCTTATCTTTGTAGCCCCTCTATTTCTCTAAATTTTGGTCTGCAAACTTTAAACATCCAGAAGAGAACCTTAATGATATTACCCTTTAACAGAGGCAGCTGGGTTTAACATCACTATCTGTATGAATATCAAACACCTTAGACATAATATGGAACTGCTATTTTCCAACAACCATGGGTATTCTAAACTTTAAATCCCCATAGAATGTGAAAAAAACAATTACACATTTTTACACAGAAATTTAGAAATCAAACCATATACAACATTGTAGCAGGATAATCCTATGACATTTTTTCTTGTCTCTTGTTTTATTTTATTACCTTTTTAAAAAACACTTACTTTAAAGAGAATACAGCAATAATTGATATGACATTAGAAGCAGTATGCATTTAGAAGACCAGAATGATAGGTATTCCAGGCATGGTTTTAGTACTACACATTGCTGTCCTCAGTGTATTTGAGAAGGATATTTTTTTTGTGTGTGTGTGGCTAGCTAGGTTGCCTTAAGGGCAGGTCTGGTGTGGCATGTGGAGCTGAGGATTGAACCATGGTGCCCTGCGCCTGACTGAGTTTGCCCAAGCAAGTGCTTTAAACAACTGGGCTAACTGGCAAGCTCCCCGCCACCCCCATCGCCCCCCTCAACAGTTTCATTTTTCATTGTTCTTAGAAATGATGTTTTTTTAAGAATGAGGCATAAGCTTTAAAATCAGGTCAGCTCATATGGCCATGCTCTGAAGCTCGGAAAACATCTTTGTTAGTCGGAGATCACAAACTCTGTTGAGTACTTGTCTAATCTAGGGAAGATAGCCCCTGGAAGTTTAGCTTCAGTGGATATGACCAAATTCAAGTTAGCTTTCACAACCCAACCATGTTGCTTGGTAGTTATTAGGAAAGCAATGGAGGTGGTTTGTATAGGTGGCACTTGAGTCTGTTCACACATGAGCGGCCCCTTGGCCCTCACTCTAGGGCCTAAATGATCAGGAAGGACCTTGTTCTGGCCTCTGTCTTGTTGGACTCTGGCCTGTCAGCTCCCCAGGTCCACTCACCAGTTCTCTCCCTTTCCCCCGCACCAGTGTCCACAGTGCAGTGCCCCAGCTTCAGCCACTATTCTGTGTGCACCAGCAGCTGCCCTGACACCTGCTCGGACCTGACGGCCTCGCAGAACTGTGCCACACCCTGCACTGAGGGCTGTGAGTGCAACGAGGGCTTTGTCCTCAGTACCAGCCAGTGCGTGCCGCTGCACAAATGCGGCTGCGATTTTGACGGCCACTACTACACCATGGGGGAGTTCTTCTGGGCTACAGCCAACTGCACGGTACAGTGCCTGTGTGAGGAGGGCGGGGATGTCTATTGCTTCAACAAGACCTGCCGCAGCGGGGAGGTATGCGCCGTGGAGGACGGCTACCAGGGCTGCTTCCCCAAGCGGGAGACTGTGTGCCTGCTCAGCCAGAACCAGGTGCTTCACACCTTTGATGGTGCCGCCTACGCCTTCCCCTTGGAGTTCTCCTACACCCTCCTAAAGACCTGCCCTGACCGTGAGGAGTACCTAGAGATAGACATCAACAAGAAGAAGCCTGATGCAGGGCCAACTTGGCTCCGGGGTCTTCGTATCCTGGTGGTTGACCAGGAGGTCAAAATAGGAGGACCTGGAGCTTCTGAAGTCAAGGTAAGATTGCTTGCTTCCTGGAGGGTCTGCGGATGGAACTCAAAGAGGGAAGGAACTTGAGCGTCGCAACAGGTTTGCTTTTCTGCTTCTGCTGGGGAGTGGATTCTAGAAAGGAGACAGCACCCATTTTCTAATGACCAACCCCAAATATGCTACCAGGTGAAGAAGAGTGCTTAGAATTGCTGGAGTTAGATAGATGGCATAGGAATCACTTACCCTAACAGCAAGTGCTTGCAGAATGCTCGCTAGGTGCCAAGCACTATTCTAAGCCCTTCCTAAGCAGCAGCACACTTATGAGGAAGACAGTATTATCACCCTTATTTTGCAGATGCAAAACAGGAGGCCCAGAGAAGCTAACTTCCCTCAGGGGCACACAACCACCACATGGTATTCAAGCCCAAGCAGCCCCCACCCTCATATTTGTACCTGGGATGGAACTCAGGACCCACACTTGCCAGGCAGGTGTTTATGCCACTGAACTATATCTCCAGGCCTTTCAACCCAAGCAGGCTCCAGAATCTGTGCTGTTACACTCTTGTGTTGTATAACTCTGCTACCAATAGACAGGACTACTCGTAATGCGGGGCAACGTAAGGGTACTTGCCAGGTGTAATTCCAGAAGAAATCTTGAGCCCTCTAGAACAACTCTTCCTTTTCACATGAAGATCCCAACGGGCTAAGTGAGTGTCCCATAGCTAATGGAGACAGAGCTGGGTTATAGGAGGAGCACATGCATTTCATGGGCTCATGGGAAAGTCTGGTTTAGGAGACAACCATTAACACAGTATAGTCCAAGGAGATAAAAAAATACACATCCACCAACTTGAGGAGAGCTGTATTCTTACTCCACTTGCCATACCGGGAGAGATTTATTTAGTAAAAATAGCAAGAGATAGATAGATAGATAGATAGATAGATAGATAGATAGATAGATGGATAGATAGTTTAAAGAGATAAAAGTATCCTAGATGTCTAAATAGGTTTGGACACTGGGAAATAAAGATCCAGAAAGGCAGGGGGAAAGGATCTGTCTGAGACAAATTTTGCTTGCATTTCAAGTTTGGGGTTTTGAGAGAGTGAGGGTTACATTAAAGTCCAGTGCACCCAAATGAAGAATTTCAAAAGAAAGACACAAAGAAGCCCAGGAAAAACAATTGGTCCATGGTCTGTGGTTTCCACAGACCATCAGCTTCTTGATATCTTGGAAGAACTAGTCACTGAAGAGCTATGGCTTTATTCCACAGCCTCGGAAATGGTGGTTAGGTCTGTGTGTCTCTAGAATTGATGGCAGTGCTTTGATTTTTCAGTTGAATGGTCAGGAAGTGGAATTACCTTTCTTCCATCCTTCGGGGAGGCTGGAGATTTATCGAAACAAAAACAGTACAACGGTGGAGTCCAAGGGAGTGGTGACTGTCCAGTACTCAGATGTGGGCCTCTTGTCCATCCGGCTGTCCACAGTGTACTTCAACTGCACTGGGGGGCTGTGTGGCTTCTTCAATGCCAATGCCAGTGACGAGTTCTGCCTCCCGAATGGCAAGTGCACAGACAACCTGGCCGTGTTCTTGGAGAGCTGGACAACTTTTGAGGAGATCTGCAATGGAGAGTGTGGAGACCTGCTGAAGGCCTGCAACAATGACTCGGAGCTGCTCAAATTCTACCGGAGCCGTTCCAGGTGCGGTATCATCAACGACCCCTCCAACAGCTCCTTCCTGGAGTGCCACAGTGTGGTCAATGTCACTGCCTACTACCGTACCTGTCTCTTCCGCCTGTGCCAGAGTGGGGGCAACGAGTCTGAACTCTGTGACTCAGTGGCACGGTATGCCAGTGCCTGCAAGAACGCCGATGTGGAGGTGGGCCCATGGCGGACCTACGACTTCTGCCGTAAGTTGGGGCTGCTTCAAGGGGGAGGAGATTGGGAGGTTGGGCAAAGATTGCATGCTAACCATACCTTCTTCTTCTTTTGTTTCAATCCAGGGGGTTGAACCCAGGCATTCAAACTACTTTGCCAGCGCTTTTCTATGTTTTGTTTTATTTTTGAGATGGGGTTTCCCTAAGTTGCTAAGCTGCCCAGGCTATGCTCAAACTTACCATCCTCTCATCTCGGCTCGCCAGGGTGCAAGTTTACAGGCATGTGCCACCATGACCAGTTCAACTTTTTGTACCTTTTTACTCAGAACTTGTCTTTCCAGCAGGACTGAATTTTAGGGCCATCTAATTACAGGGTAATACCTTTCTAGTCTGATATGCCCCCTCATAGGCCCATCACCCCAAACTAGACTGTTCCTCAGCATCATTCATTTCTCGTGACATAACACCTTTCACTGTAGGTCAGCTGGCCATCCTGTTGACTCAGGGTCTTATCCAGCAGTGGGTACAAAAGCCACACCAAGAGCTAGAACTGTCTGGGCTGGCTCCATAGGTGCTACTTCCCTTGGCAGGGAAAGGCTCACTCATTGTGATAGGAGGTGAATGGTCAGGGAGCCTTCTGGGGTTTAGAAATTCCTACCACTCCCTGGGGCAAACCTGACAAGGGCTATCAAGTGTGGTCCGTGCTGCTCGCTCTTCATTTTGTCCCCAGAGGATCTGACACTTCATGGTAGGGTGGTGACAGTACTTGTAGTTACTGGACTGACTGCTGGCAAGGCCAGACAGAGAATCTTTTCTTAACAGCAGGAGTACAGCAAGGAAGGCAGGACCCATATCCAAAGCAAGAGTCACCTCACCTGGACATCTGCACATGTCCCTGCCCTGCCCTGCCAGAAGGTTCAGTACCAAGCCACAACCAGTCCTGCCATTGAGATTCCACCCTCTACTTCTGTTTAGCTCTCCCTCATTTTCTTTCTTCCTAAATTTGTTTAACTTTTTGTTTGGAAATCATTTCAAAGCTATATAGAAGTTGCAAAATATTTGTTTACCTATTAATTCAACTGACTCATTGGTAAACATTTCTCCCCCCAATCCTGTGCATTTGAAAGTAAGTTACATACATCATGTATTTTGCAGGAATCACTCTAACAAAATTTCTGGGACAATCAGTTTATAAAGAAAGGTTAGACTGGACATGGTGGTGCATACTTATAAGGGAGCACTCTGGGAGGCTGAAATGGGAGGGTTACAAATTTAAGTCCAGTCTGCACAACTTAGTGACTCATTGAAGCTCTTCTTCAAAAAAGTTTTCAGAAAAATATCATTGGAGATGTAGCTCAGTGAAAAGACCCTAGATTCAATCCCCAATGAGAGAGAGAGAGAGAGAGAGAGAGAGAGAGAGAGAGAGAGAGAGAGAGAGACAGACAGAGAGAGACAGAGAGAGACAGACAGAGAGAGACAGACAGACAGACAGAGAGAGAGATGGGCAGAGATTATCAGAAACTGAGACAGAGAGCGACAAATCAGAGACAGAGAGACAGGGAGACAGAAAGGTAGAGAGAGGGAAAGAGAGAGGGTAGGAGAGAGAGACAGGAAGACAGAGAGATGGACAAGGATGGACAGAGACAAAGAGTGACAGAGAGTGGACAGACAGAGAGACAGAGACAGAGACAGAGATGGAAAGAGATAGAGATGGAGAAAGACAGAGACGTAAAGACGCAGACAGACAGGCAGACACACAGACACACAGACAGAGGCATACAGAAATTTACTTCAATTTAGTTTTTATCTTAGTTACATTTTTCTCCATGGTGAGACAGCATACCCAACACCCAAAGTTAAGGAAGGAAAGGTTTACTTAGTTCACAGTTTGTGGAGTTTCCAGTTCGCACTCAGCTGGCTCCAAGGCAGGTGGCATGGCAGAGGAGTAGGACAACATGGCAGCAGAAGACAGCAAAGGCAGCAAGAGGACACAGAGGGGAGAGCAAGACTTTTTTCTTCTTCTTTTTAAAGAGTAAAAATGATTCTTTAATACGTTTTAGGTTAAGACACACTCTAGAGACAAATTGAAAATACATTTTATGAAGATATATTTTAAGACATTTAAACATGTAGATAGTGTTGTTAGTTTTTATTAGTTTTGTTGAGAAATAGCAATGAGACAGTTTCAAAACTGATTAATAGGACAGTTTCAATAATTAATCCATTGCATATGTTGTCTTCCTTTATATTGTAAGCAGGCGACTACTCCTTGGCTGACTGTAGTGCTCGCCCCGTCTCCCCACCCTCCTCTTGCACAGGCACAGGGTGTTCACAAAGTGAGGACCCTGGCCCCCTGCTGAGTCACTCAGTCAAACTTCTTCACCTCTCAGGTTGACACGGTACATCTACCATCAGTTTCCAAGGTTTCCTTCCATGGTTGGTTGGCCCTGTTGGTTTGGGGTATAGAGTAAGGAACATTTGGGGGTGGTAAAGTGTGACCAGGAACAAATGGGAGGACAAACAAGAAGAGAGCCAACTGTCCTCTTCAAAGGCATGTCTGTAGTGACCAGAGCATCTCCCACTGGACTAGACTCAACTTCTAAAATGTTTGCCATGCCTTCTGATAGTGCCAAGTTGGAAATTAAGACTTTAACATGCGGGGACACTTAAAATCCAAATTATCGCCCTCCGTTACCTGTAAATCTTCAGCATGTATTTCCCTACATTAAGGACACTGTTATGTAACCATGGCATAGTGTTAGGAAATTTAATGACAATTCAGTAATTTAGCATCCGTATTCCCATTATGTCAATCTACTTGGTAATGTCTTCAGGTTTCTTTGTGTGTGTGTGTGTGTGTTCAGTCTCCACTGAGCTGGAATACTTCCTTAGCCTTCTTATCTTTTATGACTTTGATAGTTTTGAAGAATTCTCCCACTTCAAATAGAGCTGCTCTCCACGGGATGTTTCCCCATGACCACAGGCTGTGCAGCCCCGCGCAGCCCCTTGACAAGGCCACACAAGGCTTCTCACAGGACTCCAGCACTAGGAGTGGCACGCTCTGTGCAGCTTCCTTCCTTGGTGAAACAGCCGTTGATCCCTGCCCAGGTGTGGCCAAACATCTCTACTAGATAGTCACTATGGTTTCCCTTGGCAAACAACAAGCAATCTGGGGGGAGATGCTTTATGACTATGCAAATTCCCCATTATTTGAAATAATAATATTGAATAATACTGAATCACTGCTTTGATTCAGTGCTCATTGATGATTTTTCTTTGCATCAATCTCCTGCCCAGTAATTACGCATGGACAGTGTCCAACCCCAGCACTCTTTCCACTTAAACCAGCCAGCGAGTACAACCCTATTATAAGCAAGAGACCTCCCTTATCCTTTACTGTCTGTTGTTCCATCCATGTGCTAACGCCATTCTCTGCTTCTCTTTCTCATATTATCAGTGTGGATATGGATTTCTTTTTCTGTTTTTGTATTCTGTGCAGGGTTTCACTGCATAGCTCAAATTCGTGGTGATCCTCCTGTTTTCAGCCTCCCCAGCACTGGGATTACAGGTGTGCACTACCATGCCCGGACTGGATTCCTATTTTTATAACATAGTTTATAGTCTATATTATGTTTTAAAAATGATTTTTGGTGTTAAAAATATTCCAGATTTGGCCCGTAGGAGTCTCTTCAAGCTCTTGTTCTTTTGGCATGCCTTTGTCATTTCTTTGTGTTGTTCATGTGTGTGTTAGCATTCTCTTACTTTCGGACACAACGAGATGCACAATGTTCATATCTTAACCTTCTCTGCTCCAGACTGGAGTCGGCCATTACTAAACAAAGCACTGATTCCTTTTAGTGGGGAGTGTTATTACATTTTAAGATCAGGGTGAGGGTTGTCCTTTGCTCTTGGGGTGTCTTTACTTTGTCCCTTGGCACCTTCAACAGACAGAGATAAGAACGCACACACACACACACACACACACACACACACACACACACACGCACACACACGAAGTCCAATGAGCATGTTTGATGGCTGTCATCTCAGAGGAGGGCACAAGGTCCCTGCTGAGCCTGATATATCCACAGAGGGACTGAGGGCAGACGCTGTGAATGCCAGCACTGGCCTTCTGGGCGCAAGCTCTTCCTAAAGCTCCATGCAGCAGGAAAGCCATGCTGTTTCTATTGACCACTGTGTCCAGTGAGCTCTTCACTTCCTTCCAAAGCCTCCTCTTCAGTGTGCCTTTGGTACCCTCTTTGGTCTCTACCTAACATGATTTTTACTCCTGCGTTCATACTTAGCTTTCTAGGTGTACTTAGTGCATGGTACTGAGTTACCGAGTCGGCCCTGCGCCACAGCTGCATTGTCACTAGGCTGTGTCAGAGCCAGCCTTTTAGATGACTAACTCTTGCCCAGGAGGGAGTGTTTCTGGGTTGTTTTTTGACTGCACAGGGCACAGTGTGGTGGCACCATGTATGCTAAATGAGCCCAGCGTGATGGGGACGGTCCCTCTCTTTTACTGGGTTTGATGGCTGTTGAGAAGAGCTTCTCATCATGCCTCCTCCGGACCCCAAAGCTGGAGGAAGCTGTTTCCTGTTCAGTTTTTAGAGAGAGAGAGACTGGGCAGAAGCAACTACTTGGAACACAGCTTCTTTAGTTGGAGGGCCAGTGTTCATGCCTAAGACGTCCCCAGGGTGTCCCATCTAGATCTTGTGCCCTTGGGTCTGGCAAGAAGACCAAAGTGTGCGCGTTTGCTTAACTAACTCTCGAGGTACTAACGAGTTAATGTAGTTGAGGTCCTGCAGAGAGGAGACTAAACTGCGCAACAGCTGCGAACCAGGAGCATCCTCTTTGAACCCAGAGAAAGACGACTCCTGCTTCTGGCTTCAGATGTTTTCATCTACTCTTCCTATCGGCAGAGCCAGGCTGCCCAATTAAGTAATTTCATAGAGTCATTTCAGGGGCTGGGGGAAGTTTTATGACTCCACGTCTGTGTGCTCTAGACTTTCAGACAAATTCAGACAACACAATAAGTCATAAAGCAAGAGGCATTTAAATAAGTCATGTTATTTGCTATCACCATAAACCTGCAGTCAGTGCTATAACATTCATAATTTAGAGACAAATGTGAAAATCCCTCTACACAGACATATATAATGAGTGCTGAACCAGCCTTCAACCCCGCAGCCGAATGGTAGTGTAGTCAATGGAAATGGACGGCGTCATTTAGCCCAGAGGAAAAGACGATTGGCTTCTAGTGCACAGTGCAGAACTACTGCGTCGGTGCTAGTGGACAGAGCTGTTATTGCCGTGCAATTTACTTCTCTGTAGTGTCCTTCATGTCCTTGGATTATAAAGCACTATTAAGGAGTGGTGTTTTAAGGGCTATTAAGGAGTGGTGTTTTAAGGGCCAGAGAAAGTTCTAAAGGCTGGACCTTATTTTCCCAGGAGGTAGGGGGGAACCTTCATACACTTTGCACTACACAGCCTGTAGGTAGATTCTTTTTTGCTCCTGGATGCTTTCCCTGCCCCAGTCAAGTTGTGACAGTGATAAGTGAGATGCTGGCCTAGACTTTTGCAGAAAAGAGAAAAGATATTTTCTGTGCTGTGCCTTGTGAATCCGAGACTTGAGCTACCCAGGAAGGTTTATCAGAAGTACGGTTTGACACAAGATGGGATGTCTGCGTGGGATTTAGCTTGGGGAGGACTGTACAGGTGGGGACAAGAGTGAGCAAAGGCAGTGGGGGGCCATGCACCAAGGGGGAGGCTAGAGGGAGCTGGAGTAGAAAAATGAAATACAAAGGTGTTGAATCAATTTGTAGCATAAAAATACCTACGTGAGGGCTGGGAAGATAGCTTAGTGGCACAACACCTGTCTGACAGTGCAAGGTCCTAAGTTTGATCACCGGTGCTGCATGCCATGCCTGGCACTGTGGCACATACCTGCAATCCCAGTGCTGGGGAGGTTGACACAAGAGGATCACTATGCGTCTGAGCTGCATAGCAAGACCCTGAATTGAAAAATAATAATAATCTACACAAAGCCTATCTATATACAAAAAGGATGTGCAGAGTAGGAAAGGATAAACTATTGAGAGGCTATGATAGACTTGATATATTCAATTATTAACCATCAGAACAATCCTGTTAGGTAAGTATGGCCCTTATTTAATAAAAGAAGCCAAAGTTCTGAGCCAACAGTGACAAGCCAACATTAAAAGAGCAGCATCCCCAGATCTCTATGGCACAAACCTCATTTTCCTTCTAGCTCTCCACAGTTCCTCTACAGAGTCTGAGTCAGGAGACCCGGATCTTGGTCTCTCTCGGTTCTCAGTGGTTAGACAAATGAAATCATTGGAATGCAATTTCCTCACCTATTAGAGGAACGCTAGCTTTTGCTTACTGCCCAGTGATTGAAATAAGGTACACAACAGGTGCAGGATGGTGCTGGGCTTGTAGAAGTTGCTCCATTCCGCCTTGCAGTCTCAGACTTTTCTTCATGGAAACCAAATGCATGGGCAGAGCCTGTGAGTGGCCCTGGACTTTAGCCACCTGAAATGAAGGCCACCATGGTGTTGGACACAAAGCATTCACAAAACTCACTGCGTGGATGATTGTGAACCACAAACATGCACACACACTTCTATTTCTGACCTCTGTCTTCTGTTTGCCACCATCAGCTTTGGAATGCCCGGAGAACAGCCATTTCGAGGAATGTATGACATGTACGGAGACCTGCGAGACCCTGGCCCTGGGCCCCATCTGCGTAGACAGCTGCTCTGAGGGTTGTCAGTGTGACGAGGGCTATGCCCTGCAGGGCAGCCAGTGTGTCATCCGAAGTGAGTGTGGCTGCAACTTCGAGGGGCACCAGCTTGCCACCAACGAGACCTTCTGGGTGGACCAGGACTGCCAGATCTTCTGCTATTGCAATGGTACAGATAACAGTGTCCACTGTGAGACCATTCCCTGCAGGGACGATGAGTACTGCATGGACGACGGTGGCCTGTACTATTGCCAGCCCCGCACCGATGCTTCCTGCATCATCTCAGGCTATGGTCACTACCTCACCTTTGATGGCTACCCCTTCGACTTCCAGACCAGCTGCCCGCTTATCCTGTGTACCACAGGAAGCAGGCCAAGCTCAGACTCGTTTCCCAAGTTCATCGTGACAGCCAAGAATGAGGACCGGGACCCATCCTTGGCCTTGTGGGTCAAACAGGTGGATGTGACTGTGTTTGGCTACCACATTGTGGTTCATCGGGCCTATAAGCATACTGTGCTGGTGAGTGATCCTGGTTACCCATGAGGAGGAAGCGATGGGGATGTGAGGACGGGGTGCTGGTTAGTAATCCAGGCTGTAGCTGTATCAGGCAGGCCCAGAATCCAAAGTAAATCAAAGCATGCTAGAGCAGAGAATGACTTTAGAAAATGCCTATCACATTTATCTTACAGATTAGGCAATGGAGGCTCAGAGCAAAAGGATTTGGTCAAGTCACCAGGGTCAAATTGGGGGGTCGAGACAGCTCTAGGAAAGTACCTTGCATGCTGGCATAGTGGAGTGTGTTCGAGCAAGCATAGGTTTAAATTGAGGCACAGCTTGGTGAGCACTGTGTGGTCCTGGCTGGCCACTCGGCCTCCAGCTTTGTCTGTGAGAGGCTCCTTGTCTGCACGGAGGAGGCTTTCCTGGGTGGCACTGTTGGCCTGTCTGCTCCCTTTGTTTTCTGAGTCCCACTGACATTTGTTCTGGTTTCTCCCCCGACTCTGAGGCTCTCCCTTGGCCCCAGGGCCTATGGTGATGAAGAGTCTTGCTTGTATCTGGAGCCCTGGAGAGCTCTCCTATAACCCCTTTACTCTCTTGGGCTTCAGGGCTCTCTTTCTACCCTTTTCATCTTTATCACCCAAAGAACCTTCCTGGGGTCACAAAGGCAAAGAACAGCAGAGCTGAGGAGTTCTGAGCACTCACTGAACAGCCTGATGTCAGCAGCCCCCGGGACAGGCCGGGTGCAGCACTTCCTCCCCACTGTCTTGTCTGAGCACCATGTAATCCACTAACAAGCAAACCAGCAGCCTCTGCTTTGGCATTTCCGAGTAGCTGATTTAGGGTGTTGCGTTTCTGGGCTTTATCCTCACAGGTCTGTGTCGTAACTCATCTATCTCCGAGGGGACTCTTTTTCATCTTTAAAATTTTCAATAACTGAGCTAAACTGACTACCTGGAGCTGGAGTTCCCAGGGCAACTGTACTGATTTCTTTCTTTAGGATTTGCTTAACTCTCTCTCACAAAGAATGTTCTTGAACATCTAAGATAGCATCTAAGATAGCAGTCTCATTATCCGTTTCTTCCTCCCTTTCTTGCATATTATAAACCTAAATCCCAATGTTTTCCTTTATGCTTTTCATAGCAATTCCTGTATCTATTATGGTAGTAATCAGAATTTTTTTCTTTCCTAATTCCTTCAATCCCAGCCACAATCTTTGTAAGGACAGGAAGCACACATAATTCATCTTTATGTGGGATGAGTGTAAACTGTTCTGTACATAGTGATAATGAAAATGTTTGTCAAATGAACAAATGAGGTGACATAATAACCCTTTTCTTCCATGGGTTTCTTCCAACCCTTTTCTTCCAGGTTTGCTCCTGGTCATTCCTCTTTGGCAACCTGAGGGATTAAATGGGCCAAAGAGTGAGTTAGGAATGTAGCAGAAGCTTTGATTTCTTGCCACGTAAGATTTCTAGTAGATTGCCAAACAGTTGAATCTGGCCATTGCAAGACCTTCCCCTGATTCCATTTTCATCATAGGTTAAAACAAATGCATCGGTCATGTTGTCCGGGAGGCTTTCGGCATGTTTGTCATTTCCTTGTTTTAGCTGCAGAGCGGATAGATTTGTACCCTTAGGCATCCGCATGTCTCCTTGACATTCACCATCCTACCATTTTTCTGGGATTTTTTTTCTGCTTTCCTTTAAAAATATTATCTGTTCATAGTTGCTGTCCTTAATGGATTATATTTCTGCCTTGCGTTACATGTGCACTGCTTTTAGGTATATGTGTATCCTAGTTTGTACATTGCATTTTCTGACCTCTTCCAAGTTATTTGCACATAGATCATGAGGTTCTCATGTCATAGTAACTGATTCTCTCCCTTTCCTAGTAACTGATGACTCACTTTCTGAGTGTTTCCTTTCTTTTCTTCCACTTTAGGGCTAAGCCCCTAATGGGCTGGTCACATTCCAGGTATGTATCTTGCTCTGATCCCATGACATGCACGCATTGCTAAAGTCAAGAACCAGGGGCACTACGTAGCTGATTTCTTCCTCACACAGATGGGTAGAAAGTAAGGCACGTATTAGTTTCTTAAGGCTGCTGTAACAAAACACTATGACTTGGGTGCCATCAAGCAACAGAAATTTATTTTCTCATACTCCTGGAGGCTCCAGGTGATGGCAGGGTCATGGGTCCTCTGAGGTCCAGGGAAGAGTCTGGCCAGGGCCTCTGTCCTGATTTCTGGTAGTTGGAGGCTGTCTTCAGTGTTCCTCGCCCCATGACAGCATAACTCTACTCTGCACTTCTGTCTTCAGGCCCCTTCCTTCTTCTCTCTCCTGTTTCCTGTGTCCACATATTCTTCTTTTAAAGAACATCAGTCATTGGAATCAGGGCCAATTTTCTTATCCATATGACCTTATCTTAGCTTATCATAGTTATAAATAGCCTATTTCCAAATAAGGTTATAGTCACAGCGAACACATATCTCCAACATTTATTTTTGAGGACACAATTTCATCCATACCAGGGGTCAGTTAGAGAGAGACTGGCATAAAGAGGGAGTAGATTGAAGGGAGAAGGGTATGCTTTGCCAGGGTCCTTTTATCTCCACCCTGGAAGTCCTAAGTACCCATACAGGAGTGGCACAGACAGCTCTCAACCCCCCAGTGAGAAGACCAAGCTTACAATACAATGAAGGTTCTCTTCTTAGGGGACCTGCAGGGTAGATTCAGCAGTTTCTTTGAATTATTAATATGCACTTCAGGGTCTGCTTATTCAATGATTTGCATTTGTTTCTCCCATGATGTTATTATTAGTCACCATCTCTCCCTCATCTTGAAGAATAATGGCCATCAGAGTGACAGTGGGAAGTGAGATGCAGGACAAACATAGCCCCGGGTCCCAGGCCCTTGCCAGGGCTCTCAGAAATGGAGGGTGACATCATGCCAACTCCTTGGGACATTAGATGCTTTCAGTGACTCTAACTTTTCTCCATAGTAAACAACTCCATGGGACGTGGGGAAATCCACTAACCGAAAGAGGTTAGAAATAAATATGCTACCAGAGACTAGGGAGGGAGGGAGGGAGGAGTGAGCCATTCTGGGATGCTGCAGCAGCCCAGGCTCAGTACAGCCACATCCTTGATGGTCCTTGATGGTCCAGGACAAGGGGGAAGTTCAGGGACCCTCAAAGCGTGTGCCTTTTCATTTATAACCATCTGTTGGCCATCAGAAAAGCGTGAGGTTTTAAGCATTGTTGTAGCTCAGTTTCATTCCACAAGCTTGTATTGATGCCAATTTTGTGCCAGCAAACAAGAATTTCTTGAAAAGCAGAATAGAACATGAAAGTGGAAACAAGTCGAATATGGTTTCTTTCCTAAGAGAGATCAAAGTCTACTGGAGAGAGGGGCCTGTTAGTAGGGAGTGAATGCCAGGGGAATATGAATGAAGTGCCATAGAATGAAGTGTCACAGAGGGCCAGGAGCATGCAGTGGAGGACTGCCTCACCCAGCCTGTGGCTTCAGGGAAGGCTTCCTGGAAGAGCTGCTGAGGTGTGACAACTAGAAAGAGTACATTGCTCCACTGAGAGTCGATGAAGGCATCCATGGGGACCCAGGGAACTGCAAAGTGTGGAGTGTGGGATGGAAGAAACTGCAAGGAAATCAGGATCAGTTGTTTAAAGCCAAACTCCCCTGAAGCTTAATAATTGATGTTATTTCCAATACAGTTATCCGAGGATTCTGCACCCACAGAGTCAACTAAATGCAAAGTGGAAATACACACCCATGCATACTTACCCATACACATTTAAAGTTGCATCTATACTGAGTGTGTACAGTTTTTTTGGTCATTATTCTTTCAATAATGCAGTGAAAGCCTATTATATAATGCTTACATGGCATTAGGTGCTGCAAGGCAGCAGTGTAGAGGGGACTTGAAGTGAACAGGAAGACGTGTGCAGGTTATATGCAAATATGACACTGTTCTATACAAAGGACCTCAGAGACTGGTGCCTGCAGGGGTCCTGAGCCCCTGTGGACACTGAGGGATGACTTTACTTAAGAACCTGGGCCACATCTGCCCATACTCACCCTTCTGCCTTCTTGTCTTCCTGTGCACCTGCCTCCTCTATCCATCAAGCTCTGTTGCCATACCAACCTCTCCTTTCCTCTGACCTCCTGTCCCTCTGTGCCCTTTTCCTCCATTTCTCACTGCCAGACACACACACACACACACACACACACACACACACACACAGAAACAGAGAGACAGAGACAGAGACAGAGACAGAGACAGAGACAGAGACAGGGAGAGATGTTCAGACAGTGAAGTGGACTGGAGGCAGCATTCATGGGGATCAGAGAGAAATATGGAGCCTGTTGGAGTCAAGGATGTGCCTTTCTCAGGGCTTTCCTGGGCAGTGACAGAATTCTCAAGCCATAGGCTTTGATCCTGTCATTCTGCTTCTCTGTGGTATTGCCTCCTGTCTGACCAGGTAGCCAAGAGTTCAGCTCACAGGGAAAGCAGGTCAGCACACATCAGCCTTTGAACGCATAGCTTGTCTTTCCTTTCTGTGCGTCTTCTGGGAGGACCAGAGTCTTCAAAGCCTCTGCATCCCTGAGCGGCACTGCCTGTCTGTGTTCTGTGACTGCGCTCCATCTCTGGGCCTCCTGGTTGAGAAGGCTGTGTGCTCAGCAGCGAGTGCTCCCCGCCTGCCCATGTCATCCAGGCACTCAACTCTTCATGACTCCTACTTGCCTGCTCTGCCCTATTTTCCAGGTGCAGAAAATGAGGCATCTCCCGCTCCCGCCACTGCTCCCCTCCCAGCCAGCTTGCCCTCTTCTCATCCCACCCCCTCTTGTCTCTGCAGCCCATAACAGCCTGGACTCCAGCCCTCCTCCAACTGCTCTCCCGTCACTCTTCTCCCTTCCTGGCCAGGCTCCTGCCTCCTCGCTGTCTCCTATTTGCCGTCTTCCTCACTGCTCGCTTATGCAATCCACATCAAGCACAGTCATTTTATTTCACTCTCTTACTGAGATCACAAATGACCATAAGCAAAGGAATGGACGTACTTCGGGGTTGATGCTGTGGCCCCTTCGCTGCGTGTGATCCTGCATCCGAGGTCCTCTGCCTCCACCTCTCTCATCTTTCGCCACTTGCAAGGCCATATATTATGCTGCAGTACCAATGAATCATGGTAATGCTTCATATCTATTAGCGCTTTTTTTTCTCTCCCCATTAGGTTTTGGCTGGGGCTGTGCCCTTCCCTTGGAATTCCCCTGTCTTCACTCTTGTCCCTCTTGGATGAGTCAACCCATGCTCATCCCTTGGGAGCTGGTGTGAGTGTTGTCTCTGCATGCCCAGCTGAGTCACTGCCCAGACTGTCTGGTGCTCGTGTATCTGTTCACCTGATAGCACCATCAGATCGCATTATCTGTGTGTGTGTGTTCCTGTCCCTGCCCCATGATCATGAGCTCCTAGGGAAAAGGCCCTGTACTTAGCCCAGCGTAGCACAGTGCCCAGCATAGATGGGGGCCAGACTGGTGTCTTCTGCCTGAATGTCCATGATCTGCCCTGGTGAATGTTCACAGAAGAGGAGGCGGCTGGGCTTTGAAGGGGAGGCATTCTCCTGTGGAAAGGTGGCAGGGAAAGGGCTGCCTTAAGGTAGGTTCTTGGCCGCAAAGTTCGTGATTTGGTGTCTTGGAAAAGAGAAGGAGGCACAATCAGAAGAGGCTCAACAGGGACACCTGGAGACCAGTGTCTGCCTGGGCTACTAGAGGCGCTGAGCTGGCTTGCAGCACAGAGCTGGTCCCCCTGGGGCCAAGGCCAGCTGGGTCATCATTAATCCAATCACAGTGGTTGGGGATTCCAGGCACTGGCAGGGCCACAGAAGGCATCTGGCACACTGGACATACAGGAAATGGTGGAGTAGGAAGGTACAACTCCAACAATCTAGGAAACTGCACGCTGTGGGGTGGAGCTGGAGTGGAGCAAGCAAGTGAGCTACGCCAGAGAGGATGGCCCAGCTCTTGGAGTGCTCAGGAGGGCTTTCCTGGGGATTCAGGGCTCTGGCAGGGCCACGGAAGGCATCCACCACCCTGGAGGCACAGGAAATAGTGCAGGTCAGACACGAACTCAAGCCCTGGAACCTGTCCACTCAAATTGCCTTCAGTTGCATTTGTTATTTATTTATTTATATTTTTAAAGAATACAAAGTAGTGATAGAAAAAAAGCATTAGAAATGATACAATATTTCACTAACTGAAGTAATAGGAATTCAGTGATGGTTGCTATATTACATGATGCTATCTTCAAATTAGCTGTTAAGATCATCAGATATAAATGTGTAAGATTTGTTTAAAGAAAAATAAAAAAAAAAACAAAGAAGGTATAAGAAATCCGAAAGAGGAAAAAAAAAATCAAAGTTAAAAAAATTTTTTTAAGCATTAACTACTCTTTCCAAAGACCAGCAGAAATAGACAACGCAATTATGCCAACTTTAGTTGTGTTTTTAAAGGTCAGGGGCAGCCTGGGGCCGGGGAGGCAGCTAGGGGGTGATTCAGTTATCACGGTGAATGATGAGGAATCGGAGCCAGGGTAGGGGCCTTGGGATTGAAGGGAATGTTAGCCAAGAAAAGAACTATCAACGAGGTTAGGAGAAAGGATTTCTAGTCAGGGACACTCAGCACACCCACTTCTCCGCGAGGAAGACCTGTTCCTCTTACAGTGGCTGCAGCAAGGAGCTGGAAAGCTGTATTTTCCATCCTGCTCTCACCTGCCACGGGCTGTAAAACGTGTCTCACCTAAATAAGAATAGTTCAAGAGAGGAGTGGTCCAGAGTATAGTTAAATTTAGAAATCTGTAGAGAAAATGTTTTTCAAGAGATTCCTTGTGTAGGCAGCATCATGTTATGTACTTTCCTGGGGTGGGGTGAGGGGGTGGTCACAGGGAAAGTGGACACAAAAATCTTTACAGTGTGATTCTTGCCCTCGGGTGCTTGTAATCTTACAGATGAGGCAGAAGTGTGTAACTGTCTAGAACCCAAGTCTGACTGTGACATGCGCTACAGTGGCGTAAGCGCGGGTCTGATCTTGGCCCGAAGTAGAGAAGGATAAAAGAACACTATAAATAATACGATCTGCTCACCTACACAAGGGAGCAATTAATCCTGACCGCAGTCTTGGACTCCGAGGCCTCTGCTTTATAGGAGAAGTGACAGGGGTCCAGGGTCTGGAGGATGACAGGGATACCAAGACTGGCTCGCTGGGCAGAAGGACTGGCAAAGTGAAGTCATCCTCCAAAGGAAAAAAATCCCAAAGTTATTCACAAATTGGGGCTTATCTAACTAAAATAAATCCACAGTAGATCTGGAAATAGAAACACAGGAATTCTAGGTTTTTGTATTGTAGTCTAAACTTTAATTGAATTCTTATTACCCTTTCATTACCTTGGAGGAAACAATTTGAACTCCTGGGGGAAAATAATGCTATATAAACCGAAAGCACTGAAATAAATAGGTATATTAGTGTACAAAGGATAGTCATTTAAGTCTGCCCAAACCCTAATAATGATAGTTGACTGACATAAACAACACTACATGCAAAGCTGCCTGTAACCTGCCCAAGCTCCCTCTGGGGACTTGCCTTCTTAGAGACTAACCAGTAGAGCTGCAGAACCTCTGTATTTTCTATGGTGGCATGGGGCCAGCTTTATTTTTCTACTTTTACTCTTTTTATACAGGTCAACAATGAGCGGCTGTATCTGCCCTTGAAGTTGGGGCAAGGGAAGATAAACATCTTTTCCTTTGGCTTCCATGTGGTCGTGGAAACTGACTTTGGCTTGAAGGTCGTGTACGACTGGAAAACCTTCCTATCCATCACGGTTCCTCGGCGCATGCAGAATAGCACCTTCGGCCTGTGTGGCCGCTATAACGGCAACCCAGACGATGACCTGGAGATGCCCATGGGTCTGCTGGCATTGAGTATCACTGAGTTTGGGCAGAGCTGGGTGAAGAGGGACACTTTCTGCCAGGTGGGCTGTGGAGACCGCTGTCCATCCTGTGCCAAGGTGGAAGGTTTCTCCAAGGCACAGCAGCTGTGCAGCCTGATCCCCAACCAGAGCGCCGGCTTCTCCAAGTGCCACAGCAAAGTCAACCCCACCTTCTTCTATAAGAACTGCCTGTTCGACTCGTGCATCGATGGGGGTGCAGTGCAGACAGCCTGCAGCTGGCTGCAGAACTATGCTAGCACCTGCCAGATTCAGGGCATCGCAGTGACTGGCTGGAGGAACTACACATCCTGCTGTGAGTCCTGCTCATCTCTCCTTGTGGTCCCGTAGTATTCATGATTGGCATGGGAGGCCAATTTCTAACTCCATAAATGGTAGAGTAGAGTGATTGAAGAATATGTACTTTGAGGTTGAGTTCATTATTAGCAACAGAGTATGAAACCTTCCAGAGCCCCCCTTTTCTTATCTGTACAATGGGATTAGTGTCACTCATTTGAAATATTTCTCTGGAGGATAAAATGAAATGTTTTATATGAACACAGAGACCATATGGAGCATTTGGATTCAACAGATGCTCAATTAAAAATTAACCAGAGACTAATCAAGAAAGAGTTAGCTAGCTGGTTAGTTGACTGATTTATTCTGAACCCTCGGGAGTCCATTGCTGTCCAGGTAGCTTGCATGATTTCTTTAAGTGTCTTTCTCATCATTCACATATGGCATGTTCTAGTCTTCATGCATATGAAACATAGCAGAATATTAAAAATATTAGACATAAAATTAGAGCTCTTGGAGTCTGTCTGGACTCTGTCTTCGAGGATCTCTGAGGCCCTGGAGCAATTCATTTGTCCTCTCCGGTGCTCAGTTTCCCCCTATGAAAAGCAAGGATGATGCTGCCTATACCATCTATGCTACAGCAATGTCAGGAGGATCAGCTTAGACAATTGGAGAGCCCGCACGCTCGGTGCATGCTAAGTGGCGTGGTTGTATTCATGACTTGCTCTGAGCTCGGCGCAGCGCAACAACCCTTCAGTGACCTTATCCCATTTATTCCTTTTAGTAACCCAAATAGGCACAGAGAAATTGAGATGCAAAGGAGTTAAATAACTTGAGTAAGGTCATGTAAACTCAGTGCCACAGTGAGCATTTGATCTTCTAACCCCAAAGCCTATACTCTGTAAGAGTGGACAGTGTGCTGAGCTATTTGTCTACGCTTAGCATGTGCAAACAGGAGGTCAGGAGGAGAAGCCACTGTTGGTCTTTGGCTAACCCTCCATGGTCTATTTTCCTGGCTCAATCTCATTAACTATAGCAAATTTCTTTTAGAAGTTCTGACTGTACAAAAAGGCTGCAAATTGACGCTGAATGCCTAGAGCTTTAAGTAAGGTAACCAGCAGGATTCCCAGAGAATAAACATCCATTTTCATCCTGGAAAAGGGAAATTTGGATGAAAAACCAGAAAGAGTATTATGGTTTAATGTCCACACAGTTTCCAGTCCACATGCAGTCACTGGATTCATGGGCAGTGTGGTGGAGTGTTGGGAAAATACAGGAGAGAGGGATGGGCGCAGTGTTGTACCATTTCACCCAGGCTTGGTCCTGAACAAGGGAGGTGCCTGTAGGGGTGACATTCTGACAAACTGTCCCCTAGTGTCTTTTAAAACCTGCAGTGTGGATAGATCTCCAGTGCTCCTGGGAATTCACTGGGGTTGCCACGGTGGCACGAGACAGCTTGCTTTCCTCTAAATCTGAAATCCCTGCTTTGGATCTATAGACCAAAATGATTTGGAAGGGGAGAGCCAACCTGTTTGTTCTTGAACCTGTACATAGGAGTCCCCTTCTACCTGTAGCACACTTGGTCATGTTGCTCCCCGGGTGGTTGGGATCAGGGGCACAGGTAAGACAAAACCATTGTTTCTACCTATAATGAACAGGCAAATGCATTCAAGGAGTGAATGTAAGGAATTCTCACCTCAATTGATGGGCCTTGACTTTTGACACTCATGGGAAGGAAAAGAAATTGAATCAGCAAGCCCAGTGACCTTTCCTTCAAGGAAGAAGGTCACTGCGCTCCTACGGGGTCTGGCTGTTGATAAAGGATATGATGAACATTTTTCTTGTCCTCCTGTCCTGCATACCAGTTTAACAACACCCTTTCCTCTCTTCAAAGCTCTGTCCAAACATTGGCTGCCTTACCTCACATTAGCTAAACTAGTCCCACAAGCTCTACCCAGGGCACTTGGAGCCAAGTTGGCCTGCATCAGCCTCAGGTCCTTTCCCTGTTACAGACCAGCTGCCTCCAGCATGGCCCGGGCTGAAGCATCTGGGCCAATAGTTAACGAAGAAAGGTTTCCACTACTGGCCCTTTTGGCCTTCCTCCGCTTCAACGTATCAGACCCCAGATTCAAAAGACAATCATTATTCATTCAAAAGACAGAGCAACTAGGGAGCTGCTGGTCATGAGTGACAAAGAGGAAAGCTAAGAGAACCAGTATATACTTTGAAGACAGGGTGTGGTTGGGGGTGGGGCAAGATGTAGTTGCGGGCTGCCTAG
This sequence comes from Octodon degus, assembly GCF_000260255.1. Taxonomy (NCBI): domain Eukaryota; kingdom Metazoa; phylum Chordata; class Mammalia; order Rodentia; family Octodontidae; genus Octodon; species Octodon degus. Next base: position 4,041,170 of record NW_004524656.1, on the reverse strand, counting down.
TTTTCCAGTTTGAATTATAGAAGCAGAGAAATACTGTGAGATATTGGACCTTACATCCATCATGCAACAGACAGTTGGCTTGAATGTGTTCATCTGTAACTATATTTAAATTGACTTTGACTTTGGAGGATTAGGGGCAGCCCTGATGTACCCCATCATTCTACTAAAAATCGGTCCATTCCAACATATATGTTGAGACGTGAAAAATGCTGTTTTCAGGAGCAAAGGAATCATATCAGAGTGCTGTTAAACATGTTTTTCAATGATTTTGCCAATCCTATTGATGGGATAATTTATTACCCAATTACTTTATTTGTAAATACATTGGAAAACCTCTTCATGCAAGTTAAACAAATAGCCTGAGAGGGAAAAAGAGTGGTAAATTGCCTTAATTACTAGCCCCTCCTCAAAATTTGTTCAGCTGAGTCTAGCATTCTGCTTGTCTCATATGAAGGACTTAAATGAGAGTCGTAGATAGTGGGGGTACAGTTAAGAAAAGCAAATAGTAACTAAACAAGCCGCCACTCCTTAGCTGTTATGTTGTGCTTGATCCTGCTGTGGTTGTGAGGTGTGGACGGACTCCTGCACCCCTCACCCTGACTCTATGGCAGGTGCTAGGAAGAATTCTCCTCTGAATTAGAGGGAGCTGAGAAACACACTCCTTTTCCAGGTTGGAGCACTGGGTGAACCGGGGATGGGAGATTGTTTCTCGCAGGGCCAAGCCATGTCTCCGTTTCTGAACCCTAGTGTCCAACCAATGGGCAGTGGTCAATCAAGGTCAACAATCATTATTCTTTTCCATTTTTATGAGAAGAACGTTCTGCTACTTCAGAGTGCTAGGTTCAAAGTCTGGCCACTAGGGTTTTCCTTATTTCTCTGCCTATCTACTGAATTCTGTTGAATAATTTCTAAAAAGTTTCCACCACAATGACTGTTACCTTTGTCCTTCATGGGATGGAAAAGGAAAATGTGAGGAGTCTTACAAATCACATCTCATTTTATCTCCGTAACTACTTGATGAGGGCAACAGTATCATCCTCATTTTGCAGCTGAGATGACAGGAGTTCAGAGCGGGTAAGGAACATGGCCAAGAGGGTACTGCTGGTTAGTGACAGAGTCAGGGTCACACACAGAGCAGTCTGACTCCAAAGGCTTTGTCCATTCCTTTGTATCAGATGGCTTCTTGGAGGAGTCCATTCATACTTCTCCTCCTCTGGGCATGTATGCTAAGGCTGTCTGCTGGCCTGGCCTAAGAAAAAGACACATTCTTGTTCATAGTCACAGCTAGGTGTAGAGGCCACCTTAGTTCTTGGGAGGGAGAGAGAAAAGCAGTAAACCTGTATGAGGAATGTGAAAATTTGCTTTTGAGAATCTAATGTCTAGTAACAATTTTCCATGTTCTCAGCATTGTTTTGGGTGCCATGGAAGAATCTGGAGTATAAAATAAGGTGTTTATAGCTTTGTTGAGGGAATAGAATTTATTGAAAAGACTTGAAAAAATCATGAGCATATTAACAGATATTCAAATGTATTGTAGAGTTCTATCACTGTTAATTTCAGGATGTGAACAAGTTCAGTGAAACAAGTGAAACAACAAACAACAAACATCCAGCAAGCTGTTCCTGGTATACAAATGGCAAGACCAGCCAAGACGAGATGAGAATGCCCAGAAGGAAATAGGGCTGAATACCAAAGGAAAATTAGTGCATAGCAAAACTGGCATTTCAAGTCATTGAAGCAATGTATTGTTTAATAAATAATGATGGGATAAAGGGCAGAGCTGTAAAAAAAATAGCTAAATACCTCCTTTATTCCTTGCTGCAAGATGAAGTCCAAAAGAACAAAGATTAAAATCAAATGTAAAAAATTGAATTATAAAAGTACTAGAAGAAAACAAAGGACTTTTTGTTGTTATTTTTTAGTACTCTTGCAGTAGAGAGGACCTTTCTAAGCAAAACATTCAAGGCAGTGAGGGAAAAACCTGATAAATTTACTATATTAAAATTTCATATTTGTATATAACAAAAACCTAATCAAAACTCCACACAACATACAAATTGTTTTAAAAGAAGAACAGTCAAGTGATAAATATTTTATAACACATATGAATGTAAAAGTTTATTTTTAATTTATAAGGTGCTTTTGCAAATTAATAAAAAAAAGTTCCAACAACATAAGATATGCTGGTACTACAAAAAGCCAATAATTCACAGCAAAAGACGTACAAATGGATTATGAACGAATGAAAAGATGATCAACCTCACAAAGCAAAGCAAACTAAATATGCATATAGCAGACACAGCATTTTCCACCTTTCTTATTTTTCTTTTTTTGGTATTAAGTACAGGGCTACAGGATGTTCAGGGTCTCACTATGTAGATTAGACTCATAGTGACCCTCCTGTTTTCAGCCTCCCAAGCTCTGGGATTACAGGAGTGAACCACACCCAGTCTCAATCGCCCTCTCAGTGTGCCCTGGGGGTGGAGCCAGCACAGAACACCAGGGATCAAACCCTGGCCAATGTGCTCTGCTAAGCAGGAGCTTTGATCTGCTAAGCTATCTGGCCGGCCCTCAACCTTTCTTATTTCTAGGAATCAGAAAATTTGGTGAGGAACAGTAATTGAGGATGTGGGACAGTAAACTTCCTTGTGCAGTCCTTGGAGGATGCACTGGCACCATCTCTTCAGAGGGCAGCTCAGTGGCAAGTGTCAGAAGTTCAAGTCGCTGGGAGGATGTGGTCCAGAGGTAGAGCGGTTGCCTCGCATGCGTGAGACCCAGCGTTCATTCTTAGTATCATCAAAAAACAAACATTACTCATATGTGCCTTTTAGCCCAGAACCTCCACTTTCAGGAAGCCATCCCAGAAGCTCACTTAGGAGCGCGGCAGTAACTTAGAGCAGGAACGCTCACAGCCACCTCACCCTAAGCACAGACAACACACACATCGTGAAGCAGTGCAAGAACAGAGTTTTGAGACTGAATGCAAGAGAGCTGTCATGAAAGATCAGTGAGCAGAAAGGTGTATAGGCTGCACTCAGATTTATGTAAAAAGTCAAGTAGATAGAAGATGCACATAGATGCTTGCACATGCTTAGAAAATTTCTGGAAGAATTTATTATAATTTGGTTTTAGAGGTTGCCTTCTCTTTGTTTTTAAAATTATATAGTATATTGCTGCAGTGGTTATATGAATGTGTAGGTAAATGTTAAAATTCATAAATTGTGCTTTTCAAAGTGCATTTTACCACTAGATAAAAAATAAGCCCCCAGATATATACTATATTTTATTGTATAGGATATTAGTTCCCATGTAATTTTTTCCCATGTAATTTAGTTGTACTTATAGTATATATTAATATATTAGCATCTATACATACTTTGAACAAACCAGTCTATTGAGCACCTAAGTGCCCAGCACTGTTCTGCCATATGAAGTCATTTCATCCCTTGTAGCCAGGCATGAGGTGGAGACTACTAGTGTCTGAATGTCATAGACATGGAAGCTGGGGCTCTGAAGGCCTAAATGACTCACCTGGGTCCCTTGCTGGGACCTGTGCTGTTTTTCCCCAGGACCTAACTGGCTTCCATAGATGCACCTAGACATCTTTGATAAAGGGTAGACTGTAACCACCATGAGCCAGTTTGTGCACTCGCACACCCACACCCACATAACACACAACGCGCCCTTGTCTCCTGCAGTTCAGGCTTCTACTGTTGACCAACCACTGGCTTTAAAGTAATGCACCATAGAAGCTCTGAGGTGAAGATGACAGGCACTGGTTGAGAAGGGGGCTGTATGGGTGAGCTTCCTCCTAGGCCTTGAAGAATGGGGAATTGGGACAGGGAGAGAGGACGCCTTAAGGGCGTGAACAGAGAGGCCAGTGTGAGCGCAGACCCCATGGCAGGAATGGGGCAGGTGACCTGTCTAGGTGGAATGGAGTTCCACACGGGGCATGGATTTAAGGTGCCTGGTAATGAAGAGCTCCGAAACCAAGGCTAATGCTAGGACAAAGATTGTGGACGGAGACTCCAGCTGCTTTCAGCTGCACATTGGCCTGTTCTTTAAGCCGCACTGAGTCAAAGAGGCTTCCAAGAGCAGACAGCAGCGTAGCGAGGAAGAGCGGGCAGCCTCAGCCCACGCCGGAATGCAGGCTGCCGGCAAGCTGTTTACAGTGCAGAGACAGAGCAAGCCCTGACCTGCCTCTTCCGTTCCAGCGGTCACCTGCCCTCCCAACAGCCATTATGAGAGCTGCGTGAGTGTCTGCCAGCCCCGCTGCGCCGCCATCCGCCTGAAGAGCGAGTGTAACCACTACTGCGTGGAGGGCTGTCAGTGCGACGCGGGCTACGTCCTCAACGGCAAGAGCTGCATCCTGCCTCACAACTGCGGCTGCTACTCAGACGGCAAATACTACGAGGTAGGGAGGTCTCAGTTCCAGTTTTTGCCAGTTACCAGGTTTGGCAACCAGGTGGTTGGGGTTGACTGGCCTTCCCACCACGGGATGCAGAACCCGGTGCCTGTTGGCAGGCAGATGGGGTAAGAAAGGTCAAGCGCTGTTTGGAGGAGGCTTCTGCTCACTGTGGGATTTGGGGGACCTCTGGGCCCCACCCTGCTCTCTCCACCTAGTGGGCGAGGTCTCCTCCTCTCCCCAGCGCCTTCCTCTGAGGACCTTCTGAATTTCTCTCCTGTATATCTGAGTTTGAAAGGCTGTTGGCTGGAAATATGGTGGCTGTGAATCTGACACTTGTAGCTGTCTCAGCCAAGGACATTTTTTAACTGGAATATATGGAGCTCAAGGCTGGAGGAGCGACCTTCCCTTTCTGACACTTGAGTCTCCCAGAGAGTGAGCTATGGAAAGCCCTTACCATCTCGGAAAGGGCTATTCATCACTCTGATATCATCCCCAGAGAGTTAGGTTGGGGCTGCTTTCTGCTGTGTCCTGACCCCCACCCTCTTTCTCTTTCTGGGGGCTTAAACATAGATGAAGAGGCTTCTCATCGATGTTTTCCAACAACATATCAGCTCACTAAATTATTTTACTTGTTAGGCTTTTACGCTCCTGCCCTCGCAACTCCTATCCTGTACTAGGGAACAAAACCAGGGCCACTGGCATAACAGGCAAGGTCTATAACACTGAGGTACACCTCAGCTCAGCAATGTTTTCTAATGTGCCCTGATCCTGAGAGAAAAGGCCTTGCTAGAGATGGTCTTTGTTTATTGTGAGGCCTCAAATCCTTCCCCTTTTTTTTTTTGGTGGAACTGGGGATTGAACTCAGACCCTTGCACTTGCCAGGCAAGCACTTATTCTACTAAGCCATCTCCCCAGCCCCTTCCATTCCCTCTTAAAATGATGTAAAAACCTCCCATGGGAAAGCAGGCAGTTAACAACTACAAAAACAAGTACCTGCCATTTGTAAACCACTGTGCTGGTGGTATTGTGTAGTTTGAGAAAGCATGTTCCTTGCCTTAAGGACCTAAAAGTCTGTTCAAGAGAGAAAAAATAATGGGTCCAGTGAGATAGCACAGTAGACTAAGCTCCTGTTTAGGCAAGTGCAGGTACTGGATTCAATCCTTGCACCACATGACACGCTGGCCCTGCCCCCAGGTGCACTAAACCAGCCCCCAGGACCAGGAAGCCTAGGCCTGGTGGAGCATGCCTGCAATCCCAGCACTGCGGAGGCTGAAAACAGGAGGATCACCATGAGTCTGAGCCTCATAGTGAGACCCAGTACCAAATACAATTAGAAAAAAATTGTGCTTTAAAGAATAAGAGAAAAAAGTACAAAATAATACATTAACAAGTGAAAAATAATACCCTGTAGAACTAATCAATTTTATATGAAAGAGAATAGTAACATTTAAAAAAAAATCTAATTGAAATATTTAAATTAGAATACAACCAGACAAGCAATAAATAATGTCTCTGTTTTGCAAAGATGCGCGGACTTGTTCAGAAACAACTAAGTCACCTTTACCTTGGGAATGAATAAGAGAACAGTAATGCAGATGCTACCTTCAATTTCATTAGAAAATGAGTTTAAATGCTATACTGGAAGCAGAAAAGAAGTGAAATAAAATAGTGGCATTAATTTATTGGCAGAGGTACTATTCATGTTAATCTCAGGAATTAACAGGCAGAATATGCAGGAGAAAACAATAATAATAATAATAATTCTTCTTTCCTGTAATCTGGGAGAAGACATGACCAGGCCCAAAACTCAAAGAGCATGATTGTAAACTGCTCCCTGGCCTAGAAACTAAACAAAGCTTATCTGTCAATGGTGATCTGTAATGTTGAGTGTGGCAGAAGCGAATGAGACCTGGGTTTGATCCTAGCTCCGCTGTTGCCGGAGGCATCACATCAAACCAATTGTGCCATTTCCCTGAGCTTCTCTTTCTTTGAAGGAAGGGGGGTTAAAAATAGCAGCTTGTTAGGGTTGTGGTGTAATCTGTGGTAGGTGCCTGGTCTACTGCTTGTCATCACCCTAGTCATTCAATAACTGGTAGCTGCTATTGTTGTTATTCTCTTGAGAAATATTTTGTGTATAAAAATCCAAGACATGTTAATGAAACGAAGCATATAAAAGCCCTTGGAACTCTCAAAAGAGGCACAGTACACTTCTCAGCAGCTATTGTTACTATAAACATCATTATCTGTTTTTCATCAGAAAGTCAGTGAAATTTTGACAACTGCTTATATCTGGGAAGTAGGGAACTCACAGAATAAATAATCCACATCTACTTGCCACAATTCAAACAAGCTTGGGGGCTTGTTTATACAGACATTTCTTTGGAAATAAAAGAGAGAACACATCTAGCCATTAGCATGGAGGGTAATCACCCAGCTGTCACTGTCATGTCTAATTAAGGTAAAGAAAGCAGCGTAGGGCCAGCCACTTCCCTGCGACGCTGGTTTTATGATCAAGTTCTCCTGTGGATGAGTTATTTACCCTTGATCGTACCCGTATATGTCAAGCTGTTTTTCTCTTTCCACCAATGTAATGTCTGAGTTCTTATCAGAGAGAGGCCGAACCAACCACTCAGTTATTCTGTAAATCTGATAAGAGAAATGAAGTCAATTTGTAAGGCTGCTGGCACCCAGAATATGCGATAGATCTAGAAAAAGAGATGTAGTTCTAGGAACTGTTCCCTTTGAGGATAAAAGAATCAACACTGGCATCTTGAAGCCCGCTGGGTGGAAATATTTCACTATCTGTTTACAGTTACATCAGAGCGTTAGCTGTGGTTGGCATGTAAAGTTTTGATAAATCTGTAGTTAGAGCAGGAAACAATGAAAAGACAAAATCATAGATTTTTTTGGCGCCATTAAAACATATTTTCTGTATAACACTATTTTGGAAAATTAATGTAAGTTGAGCATCTCTAATCTGAAAAGCTGTACTCTGAAGTACACCAAAACTTTGTAAGGGTTGATATGATGCCAAAAGTAAAATAAATGAATAAATAAAAGATCCATACCATAGAACTTTGTTTCATGAACAAAATTATCAAAATAATTAAATTACGTTTAAGTTATACATATAAAAGACATATATGAGACATTGAAACATAGATGAGTTTTGTTTTAGACTGGGCCATATCCCCAGGATGGATCTGTCTATTATCTGTCTATCTATCTATTTATCTATCTCTCAATCTATTATCTATCTCTCTATCTAATTATCTGTTTCATTTACATCATATATAAATGTTGCAAAATCTGAAGAAATCCAAAATCTAAAACACTTCTTATCCTAGACACTTCAGATAAGGGACGCTTGACCAGGACATTCAATGTGTAATGCCCTATGTGCCCGTACTTCCATATCACAGTTCACTTTTCTAGGCCACCTCCCACTTGGACAATCAGGACTAATTTATTTATTTTTTTAAAAAAGTGTGTTTAGTTGTTGCAGGGTCTCCCTATGCAGCTCGGACTCATGGTGATCCTCCTGCTTTCTGCTCCCCAGCACTGGGATCACAGGTGTGCACCACCATGCCCAGACCTTGGCCACCTCAGCCCACTCTGCATGTGGTGGTAGGGATCGAACTACGGTCCCTGCGCTTGCCTAAGCTTGTCTCAGCAGTTGCTTTAGTCTGCTGAGCTATCTCACCAGCCCAGGACTAGTTTCTAACAGTTCCCACATCACCGAGTAGAATTAAGTCCAGTACAGATTGCTGCTTGCAAATGATACTTGCCTCCAGCTACACTATGTTATAGGTATAGTAATGGTTTCATGTAATCTGTTCAGCATCTGAAGAAGATGAATGTAGACATAGTAGCTGTTATTTACAAGTGCCTTCCTACCCCAGAAAGTATGTTTCACAAATCTTAATTTAACATTTACAGTTGCCTGCAGGATGTGATTATGATTTCCAATTTAGAGAGGAACAAGCTGACACTCTGGGGAGTTAACGATGTTCTTTAGGATAGCTCATGTAGGATGACAGGGCTGAGTTTGACACCCAAGTTGTCTCAGCATGACAGTTACCTTTCTACAAGCCCTGGATGTTGGATAGATTGCTTAAAATTCAGGACCTGGTAAAATGGATCTGCCTGCAACAGAAGCAAGATACCAGGGAAATACTGGAAGAGGGAATGTTGTGAGATGCTGAAACATAACACTAAGCCTTGGTTATCACTTCCTTTGAACAGTTTAAGATTTGAAGGGCTGGTTTCTCACTCTTGAGTGAATTTAAAGTTCATCCTTGAAGTGGAGCCTAAACTTATTAAATGATTCCTTGTTTTAAAAAGAAAGGGGGTGAGAAGAAGGAGGGAAGGAAGGAAGGAAGGAAAGAAGGAAGAAAGGAAGGGAGGAGGGAAGAAAAAGAAACTACAACATAGTTTTACTTTGCACTTGGTTCCTCTAACAGCTGCACATTCAGGTTGGCGGCGATTAGTTCTACAACCCAGCCATAAAGATTCCAGAGTTCTTGATTGAAACCAATAAAGTCTAAATTGCATATTATTTGGCATCCGAGTTACACGGAATTGGTGTGGCATTTGAATCGAAACTGCCTCCCTGCTGCTCCCTGTTGCAACTCCAGCCCCATTAAAGACGGGCGGGGAAAGCTCCAGAGGGACTGGGCTTCGGGGTTCTCACTCCTGACCCAGCCCGACTTGCAGTGCGAACCATTCTCTTGCAGCCCAAGCAGCTGTTCTGGAACAGCGACTGCACGCGGCGCTGCCGCTGCTTCCGGCGCAACCTGATCCAGTGCGACCCGCGCCAGTGCAAGTCGGACGAGGAGTGCGCCCTGCGCAACGGGGTGCGCGGCTGCTTCAGCACCAAGACCTCCTACTGCCTGGCAGCCGGGGGCGGCGTCTTCCGCACCTTCGACGGCGCCTTCCTCCGCTTCCCGGCCAACTGCGCCTTCGTGCTGTCCACTATCTGCCAAAAACTGCCCGACATCTCCTTCCAGCTTATCATCAACTTCGACAAGTGGTCAGCCCCCAACCTCACTGTCATTTCACCCATCTATTTCTACATCAACGAGGAGCAGATTCTCATCAATGACCGCAACACGGTCAAGGTAACCAACTTGACCTTCATTCTTAAAAAGTGTACCTGGGTGCCGTGGGCTGGCTAATGGTCTGGCTATTGTGGCTTTCCCAGCTAACCGAGGCCTAGACTAGTGAATGATTGCTGCCCACACACAGATGGGCAGATATCAAAGAATGGAAGCATAAGCTTCACTCCAAAGGCCTTGCGAGAGATGTAAGAATAGCCTGGGTGGTAATAGAGCTCCAGGGGATAAAATGATGGATAAATCAGCTTTTACTTTGGATTAATTTTCAAAAGCACTGCATTTGTTTTTAAAAGCCTTTACATTTTTTTTCTTGGCTCTTCCCACCTGTACCTAGACCAGCACTCATCTCTGCCATTCTTCCTCAAAACTAAAAACTACCTAAATAAAACCCATGCGAGCATCCCCACTGTTGGAGCCCCAGGATGACACGCCATGGGAGAGAAGGCAGGAGGCTGAATGTGGGGGATTTTTCTTTGGTGATCTCTTCCTTAGGCTTGTTGCCTAGCTCTCTCTCTCTCTCTCTCTCTCTCTCTCTCTCTCTCTGTATTTTAGGCCTATGTATGTATAAGTAAATATAAAGCTCTGCTCACCTTTGTAACTAATATATGGCTTGAATTCCTCCACCTCCTCACTTAAGAAGATAATCGGCTCTGATGAACTTTTGACAGGGACCCCAGTCTCTCTGCTGAACCACACTGCTCACAGCTGATGGACCACGTGCCATCTCTGTTGGCATAGAGAGGGTGATGGAAGACAGCCACATTGAGAGCCACATTAACTTTTTCTTTTTGAATTAAATGTCTTTTTTTTTTTTGGCGGAACCGGGGATTGAACTCAGGTCCTTGTGCTTGCCAGGGAAGCACTTATTCCACTGAGCTGTCTTGTCTACATCTGCCTTCTGCTATTAGCTTGAATAAGTAAGCATTGAGCATGCCTTTATTGAAGTGTCTTCGAACAGGTTAGCACTGAGCATTAGGCAAAAGCCTGGTTGTATTTCACGAGCTTACAAGGAAGAATCTGGATTTTAATGCTGGTTTTTAACTTCAGTGAAAGCTGTACTGTTTTTGACATTTCAATTCCTTTTGTAAATTGGCCTAGGAGGACACAACTCCAATGGTCAGTAATGCAGGAACAAGACAGCGAAAGTGTCCACTGGAGACAGCAAAACTGACATTGTTGCCGAGTGAAATACCTAAACTAGCCAAAGTAGCAAAGGCGTCTTTTCTCAAAAAAAAAAAGGCAACTGCTTTTTTTATGAAACAAAAGTTACTAATAACCTGTGTGTGTGGAAACAATTTATTTTGTAAGTTCGGAAAATGCACATTATATTCTATCCCAAGGGCTAAGAAAAGAAAATGTTATAAAGAAGGAAAATGACAAATGCAGAAAATGCTGTGCTTATAGGACCTCGGGGTGGGGGACCTCAAGGTTGAACTTTATAAACAAGAAAGCAATAAACATGACAGCGTTCCCCAGATTCATTTTAACTGTGTTGGACTCTCTCTGGTATACGATTAGAATGCCATTTTCAGTAATTGGTTTATGCTAGGGAAAGCTTTACACAAATATCCAGGCTTTGACTATGAGTTACCCTGTTCTATCATTTTCTTCTGTCTTGCTTTCCTCTCCCTCTTGTGCTCCATAGTTTGCTTGCTTTCGGAGAACTGTAGGGAATAAGATTAGTGTATGCCCTTAACCTGGAGGGCAGGGATTAGTGAACTATGGTCTGTGGCCAATTCATTTACTGCTTGTTTTATAAATAAAGTTTTATTGAAACGTGGCTACCCTCATCTAGTTACACATTGTCTGTGGCTTCTGTCATGCCAGAAGGGTAGAGCTGAGTAGTTATCATAACAATCCTAAGGCCTGCAGTAGCCTGGCCTTTTATGGAAAGGATAGCCAACTCCGGATCTAAAGATAATGATTTCTTTTCCCCATCCTCCAACAGGTGAATGGCACCCAAGTGAATGTTCCATTTATAACCGGTTTGGCAACCAAAATCTATAGCAGTGAGGGGTTTCTGGTGATTGACACCAGTCCTGACATCCAGATATACTACAACGGCTTCAATGTCATTAAAATCAGCATCAGCGAGAGACTGCAGAACAAAGTGTGTGGCCTCTGTGGCAACTTCAATGGGGACCTGACTGATGACTATGTGACCTTGCGAGGGAAGCCGGTAGTGAGCAGTGTGGTGCTTGCTCAGAGCTGGAAAACCAACGGCATGCAGAAGAGGTGAGCAGGGCATAGCTCAAACCACGGAGTACATGGCCCTTTACATCTTTCACCTGTCTGCTCCTACAGAGCACAGCTTTGGAGTTTTGATGCTACGAATAGGCACATTAGTGACTCTAGAATATTCTTGAGCTTCAGAGGAAGGAGTTGGGTTTTGACAGTATGACTACATGACCATGTCATCCAGCCCTGAACTAAATGGAACAGTTCATCCAGGAATTTTGAAGCTTTAACCAGGTGCCGTTCGGGAACCTAGGTGCCCCTTGCTGGAGGAAAAATTAGGAGTTGATTTAGAAGAAGGAAAGCAGCTCTTTGTTTCCTACTGCTAGATCTAAATTAAGTCACCTTGGCTTTTACTAGGGAGCTTGATTGGACTGGTGCAGGCTGAAGTCTGTAAGAATGAGTAAAACCTTTTTAAAAACGTATGCATCATGAAGGTTATTATAAGACCCACCTCAGGGTAGCTGAGATGAATGAGCTAAACAAGTTATTCCAGAGGTATTTTAAGTTAGAGTCCCTCTCAGTTGTGGAATTATATCAATTTCTTTCTGGAATTATAGATGAACTTCTCTTTTCTGTTTTTTTTTTTTTTCTTGCTCAATGGCTTGAACCCTTTAAGCTTAATATGCAATGAATCAGGTAAATACATAGTTGTGGGTGCAATGTGTCAAGTCCTCTTTGACCTCACCCCAAGTATAAACTGAAAATGTATGTTAGATTATCCTGTGAATGATGGAGCACAGAGCTGGGCAGAATTTTGGCCAAAGCCTAGTCCACTGTATTCTTCTGCTTGGTGGAACAGAAGCTAAGGCAATGGCTTACTTACATGAGGGCGGCTTGCAAGTGGCAAGTTGGCAGTAGACAGCAAGATTCCTAATTCGACGTTCGCTCTGGAATGACACCCAGTGACCCGTAGCTAGAAAGAAGAGAGTCTGTGCTGAGGTTGCTTACTTTTGGTTTCTGATGCCTAAACTAGAAGAGGTTTCCAAGGCTGCCATGTTTGCTTTCAAATCTTTAATTCTTCCAAGAATCATTGCTATTGCTACTGTTATTGGTTAACCCATCCATACCTATCAATGGTTATTATATCAATCAATTATACCAAAATGTTAATAGTCATTATACCAATAGCTATCTGCCTCTTGTGTGGCATTTTGGCTATCAGCCTATTTCATTTTACCTCTCCTGTGTCCCGGTTATGTAAAGAATAGGGATTACTGTTTTACTTTCTTATGGATAGATAGAGATCGTTGGCACCCAACATCCTGAAGGTCACACAGCTAATTATCCTGGGAATTCCATATTATGCTACCTCAGGACTGGCCCATCGCACACACTAGGGTGTGGTCCTACCTTCCACAGGAGATCACAGACGGTTGTTTTCGCTTCATTCATCCTTCTGTTCTTTCCCCGCAGCTGCAACGAACTGCAGTTCTCGCAGTACGCAGCCACGTGCGACAACGTACACATCCAGATGATGCAGGGCGACGGCTACTGCCTGAAGCTCACCGACATGAAGGGCTTCTTCCAGCCCTGCTACGGGCTCCTTGACCCCCTCCCCTTCTATGAATCCTGCTACCTGGATGGCTGCTACAACCACAAGAAGTTCCAGCTGTGTGGCTCCCTGGCCGCCTACGGGGAGGCCTGCCGCTCCTTTGGCATCCTTAGCACGGAGTGGATTGAGAAGGAGAATTGCTGTAAGATAATTATTTTGTTTCTGTGGAATCTTGGCTGACAGCACTGCCTCATCTGGCGATGACTGGTCCTCCCCAGCTTTTCACATGTATCTGCCTTCAGGGATGGAAAGTAGGGAGTCATGAACTGCAGTGGGGACTCAGTGAGCCCACTCCCAGGGTCACCTAACCCACCTGACCGGTGATGCAATCTGCAAAACAAACAACAACAATGCCTTGGGGAGATGAGGGTTTCTTGGTTGCAGGAGCAAAGAGACATAGTATAAGTCTCATGGTTGATGTTAGTTGAAAAAACTCAACTCTCTCAGTTCTTTGACTTGAGTCACAGCCCAGATCAGACAGGGAGGTATAGGGCCAGTGGCAAGTTGGACTGAAATTGAGCTGGCTTATCTGCCTGTTGGAGAGAAGCTGTAGTTGGATTTATAAAGGGATTCTATAAACTAGAGGGTAAAATAAAAACTTATAGATTCTTGTGGAGAGTTTTTTTTGGTAGTAAGAAAATTATTTCAAGCTGGGCATGGTGATACATACCTGAAATTTCAGCACTAGAGAGGCTGAGGTAGGAGGATCAGTGCAAGTTTGAGGACAGTCTGAGCTCCACAATTAGTTCAAGGTCAACGTGAACTACACAGTGGGATCCTATCTCAAAAAAAAATTACTTCATTGACTTGGTATTTATTTCCATTATTCATTTCCTATGTTAATCAAATCGATAGATGTAAATGTACTTAATCGTGTACAAACTTGCCATATACATACATATGTATCCACATATATAAGTGGCCATTCCCATTCATGTGGTATGATGCTGTAGTTAATAGAACGTGTGTTTCAGACATACAACACCCACCCCATGTGTACACAGGTACCAGTGTATGCACAGGTCCAATCTAAGATTATACATGCACATTGGTAAGTTTACACACTAAATCCAATCAAGTATAGGAATGTGCTCTTCAGAATCAAAACCAATGCCTTGTAACTAATTAAAATATGCATTTTTAATGATTTTAAAAATTGTTAAGTGAATTGCCAGTCTGTTGAAAATCAACAGAAATGTGTGCATGGTAACTTAATATTTTACTCTGCTGTGTTAAAAGAAACACCTCAAATAACTTTAAAATGAAGTATTTTGAACTTTGCAAATTATCTGGAGTATAGATAATATGTATATTATATTGAAGCTCCCTTTGTCAAGGCCATGTTTGTGTTAGCAGTTGGCAGATGAGCTACTGAGTTTTCCACAAGAATTTCTCGCTCTCCTGTGGACTCTAAGCCCTGCACTTTCTCTTTCTCTCTTAGTCCCTTTGGTTGTTCTCATATCCTGCTAATTAGCTGCTGACTGGCTGCTGTGTGGTTGACCCTGCACTGTGTACCGAACACCCTGGATGAGTGAAAGGCCCTTAGTAACAGGAAGCCTTTATCCATAAATATGCCTGCGGGATGCAATGCCTTCCGAGAAATGGAGACAGGCTGGCTCCAGGCCATCCATGTTCTACCTCAACTACTTCCTTACCAGAGGGCTGCGGCGGCCGAGGCAGATGACGTGTATGGAGCTGTTTGGTTTTCACCTTGCTGTTCTGGTGTGCAGCTATGTCTGAGTGACAAAGGCTCAAAATGGACTCCCCTAGTCTTCTCAGATATATTTTACTTGAATAGATTGTGGCTCAGGATCCCCATGAGGTATAGTAGTGTTTTCCTAGCTGAAATTTTGTGTCCTTTTAAAACTCCTTTAAAAGAATTCTCCTGGCCAACTTAGTGCATGCTGAGCATTTGTTTCTTTAGCACTAACCATGGTGATGAACAAGGCTTCCTCTCTATTGACAAGACAGGGATTCTTTAAATAAAGAATTTATAAGGGCCTGCCAAATAGCCCAGTGGATGAAAGCACCTGGAAGCAGGCTCAGGGGCTGGGGGTTCGATCCCCGGGCCTGCCATGCCAACCCCACCCCACCCCCGGGGTGCTCTGAGATGGAGATTGAGACTGGGTGTGGTAGTGTGTGCCTGAAATCCCAGCTCTTGGGAGGCTGTAAACAGGAGAATCACTACAAGTCTGATCTAGTAGTGAGACCCTGAACACCCTGTAGACCTTTCCCTAAAATACCCCCTCCACAGAAAAATTATAAAGCACAAATTTAAGTAAAAAATTTCTCTTAAGGAAAATGCTCTAAATTAGTGCATCTCCAGTGGAGGTACTGGATACCCTAATACATCATTATAGAAAAGTTGTTTCTTTTTCTTTTCTTTTTCTTTCTTTCTTTCTTTCTTTCTTTCTTTCTTTCTTTCTTTCTTTCTTTCTTTCTTCTTTTTCTTTTTGACAGAATGAGGGATTGAACTGAGGCCCTTGTACTTGCCAGAGAAGCACTTATTCCACTGAGCCATCTCCCCGGCCCCAGGAAAGCTGTTTCTAATAACGTGTGATATGTTGTCTATACTTGCATATATATTTACTTCTAGTTCTTCCCTTTCGGCTAAACAGTGAGCCTAAGCCTGCGCTGGTGAATTATGTGTAGGTTTTGATTCATCTGCTTTTTAAAGTATCTAGTAGATGTTTATGGAGAATGAACCAAAGTAGTTCTGCTACAGGGAACCTCTGAGGTCGTAATAGCTCTACAGTTTTCCTTATTGATAAATATTGATTGAGGATTAACTATGAGGTGGCTGGGTGCTGGCAATATAGAGATCAATGATTTGAGTCTATGCTTTATATAGTTATAGGGAGACAAATGTGAGCGGTTACAGTATAGTACAGCAGGTACCATAATCGTGGTATACCGCAGCAAGGAAAAGTAGCTATGTATTCTGTCTTTATCTTATACCTTCATGGTTACCTGGATCAGCTAGTAGCTTTGAAATGGGGTTGTGATGCTTAGCTTGAGAAATATTTATGAAGGTCAAATGCACTGATTCCCTCGAAGCCCGGGTCTCAGTGCCAGGCCCTTAACAAACATCTACTGCCCCCTATCACTGTTGTTTTCTGGAAGGTCGCCTTGCTTTGAAACCTGCAGCTGCCAACTAGTCCGTATCTATTTGGATTTGAATGGCAAGTCCTGGGTGGAATCCCGTGCTGCTTGGTGTGGGTGTGAAAATCATGTTGTGTTTCTGTGTGTTTTCCTTTTTAGCAGGAGTGGTTGAAGATCCCTGTGTGGGGGTGGACTGTCCCAACCGAACCTGTGAGCTGGACAACGGAGGAGAGCTGTGTGGCTGCATCGAGCCACCGCCCTATGGAAACAGTGAGTGATGAGCGCCGCTTTGCGCCCTGAAAGGCACTTGGAGGGAAGCTGGCTGTGGTGGTGCAGGAAGGTGCCGGGGGAGGGCCCTAATGGGTCCCACTCTATTGGTTAGAGGCCCAAATAGCAACGTTTTCAGGAGCACTGAAGCGGAACAAAGAGACAATCTGACTCCTTCAGTTAATGTTCATTTCCTCATAGCTACAGCCTTCTCTTCAATGCATTGTAGCACTCAAATTTGTACAGTAAACAAATGGAATTGATCAATTCCATCAGAGGCCACACTGAATATCAAAGATCTAAGGTGATCATGAGAAAATTGTTTTGAGAACAACAGGAAGAAATTAAGAGAAGGAGGCCAGGTGTCATCAGGCTGGAGAGGAGCCAGCTTTACCTGGCTCAGAGCTTTTTGGTCCTGAAGATGCAACTAAAATGTTTGAAGCAAGCAGCTAATAATTAGGACTCTTGGTTTTGTTCCTAACTGTGGTTTCCTAGCCTGAGCTTATCTGGATGTCAGCTTGAGGGGGAGCTGCTTTCCTAAACCAAGCACCTCAGAGAGGTGCTAAATTTAACACCATTTGAGAATGAAAGTCTAATTAATTCTAAGGCTCCATAGGAGGGACAGCCGCATCACCAACGCAGATAAGAATATTTCTCGGTTTCAATAGTGCTTTTTATTGGGAGTTTATGTACTCAGAGAAAATGCCAACTGATGCATCCCTGTGTCAAAAGGCCAATTCCTGGTGCTTGCTTGGGACTTAGGACGTTCTCTCAGCAGGACGCTGCCAGGCCTTTGAGTGCAGCCAGGCTGGTGCTGCTCTGATCAGAGGTGTGTTCCTTGGCCGGGTCACACTGTGCCAGCTTCTGCGTGACTTATAGGAAAGTAGCTGCACCCCAGTGTGTGTGGGAGGAAGACCTGGGTTACAAGGAAAAGACAAAGTGTACTTTATTAGCATTTTTGTCTTTTTAATGAGGCTCTACATGTTATTGCTTTGAATGAATTAATATATTCATTTGGTGTGATCAAAGCTTAATTAGAAATGCTTGCAGTCACTGACTGGAGATCTTTTGCCTCTTCTAAAAGGAAAGGCAGTGGGCGGTCTCCCCCACCGCGACCCCTGGGACAAGACTGACTCCTACCGGTTGGTTTTGTAATGACTGTTTTCACAGACTCGCATGACATCATCGATGCCGAGGTGACCTGTAAGGCAGCCCAGATGGAAGTGTCCATATCCAAATGCAAACTCTTCCAGCTCGGCTTTGAGAGAGAGGGTGTGAGGGTCAATGACAGACAGTGCTCCCACATCGAGGGTGAAGATTTTATCTCCTTTCAGATCAACAACACCAAAGGGAATTGTGGAAACATTGTGCAGGTGAGGACGTGGGTCAGAAAAGAGCATCTGGCAGAGGATGTGACAGCTCCTGTTGTCTGCACATTGATTGGCCCTGAATCAGGGTGGTGTAGTGTCCCGAGCCAGTGGGTCAGTCAACGAAGGTCACCTGGAGAGGAGCGGGGAATTGAGGAGGGGACAAAGGATAGGAGATGTGAGAAATGGAGACAAGACAGGATTCTGATCAAGTCTCGTTTATTCAGGGGAGGTGCTGGGTATATATAGTGGAGGCATAGGGAAGTGACCTCGGCGGGTAAAAGGCGCGAGTAACTAGGCAGCCGGGCTATGACAGGAAGTCCCACCTCCGGGGCACAGCAGGAGACTTATGGGAAACAGGCGGGGTAAAAAGAACTAGGAACTTAGCTCAGCAGAGGTAGGGGAAGAGGAAGTCAGCGTCACAATGACGCTGATGCACCAAGAGAATTTTATAGGTCAGAGGCACTCAGGTGACCATTAAGGGATATGTGGCGTGGAGTCATGATGTGGCAGATTCACAGGATTTAGAAAGACTCACTTGCAATAGTATTGGAGACCTGGAGTTATTGTGCCTCCCACAGTCTAGTTAGAAACATGCTCCTTAGAGAATAGCAAAAAGGATGTACAAAGTAAAAGACAGCAGAGACAGCCGTCCTGTGGTGCTAAGTGGTGGACTGAGCCAAAAGAGCACAATACATTATGTGTTTCTTTCCTTGCTCTGCGACGCCTGCTGTCATCATTTGTTCTGTGTATCTTCCGCACTATTGCTACCGCTCTTGTGTTTCTGTTGTCCTTTGGGGTAAATAGAGCCTGGCCTAGCTCTTTGGGATAGTAAAGTGTGTCCCAAACATCATTGAACAGCCTAGCAAAGTACAGCATGGCCCCAGTTTCTAGTGTCCGAATTTGCTAATGTGTGTATTAGCAAAGCATCTTGCTTCTCTTCCTGAGCTTCTTGTGGTGTGTCTTCTCTTCAGGATTGTGCTCTTAACATTTTTATCAGAGAGTGAAAGGAGCAAGGAGCTGAAACTCTCACGTTCATCTTGCTACTTATAGGTGTGTCTGGTGAAAGGTTTAGTGGAGAGATTTTGAATTAAGGGCTCAAAAAAGACTCTTCAGGTCAATTCATATCGCCTCACAATGGCCATAATTCATGCTTTCCCTGGCTCCGGTTCCCATAGATAACTGGGGGGTTGATGGTGATTGGGGGGTGGTGGTAGTTAGAATTTAGAGAGACATGGAATCGGCCTTCTGTGGGCATTCAAGGTTATCAGGCTGAGGGTGCTGTTGGCCTCTTTCGGAGTGGCTCCCTCCCAGTAAGTGATGAGGCCAGCTTCACCCTCATTTATACTAGCCTCTGGATTCTGTATGGAATGAAACTATTTCTCCACTTTCAGGGATATGGATTTAAAATGCAAGCCACATTCTCCTTCCCAGATTTAGTGACCTCTGACCTCTCCTTGGTCCACAGTCCAATGCCACTCATATCATGTATAAGAACACAATCTGGATTGAAAGTGCCAACAACACGGGCAACATTATCACGAGGGACCGCACGATCAATGTGGAATTCTCTTGTGCTTATGAGCTGGATATCAAGATCTCCTTGGACTCTGTCGTGAAGCCTATGCTGAGGTAAGAGATTACGCAGCTGTGCTTATTGCTTTGTCTTTCCTTGACAGTTAAGGTTAGCATAATCAGAACTGATCGCATTTGTCCTTGAAGCACTAGAGAAAATATAATTCCTATTTCCTGAATCTAAATGCTTTAGACCAATGCTGATGGATGGATTTTCTATGATGCTGGAAATGTTCCCTGTCTGAACGAGCCAATATGGTAACTATATGTGGTTGCTGGACACTTGCAAGGCGGCTCAAGGGGTTTAGGAATTGAATTTTTATTGTATTTATTTTAATTTTATTTAAATGTAAGCCCCTCACCCCATATGCAGTTGGTACCATATTGGACAGCATAGCCTTACATTTTACTACTACGTGTTTTGCCTTCCATCTGTTTTCTCAGCTTGAAAAAATGTAGGTAATTGAATCAGTAATTTTTTTTTTCCAATTCTCTCCCTCATGACTGTTTGTGTCTCAGTGTCATTAACCTGACAGTTCCCACCCAAGAAGGCAGCTTCACCACGAAGATGGCCCTCTACAAAAATGCCTCCTACAAGCACCCTTACCGCCAGGGTGAAGTCGTATTGACTACTCGAGATGTGCTGTATGTGGGGGTCTTTGTAGTTGGCGCTGACTCCACCCATCTGATCCTCACTCTCAACAAGTGCTATGCCACCCCCTCCCGAGACAGCAACGACAAGCTCCGCTACTTCATCATTGAAGGAGGGTGAGTGGCTTAGGCTTTTGTCCATCTTATTTTTTAGGGAAAGGCATAGGAGCTAGCATGTCTCCATACCTATAGAACCAGCATTTTATGCTAGTAAATTCATGTAATTTTTACAGCCTGTGAGGCAGGTTCTGTAAACCTCATTTATATTTATAGAGAAATCAAGCAACTTACTTTATAGGCAACAGGTCAATGGCAGATCCTCAGGTCATGTGGCACTTACTGCAAGATGCTGCGCTCTCACTGTGATCACAGACAAAGGGATTCTTTCCTGTTTCTTTAGCCTGCAACTTGAAAGGAATACAGAATTCTATAAATGAAAGAATGCCATGAGGGTCATTAAAGGCTAATGAATAAGGCATCTATCAAAATAAAACAGAAATTAGAATGCATTAGTCCCCCTCTCATCTGAGGGACACACATTCTAAGACCTTAGTAAAGGCCTAAAACTATAGATAGTGCTGTGGAGTCCTGTGTATGCTGTGTTTTTTCCTGTGTATCAAATCTGTGATAAAATTTAATTCATGAATTAGGCACAGTAAGAGTTTAACACCTATCGCTAATGATAAAATGGAGCTATTGTAACAATCTACTGCAATAAAAGCGACATGAACTTAATCTCTCTGTCTCTTTCAAAGTCTTGCTGTACTGTACTCACCTTTTATTCTTCGTGTGACAATGGGAGATGATGCTGTGCTGACTGGATAAAATGAAGGAGGCGTGGGACGCTGGCATTGTGTGTGGACAGAGGTCACTTGAACACAAGCACTGAGAAACTGTAACAGTAGATGGCTACTGAGGAACAGTGTAGCGTATACAACAGGGATATACTACACAAAGGATGATTTGTGCCCTAGAAAGATAGAGCAGGATGGCACAATGTTTCCTCATGCCGCTTAGAGTAGCATGCAATTTCAAATTTATCAGTTATTTCTGGAATTTTCCATTTCATGTTTTCATACAGCTGATGGAAACTATGGAAAGTGAAACCGTGGCTAAGACATGCTGGATGTCTGAGTCACTAGGACAAAATCCCTGACCTGGACAACTGAAGGAAGGAGAAGATTGCTTGGGCTCATGTTTCATTCCAGTCAGAACAGCACAGCAGAGGCAGAGGGGAGCAGCAGAGGGCAAGCTGTGCAAGGCATGGTGGGCAGAAAGCAGAGGGAGTTGAGGGAGGGGCTGGGGAGGCTGAGATAACCTTCCAGGTCATGCCACAGTGACCCGCCTCCTCCAACCATCCCCACCTCCCAACAAGTCATCCTGCAGTCCAGTTTCCTTCCAAAGGTCCCGCCTGTGATTCCATGAGGCTTTGGAAGGACATGTCTGTATGGATCATAATGACACAATGGCTACAAGCTCAACAGGCTTCTTTTTATTCTCCATTATATGCCTACTGTTTCATTTATTTTCTGAAACACATTAGTTATACCACAACTTTAAATAAACGAATGGATAAAAATGAATGAATAAATGAGAAGAAAAGAATACAGGTCAAACAGCCAAAAGAATAATTATCTTAATTTTTTTTAAATAAGAAAAATACTTAATGATTATATCAGGCGCTTTATGCATATAATAATGTTTTTCAATAATTCACTCTCAACAGCTTTATTGCATACTCAATTTAAATGCAATGAAATTTATTTGCTTTAAATGTAAATTTCAGTGATTTTTAGCACATCTGAAGAGGAGTACAATGCCACCATGATCTAATTTTAGAACAGTTCCACCACCCAATGCAATAGTTCTTAAAGCAAGTGGCTGTATTAATCAGAATTCTATTATAATTGGTAGAGGCCAATTTAAATTAGTTTATGCAAAAGAGCAAGGTACTTAATAGTTATAAAACCAAATTTCTAGAGTAAATGTAGCTGTTAAGACATTCTTCTTGCTCTGTCTTTTGTCTTTGCTTCTCTCTCTCCATTGATCTTCTTGGTGGCTACAGTGCTGCCCTCCTATACTTACCCCATTGTCACTACAGAAGAGAAAGCATTTGTAATTCCAACTCAGGTAATTCCATGGAGGGAAGAGGACTGACCTGTCTTGGATCTCTTGCCTGTCCTTCTTTTGGTGAATGCACTATTGGGAGTGCCTGGGCTAGGTCAGCATCCACTCCTGTGATGGGGCGGGTTGCTATGGATACTATATCTTTGTGTTGGGGGCAAGAGGAATGGTGCCTGAAAGGAATAGTGATGTAGCTCTGAAAAAATAGACATATAGTATTTTTTTCAGATGGGACAAAGTTGGAGAAGTTCAGCATAGAGCTCATCCACAGCCACCTACCTAGCAGGGGTAGAGAAGGACGCTTCCTGGGTATCAGGATACATAGTTCCCTACTGGAGCAGGCATAGTGTACGACATGGGTTGCTAGTATGTTGTAGAATTTTCCTCAGAGTCTTCACTGAGGCATTTGTCCCTCTGAATTGGAGTTCTGCCTTCTCAGAGATGAAGGCAGGGATTTGGTAACTTCTTGGTCTCTTCCAGTGTCTAAGGCTGTTTACATGACTCTTCTCTTTTCTCCGTGTGTCTTGCCTCCCCTTACCTTCCCACAGTAAAGAGTTAAGACCTGAGCCCCCTCTAGAAATGTAAACCTCAATTATACAGCTTGTGTCTCCTTTGAAGGACAGTGTGGTATTTAGCATTTTTAAAATAGTATTTAATGGACTTGACCCAGAAAGGGAGAGGGAACCAGGAGCGTGCTCATAAATCTCAGCTTACCCCAGGGTCTGTTTGCATAAATGCCTTCAAATTAAACTGTTGTTAGGTGGGAAATGACTTTGCCATTTGGAAAGATTTGAATCTCTCAGTCATTCTAACCTTTCTTGGAAGGGTGCATTTTTTTTTGTTGAACTTACGGGAAAACTGTTGCTTGTTGTTAATGAATGAGTGACAAATGGATCCACTTCAGAATTTCAGAAGGCCAGCTGTGCGGAGGTAGCACCAGTCTCTGTCAGCAGCCCAGAGGCTGGGAAACACTGGCCACTTCTGTCTTTTCTTCATGTTCCCAGACAGACGTGAGGACAAGTGTTCTCTGTCAGGGAACAAAAATGTCTCATGCTTTGCTTGTTTGCCTGCTTTAAGAGAGGTACCCAGTCAGTAATCTTTTGTCCCCTAGACCCCATCACTCTGCCCATATTTTTTTATTACTCAGACTTCAAGCCATCTCCCTGGGAGAGGGCTGATGGTCTGACTTAGGAAGAGGTCTGTGTGAGGACAGGAGGCTGCTCCCACTTCAGAACTCTTGAGCTGATTTTGATTCTCCAAAGGAAGAATGATAAGGAAAAGCATGGATGCTAAGTTTTTATTTCAAAGCATTCAAGATACTGTTGTCTTGAACATCATTTTGCACTTCACCTAGAAGGCTAATTACACAACTTTATATAGGTGTGGGGATGCTGAGGGATAACCTCAATTTTTAATTTTCATTATTGCTAAGCTATTTAATCCTGTGGGCTTGGAGGAAAGAAACATTAGAAAGAAAGGAATCATCTCCTTTATCTTTATCATTTAAAGAGTCTCTTGACTCTTATAGGCCCACTTTGGCCATGGCAGGACAATTCATCTATCCATCCATCCATCCATCCATCCATCCATCCATCCAACAAATATTTCCATATGTCTATTCAGACCATGCAATATACTGGAATCTCAGTGGGGATGCTGACCTGAGTCCTGCACTTCAGGGACGCACATAGGTGCTGTTGGCCAATCTGGGAGGGGCCCCCACTCCTGCTTGCTCAGGTTGTACTTGGAGAACGTGGTTGGACTGCTACAGAGGAAGGAGTGGGAGATATGCATGGGAAGAAGAGCAAAAGTACCTTCCAGTGGGGTGAACGTTCCATGAAAATGCTGGAGCACAAGAGACTGGGATGCATTCGAGGAACCTTTATGTAGTTAAAGGAAAACCTGAGTTTCTTGTCTTGGCTGTGACTGGACATTAGCGTGGTACCACGAGAGGGAAGGGAGTTGAGAGAAGAGGTGGTCACGTCCGCCAAAAACGATTCCTCAGTGCCTCCTCCATGGCACTGCTTTTCCTCTCCATTTTCTACCCATTTTAATGCATGGGAAGAGGCCCCTTTGGGGTTTGAATCGAGAGCCCCTGCCAACACCGATAATTAACTGAAGAAAGTGCACAGGAAGTAAGAACTAATCTTGTGTTTGTTAAATTGTTATCAGCAAAACACAGCATTATGAGGGGGCGCGCCGAGGGAGGAGCTGATGTGTAAGGAGCCTGAGTGCAGCGCTCGTAATTTAGTTTTTAGTTGTAGTGAAGATGCTAATTCAAGGTGATATTCGATCTCTCAAAGCCAACAGTGAGGAAATGATCATAAATGACAAGTTCATGCCATCCTGAGGTCACCACTTTCAAATGTAAAGTCAATTTTTACCATTTCAGATGGTTTTCTGTGAGTTGTGAAATTTTAAAATGAAGATGGGGATTAACGTGTGAGAAAAAGAAAAGAAAAAAGTTAAGCAAAGATGCTGTTATTTGTTCTGAATAGGTGCCAGAACATCAAAGATAACACCATCGGCATTGAGGAGAACGGAGTCTCTCTAACCTGCCGTTTTCATGTCACTGTCTTTAAATTCATTGGGGATTATGACGAAGTTCATCTTCACTGCGCAGTGTCGCTTTGCGATTCAGAAAAGTACTCCTGTAAAATTGTAAGTGAGAGTGCAAAAATGGAGCGTTGAGTCTCTTTTCTTTCTTTTTTTTTTTCAAAGTTTTATTGATAAACAGATAGCAATGAGACAGTTTCAAATCAAATCAGAAGTACCGTTTCAACAAATAATACACTGCATATATTCTTCTTAGTGGTTAATTGCTATACAAGAAGTGGACTTGTGATCCTATTTACAAACACCATTAGAACAAATCATTCTATTCATTAAGAGAATGCAACTATATATCTGTCCTAACTACTTTGAATACACAGATACAAAATGGACATTCATCGGTATGCCCCACTTTTTCTAAGTTCCATTATTGAATATTATAGGTTCAATAATGAGTCTCTTTTCTCATGGTCCTGGTTTTCTCAGCATGTAGACCAGAATAATGCTGGGTGGCTGAATGGAACCACCTGTGCGCAGTTAGGAGCGGGCAGTCAGCTTGGGGAAAGCGAACACAACAGAACAGTGCCCACCTACATCTCTGCCGCTGAAGCATCTGCTAGGCTTTGACTTAAGACTGGGCCAGGGCCCCTCAGCCTTGGCGTTACTCACACATAGCCACCTTGGCCTCTACCCGCTAGATGCCAGTGCCGTCTGCTCTCTGGGTGCAACACCCTAACAATTCTCCAGATTGCCCAGTGTTCCCTGGGGGGACATGATTGATCTGGTTGAAACTTGACCATAGTCTGGAGCAGTTGATTTTATGACCACTAGGTTCAGCTCTGTTCTATTCTGGGACCAAACTCCTGGGCTCAGAATGCGGTTCACTCAGTTCTTACACCCCTTTCATCTGTACCCGGGTCTGCGGGTCTAGAGGGCTTGGTGGCATGAGGACGAAGTGCAATCAAAGCGTCACTCCCATGCGCGTTTTGTACCCTCACCATGTATGGCCGTGTCCTTAAGGTTTGATTGCACTGGTGCCTGGCCTCTACCCTTTAATATTCCAGCCTTTGATTATCTCATGTTTGTAGAACCAAGATTTGAATTATGGCTGGAGGTACAGATGGTGCAGCATATATTAGTGTCTGATGAGATACAACAACTCTCATTCCGGAGCACAGAGCTTCTTTGAATGTAATTCCAGCATGGAGAATATATTTAATTCTGCTCAACATAAAGCCTAGAGTCCCAGTGGGCTCGATGATCAAGAATGCATTGGTTCTAATTAATCTGAGCAGCAGTAGTGCTGGAGGCCGGAGCCACTGCCTCTTTTGGGGGTGGAAACGTGGTGAAGAATAAGTTAACAGTTTAATTGTGTGAAATGTTCCCTCTGGTATTCTGTCTTTCAGAATTGCCCACAAAATTCCAGGGTTGCTACCGATTATACAAAAGAACCTAAAGAACAGATCATTTCAGTGGGACCTATTAGGAGAAAAAGTATGTATGTTCCCTAAAACATGCTATAAATTATTGAGACAATGGGGGTTGAAGGCTCAAACGTGCTTCACCTGTGATGTGGGTCTAGTGGATGGGAAGGTGACACTGGGAACAACAGTGTGTGAAGCTGGCTGCCTGTGGCCTCATGCACATCTATTCGTTGGCTTTGAGAAACTCAGTGGGCTTTGTTTTGTCCCCTCCTCCCTTTAAGGCCTTCTCTTAGATACAACTCGAAGGATGGAACTGTCTGTGATTAATCTGCCCACAACTCGTTTTCAGGGCTGGACTGGTGTGAGGACAATGGGGGCTGCGAGCAGATCTGCACGAGCCGCGTAGACGGGCCGCTGTGCAGCTGTGTGACTGGCACCCTGCAAGAGGATGGCAGAAGTTGCAGAGGTAACGGCTCCTCCCAGCTGGCGCAGGCAGCTCGGGGGTCGGGGGTGGGGGGTGGGGTAGGGCGGTCCTTACCCAGGAGACGTTCATATTTGAGACGCACTCAGCAGCTTACTCCTGAAGGTTCCAGAAATGAAGGTTTCCTTGATACCCTGTGAGGTGAGCAGGACTCCCTTCAAGGTTGAATGAAGCCTGCTTCGATGCAGTCTTAGTTAGGGTCATTTGGATTTGGATAAAGCGGGTTGTCGGCCATGAAATGTCCTTTATTCAGCTCAGTGCTGCAGAGCTGTCAGTTCCCTGTCAGACTGACCTCTCCCGTGTGCTGTTTTCCTCAGCCTCGAATTCTTCGAGCGAACTTCAACTATGGACGCTGCTCCTCATCATGACCCAGATTTCACTGTGGCATTTTGTCTATAAATCAGGCATGACCTCATAATTTACTCAAGGCTGATATATAAAGTACTGTAATTTACTTACTTCAACTCACTGTAGGATAAAGAGTGTGTGTTCCTAAATCAGAACCTATTTGAAAATGTCCAGCATCTCAAAGTCATGCCGCCTTCCTCCAGCAGTCAGAGGGCTGGAGGAGAGCGACACTTCAGGCTCCTCTGCCAAAGTATGCAGCGCAGCCCCGGTAAGCCAGCTATGGCGGGCGTGTATGTAACCTGAAGTGCTCACACTGTTTCAACAAGGAACTTTGGTTCACACGAAAAGCCAGCAAAGGAAAAATTCTGGTTATAGAAGTCTCACCAAACACCTAACCAGGCAAATCTGTGAAGCCACTGCTGTTTTTGGATCCCCGCGTTTTACTAACAGAGGGTCTGTTGGAATGATTTTGAAATAATGACTGGAAAGTTTGACTCTCTCCAAGGAATCTTTCTGATGTTTGGAAGTGTCTGATCCCTGATACGCTTGTGTTGTGCTCTTCTGTCATGAGACTCCCCCTCCCTGCCCCGTGGCCTTCCGCCTTGCCATGCTAGGTTTGGCCACCTCGGGAATCTCACTCTACTCCAACCCCATTTCATCCCTCAAACTCAGTTCTTTCTCTTTTGACAAATCAACCAAATTTTAAACGTGTTTTATCCTTAAATAAACTTTGTGTTCACGTATTCTCATTATTGGGTGGCTGGAATCATTCTTATTGATGTTAAGCTTTGATAGTAAATACGAGACTATGATTAAAAGCAGAGAGCAACAAGCAGCAGCCACTGGGCCAGGCAGGCACTGTGGGCCAGGGCCTCAGTGTGCCGAGTTACAGTCCTGTCACGATTGCTTACAGAGCGCTAGGGGAGGAGCAAGGGGCTTTACAGAAGAGACACAGGCAGTGTCTTCCTTCGTAAGCAGCACGTGAACACGCACTTACTGTAATTAGCTACAAAACAGAAGGCCTGCTGAATACACCCTAGAGTTCCTCACTGTTTAAGGTTAAATACAAATCAGTGTTCACTTCAAGTTTATTTTGAAGTTGCACTGGATTAAATGGACAGCATTCTTTTTCTTTCTCTCGGCACTCTGAGACCTTGAGCAAGGGTGCTTGGCATCCTTGAACGTGGGCACGAGATGGCAAGGATGCCAAGAGTGCCTGCATCGTAGGTAGCTGGGCCGCGAGGGAAGACGAGGAGAAGCCCACCTTGCGCTGCTGTGTTCTCCCAGCCCTCGCGTCCTTGGGGACCAGCAAATTCCGGCTGGTCTCAGCGGTCGCACATGCGAGGTGGCTAAGAGGACACCTGATATTGATGGAGAAAAATAGGCATCTGCTTGTGCTTGACCTCTTAAGATCTTTGGGGAAAATGCTGAACATTGAGACAGATGAAGGAGTCAAGCCATCTATTCAACCTGAGCCACAGTATTTCATCCTTACTGTGATAGAAACTGCTGTCATGAGCGTGTTGTCTGTTTATGTGAAAACACAGCTCCCGACTGTCCCAGACTTGAGGCTCAGAAGATTCAGATGAACTAATTGTTAATTATAATTCATCTGATGAATTAATTATTCATATCACAGAAGTTAAGATTTGCAAAATCAGATAGAGTAGGGGTTGAACACAGTCACGTTTCACTTGAGTTCCTTAGATGAATTGTAAGTGAAAGTGTAAAAAGGGCAAATGAAATATTATATACTTGCAAACTTCTTTTTATTGATTCTTGTATCAAAGTCATAGGAAATCAATAAACTAAAAGCTATGTATATTTTTTCAAAGCTTCTAAATTAGACCTTTTCTTGCCACATTTTTGCTCTTGGTATCTGCATTTTTCCCTTTGAAGGCATCTTTCATTTGTCATTGGAATAAGCCACATTAGGCTGCCCTAACGGGAGACCCCCAGGTCTCTGTGGCTTGAATCACAAGTTGTTTTCTGCATGTGGGATACTCCTCACCCTGGAGAGGAGACTGATGGTGGGTTCATTATCTTTTAATGTCACCAACTCAACATGTGGCTTCAAGACCCTGTCAGCAGGGGGTGAGGACACAGACAGTCGTACCCCATTGCTGGCAAGTCTTTGTCCAGAAATGATGCTTATTGCTGCCGTTCGGATTCCATCAGTGCAAATCATATGGCTGTCACTAGCTTTGGGAGACCTGCAAGTGGAAGCTTCCTGTGTGCCTCACAGGAGGAGCTGGGAATCTGGTGCGCCTCTCGCAGCATCTTCAGCATCTTCTGTCTGGCTTGCAGACTGCTTCCAGCGGTGTCTACAACACAGCACCTTAGTGAACTTCCTGGAGAACAGAGCAATGGGGAGATGATCTTGACCCTCCTGCTCATTCTCTGCTCAAAATATGGGCCATTTGATGCCTCAATACCTTATTTTCCAGCCTATACAATGAGAACATTAAGCTGCTTTTTTAAAAAACAAATGTTATTATTTAATTTTTTAAAAATTAATTAATTTGGTACAGGGTCTTGCAGCTCAGACTCACAGAGATCTTCCTGTCTCAGCCTCCCCAGCCCTGAGATCACAGGTATGTGCCACCACACTCAGTTTCAGTGGCCGGCCTGGCACAGGGCCAGCATGGCATGCAGTACCTGGGATTGAACCCGGGTCCTTGTGTTTGCCAGGCAGGCACTTATACCTCTGAGCTATCTCCCCGGCCTAAGCTTCTTTTCAAATATTCCTATGTTAGGAAATGAGACTGATGGAACATGAGACATGACAGTATGTATTAAGATTAATTTCAGAACATTATCTTTTTGTTGTACTCAGACTAGCCACAAGGATGAGAAAGAGAGGAACAAAGGAAAAGAGAAAGCACATACTTAGCAAATATTAAATAGTAAATTAATTGGGACTCTTGCTGACTTGGTATAAAGAAATAATGTTTTGGAGGCTGGCATTTCTGACAGCTGGGAATTCATATATATATATATATATATTCAGTAGTAGGTATGTGCTGCACTCAACAGTATAGTGGCAAATCTTGAGAGCACTACTTGTTTAACATAGTCTAATATTCTATTTTTAGAACCATTTGACATTTAGCAAGAGCTCGAAATCTAATAAAATTTCTTTCAACCAAAGGGATTAAGTAATTATCAAAAGATGACAATTATGCAGGGCTAGGGTAATAAAAAATTATTTCTTTTCTTTACTAATTTTGAATTAAGCATTACCCCCATTCTGAACCTCCCGAGCTCCCTCCCAAAAGTGAAAGCCTTTCTACACCTCGTAGCTCCTTGCAACTGGGTCCTGCTTAGAACGCGATGACATTTTTCAGCGCCCCATGCGCTGACATGCAGCACGGCCTTGAGAAAGAAAATCAAACAGCACCCCCTAGCGTCCACTTTTTATGTCTGCACAAATCCAAATGTATATCAAATCACACCAATCAAATTATGATTTTCCCCCCCCCCCCCGAACATTACCAAAATACAGCTTTAGAAAACACATGAAATGCCAAGGACATTTTCTGGAGAACAGTATGAGATTTATTTTTATTCCCACAGTAAGCCTTATTCCAGGAAAATACCAGCGTTTGTCTTCCCATGCAGATTTTGCCCTTACTATCTATTTCTCTAACATGATGACAAAAATAGCCGCTGAGAAAAATTAAATATCTCTTTAAAATGTTGAGAAATAAAACAATCTGATTAAGAAAAACCCCATGAAATATTTAGTGGCCTTTTCTCCCCCGGCAGAATGTAAAATACTTTCCGATGCATCTACAGACCGGAGCGATAACTCTGCTCTGACTAATGGAAGGCTCTTTTTGTGATGGTTTAATTATGTTTGCTGAAATATGACTCTCCTCTAAGGCAACATCTCTGTGGCGGAGGGACAGATCTCAGTATCTATAGATAGAAATAAAATACAAAGGACTCATCATTCCATGAAGAACTCGGCCATCAAATTCTATTTGCTGAAGAAACAAATAGAGGAGGAAGATTCACTGTGTGTGCGTTGAGCTTGCGTTTGCGCACAGCCCCTCGGCTGGCCACACTCTTGTGCCTTGGCATAAGACCCTGACAGCAAAGGGTCTTTGAAACTAAAATGTTCTCCCAGTAGATGAAACAGCAATCCTTTCTGCTAATGTAGCATCTTCCATAACTAACGCGTTCTCACCTGTATTTAGTGCTGCTCAATCTTGGATCAGGCTGCACTCTGGAAAAGAGATTAGAGACGTGTTCTGCAGAAGTGATGCTTGCTGTGGCATGAAGGGCTAACTAGAGAAAAATGCAAGCCCACCTACCTACGTGGGCTGGTCTGTATACGTTTATTTAGTACATTTTCAGTTTCTAATGAGGCATATTAGAATGATAATAGCCTTGCAGAGCAAAGAATGAATGAAATGGAATTGTGCATTTTCTGCTCTTAATTATTAAATTATCTGTGTGGAATACTTA
Source organism: Octodon degus (assembly GCF_000260255.1). NCBI lineage: Eukaryota > Metazoa > Chordata > Mammalia > Rodentia > Octodontidae > Octodon > Octodon degus. Next base: position 4,009,490 of record NW_004524656.1, on the reverse strand, counting down.
GTGTGCAACAGTGCACGGGTACTACCTTATTTTAATTGGGCAAACGTAACAGTATTTTACTGAAAAAGATAACATATTTAATTGCCCTAAGGCTTTCAAATCTTTACATTGGATCTACCCAGAATTTCTGGAAGGTTTATTTATTTCTTTAAAGACTATACTCAGGCTGCAGATGTAGCCCCTTGGCACAGCATGGCGCAGCATGCTGGGGCCCTGGGTTCAACCCCTGGCCCTGCAAAAGTAAACACTCTAGTTACACAGAGATGTGCTTCTGAGTTGTTTATTTGTTAACCTGAGATAGAGAAGGCATGGGCGGTAGCTTTTCCTTTTTCCTGACACCAGCACTGTCAGTTCAACAGGCATCTGGTCCTTAGAAGTTGTTTATACAACGACACAGGGCTGGAATCCCGAAGTCAGATGCGTGTGTTCATCCACACTTTCATCCGTCTTTCCATTGATGACTACAAAGTACTGTTAAGGAATAGCTATAGCACGTACGTAGGGCAGGGAGTCTGCCCTCCTGAAGAATCACAATCAGAAAGCAATTTGGCAAATGAATTCGACAAGGGGAAGATGATTCGACATATAATGTGAAAGCATCCAGGTGTTCTATCAGAATATTCATGGCCTGAGATGAGCAAAGGAGCTGGCAGGAGCACAGAACACAATTTTTGCCCTTAAAAAACCCTGGATTGTAAATTCTCACTTTGGACATCCAAGCAAGAAGAGTGGTGGAGGTATTCTAAACATTAATTCCAGATTAGCAGCAATGTCTGGAGCCTAGAGCTGCTTGGCCCTCCAC
>NW_004524656.1:4003184-4008198 GCF_000260255.1 Octodon degus | reverse complement strand
AAAAGTGTGGCATTGGGACAGATGCCCCACAGTCACAGCTGGCTACATGAACGGGAAGACTTCTCCCCATCATACAATGCCACATATTTTTTTATTACAAAAAAGAGCTTGTCACAACACTCAAGAACTTTGCTGAATATCTAGATGTTATACTCTTAAAAACATAGAGTCAAAAAGTCAACCTTCCCCTGTAGACTATCAACGGGCACCCCAATTCACATCTCAAACCTGTACCAGTACAAACTATCTCTATTTCCTCTGTCTTAGGGTTTCCAATACATTAATTAAAGGCATGAAACAGTATAACTCAACATATGGTGACTTGAAACATTTCACAATCAAGTATTATTGTTGTTGTTGTTGTCATGGTTTTTGCTTTTGGCGGAACCGGGGATTGAACTCAGGCCCTTGCAGTTCCCAGGGAAGCACTTATTCCATTGAGCCATCTCCCAGGCCCTGTTATGTTTTTTGAGAGAGGATCTCACTGTGTAGTTCAGCTTGGCCTTGAACTCACTATGCAGCCCAGGCTGGCCTCAAACTTTCTGCAATCCTCTTGCCTCAGCCTCCTAAGTGTTGGGATTACAGGTGTGTACTGCCATTTCCTGCTCTACAGTCAAATATTATCAAATGTGTATCTTTCTAAGTCTTCTGCCATAAAATATCTTTCTGGGTGCTTCAATGTGAGCAGAAAATCAACAATAAAATTTGCCACTTTTGGATCTCTTCCTCAAGGTGGGTTTTTAAAAATACCACCCACAAAGCATGAACTTTGGGTCGTCGACTACTGACAGTTTGCTCTCATGATTTTATTTGTATAAGCAACTGAAAACTCAAGCCTTTCGATGAACTTCTAGATTTCAGTCAACTTCTGATTCCAATCATAGGGTGAGTTTTTCTTCTCACTAGAGGAATGGACATCTTTAGGGGTCGGAAAAATGAGGGTGGTGGAATGCTTCAGTTTTCTGAAGATGAAACAAGAAAATGCCACTCAGATGTGTAACATGCTGCAGCTGAGGATGCTGGAAGGAAGGCCAGGGCTTGGGCTGCAGGGAGCCCCACATGCCTCCTTCTGGGGGCTCTTGAGTCAGCTGGGCCATCCAGAGCCTATCGAAGGCATCTTCCCCTTCCAGAAATGTCAAGAAGGGAAAATTCACTTTTCTCTAACACCCCCGAACAGATTTTATTAAAAGGCAGAGAAAATGTTCTTAATGCTGAGATACTTAGAAATACTGTTAGAAGAACAATGATTGGCTCAGATTTAATTCAGCAAGTAAAAATCTAATGGACCCAAGAAATTATATAATAAAAGACAAGATTTCCCCAAGGAAGAAAGTTGAATTTAACAAAATAAGTCTGTGTGGATGCTAAAGGAAAGAACATGGTGTCTTGACACTATTATCTGTGAATAAACACAGGATCTCATAAATGAGATAAGCCTCCACAGATTAGCTTGGACAATGAGCAAATAAATATTAAAACCAATCTATAGGATACATAAGATACACCGATCATTTTCCTCTTGGGAAATTGTTAACCATTTCCTTGCAGTCACTAAAAGCATGTTCAGATTACTTCTATGGCTCTCTTACTCTGTCCCTCTTTCTGTTTCTGTCTCTGTCTGTCTGTCTGTCTGTCTGTCTGTCTGTCTGTCTGTCTCTGTCACTGTCTCTATTCTGTCTCTGTCTGTCTCTGTCTCTGTCTCTGTCTCTCTGTCTCTGTCAGAACGTCATTCTGATGAATCTTACAATTTTTAGTACATAGCTCTAAATTTTTCTTTATCAAATCATGTTATTATTTAGAAAAAGCTCTATTTCCCCCCAAAGTTAAATAGTGCCATGAATCCATTGTTCAATATTCCATTGTTCTCCATTTACTAGTCTTTCAGAGGCTCAAAGAACTTCTTTGTCTTTGTCTGCCAGCTTGTCTTAGTTTTGTCATGATGCTATTCAAAACCTGAGCAGTAGAAAAAGAAATTTTGAGATTTGGATGTGTTTTGTTTTTGTAAAAGAAATATGGTCCTTTCAAACAGATCTGGAAGAAAAATGAGACCCAAGACTTTTATTAAAACCACATGGTGGTGTGGGAGAGAAAAAGGAAAGAAAGAAATTTTCATCACTAAAAAATAAGTATTTTTACTTTGTTGCTGTTTCTTAGCCAAATAAATTATATGAATCAAATTCCCCTTAAAAAGTAATTTAGAAGAGAACACCTATGCTGTCATATTCCTCCGTAACAAGACGTTAGACTGTAGGGTGGCACGGAAATTCATGAGCCAGGCACGGATTCCAAGGCTGGAACCAAACTCAGACTGGGAAAGGAGCTGTCTTTCCCAACATTTGTGAGGTATAAATTCAATGGAAATTTTGTGCCTGATGTGTCAAGAGTTTGAGCTTGCTTGTGGATTTCTAAGGCTTTCCTTGGAGGTAACACTTACCGGTTCCTTCCCTGTTTCTTTAGTCTTTGATGACTTGTCCTGTCAATCAAACTCTTCTGGGCTATGTTAGGAGTTAGAACCAATGTTTAGAAAAAGATCACTGGCTGTTGACTCTAAAGATTAAATCCTTCTAGTTTACTAAAGGTTTCATTTTTACAAACTAGTTATTATTCACTTATGATATACAAAGCCCGATGGTGAAGGGATAGCATCTATTATTGCCTTTAGTTCCCCCTCAAGGATGCTAGGAATCAATGCTTTTTTTATTTTATAGATGAATAAACAGTGGTTTACAGGGTTTAAGTGACTAGTTCAAAATCATTTTATTTGATTCCATAGGATTTTTGATAGAGTTGAAAGATCACAACAAGAACATCTTAGAAGCAAGCTGCCAATATGATGTGATTCGTTACCCAACACCAACGTCAATTTGGAGAGTGGATGTCAAATAAACAAACAATCATTATTGGAGGGTTCTCACACGCATTATACAATTTTAAGAGAATTTTAGATTTTCCTATTAAAATTAATTTCGCAATGAAATTTCACCCAAGATGAATTAATTTTCCTTGGAGTATAACAGTTCAAAGCACAGATTCTAGAGTGGTACAGATCTGCATTGGAATCCTAGTTTAATTTCTTACTAGCCAGATGTACTTCATTCTTATACTCATCAAATATTATTATCTACCTAGTAGTAAGTGTTAGGGATACAGTGTTAAATGAGCCAGCTGTAGTCCCTTCCCTCAGAGAATTCATAGTTTAAGGAACATAGCAATAACAAACAGCCAGACAAATCAAGAAAGGTCCAATCACTAACGTCCTGTGAAGCACTAGAAAGTTCTCGAAAAAATGATAGAAAACTCATTTAGGTAAAGCAGTCAAACAGGTCTGTGGAGATGTTGGCATTTCAGCTGAGACTAAGGACAAAGGAGGAAGCAAGAAAGTATGAAGGTTGTGGGTCCGGGAGGGTTTCAGACAAAGGCAAGAACAGGGCAAGGTCCAAAGTGCTGTGGGTGGCACATCTGTGGAATAAGAAGTGGCTCACATGGGCTGACTATTTTGGGATGGCACGAGCTGGGGCTGGAGAGGTTGGCAGGAATGTGTCAGTCATAGGAAGGAGTCTGAATTTATTACAGGAGAAAATAATGAACTACTAAAGGACTGCAAGCAGGGGAGTGACACCATTCATTTTACACTCTTAACATAATTGTGAATACAGAGATGGATGCACGAGGAAAAAAGAGAAGAAGAGGGAAAAACAAATGACAATTGTGTTAGTCCATGGTTGGATACAGGTTGCCTTCTGTATCTAGAGGTTGCACGTTCATAGATTTAATCAGCTATAGGTTGCAAATATTTTTAAAGAACTGCATCTGTGCTGAACAGACTTATCCCCATCATTATTCCCTATGCAATACATTATAGCAACTATGTTGTAGTTACACTGTATCATATTATGGCACCCTGAGATTATTTGAAATCTACAGGAGGATACCTATAGGCTGTATGCAAATGATACTCCAATTTCAGCGGAAAAAGTGCAGGGGCATGGGATATTGGAAGAAGTGGGTGGGTTGAGGCTGGATTTGGGGGGTAGAAGCATGGGATTAGGGAATAGATTAGATGTGCAGAGGGGTAGGGGAGATTCAAGTTGTTTCTGATCTGTGAAAGGAAGTGGATGATGACATAGCTTCACTGAGCTGGGAAGACTTGGTGAGAAACAGCTTCCGGGAGAAAAACAAGTGCTGAGTGGTGTACACACTGAGCGTGAGATGTCTGCAGGAGCTCCAAGTAGAGGCGGGACGTAGGCAGTGGGGCAGATGGCAGACGGGCGGGAGGGCGGACGCAGCATCAGGCTGGGCTGCACTGAGCCTGGTGAGAGTCACATGCAGTTAAATTTAGGAAAGGAGTGAGAGAGAGAATGGAGAGAGAGAAGAGAGAGAGAGAGGAGAGAGGAGGGACAGAGGAGAGAGAGAGAGAGAGAGAGAGAGAGAGAGAGAGAGAGAGAGAGAGAGACCTCAAGAACAAAAGGCTTGACCATGTATGGGATCTAAATTTAGAAACAGAGGGAGAAATTACAGTGTAAACCAAGGGATAGCCATTACAGGCCAAGGCAACTCGAGAGGATTATCCAGTTAATCCCAAGGAATGAGATGCAGGGCAAAGCAGCTGACCACTGGGGACAAGAGGCTCTCAGGCAAGGTATTTCACCTTTCTGAGAACCTACAAAATCTATAAACAGATGAAAATATAAACACTGCTTGACCCTACAGATGTTCAGAGAATAAGTAAACTGATGAATTTCAGTTATTCTGTGTATTTTAATTATACAATAGTTAAACAGCAATGTGTTCATTATTGAAACAGTCCTACCAATTTAGTTTGAAACTGTCTCATTGCTATTTGTTTCTCAATAAAATGATGAGAAAAAAATTATGCAATAGTTAAACAAATCTTGTAATATCTTAGCGTCAGAGCAGAGACTTGGTTAGCAGAGAATGGTGCCTACAAGAATGTCAGTTAAGGGGCTGAGGAGATAGCTCAGTGGCATAGACACCTGCCTGGCAAGCGCAAGGT
>NW_004524656.1:4000895-4002775 GCF_000260255.1 Octodon degus | reverse complement strand
GGTGGGAAAGAGAAAGCAAGCAAGAAAGAAGAATATCAGTTAAACTAGGTTTTACTCCTCATCTTTCCTTAGTGATCTTATAGATCCTTACAACTGAACACGGATGCATTTCTTTCTTGAGTAAACTGTTTCAGTGTCACCAACTACTTAAACATTGCCTTGACTGGTCATCATTCTCGAATACTATTTGGTTTCCAGGTAAAGTGTAACAGTGTTTTGTTGTTGTTTTCCAATTAATTTTAACTGCAACCTAAAGAGGGACCAAATCAGCAAAGTTATTAACATTTTAGAAACACCAAACCATTTATGGCAAAAGCTATTCTACAGAAATCTCTTATGGGAATAGTTTCCAAAAGGCTCACTGGTGTTTCTGAATGCTGAAGTGCTGTTTCAAAAGGAAAATAATCAAGCACGCACGCTTCCTAAAAGGCTAGAGAAATTAAAAGGTGCTAAAAGCAGTAATGCATTAATGAAAAGAAAATGAACAGAATTCATTTATTAAAAATTATGTAAACACTCATTTCAGATCCATTATTGATGCACTTAGGTGTTTTTGCTAAATGTTACCAGCAGGTGGAAATACAAGACGAAAATCTGCTCATCCTGATCATAACAAATTTCGTTTCGAAAGAGTGATCCTCGCAGAGTTCTATTAAGACTCTTCGAAGTGATCGCAGTTATTTAAGTCTAGGAAAATTTGACCAGTAAAGCTTGGAGATCTAAAGCAACCTACTAAAGTCACAAAAACAGTCCAAGAGAAATCGAAGGGCAGCTACCGCATTCTCCAAGTTGAACGCGTGGAACTTTTTTCCAACTAATTAAGACGATACATTTGGAGCTTTTGATGAAGTGATGGAGGCCGTTTTATAAGCAAAAATAACAGTTCTCCTCAAGGAAGCGTATCGTTTGTTCATAATTTGCCGAATGAATACAGAACTAGAGCATAAATACCATGAATGGGAACAACCGTCATCTGAGTGAACCGCACCGACGCTTACGCGGAGGGCTGCGGCAGGGCGTGCGGAGGCCGGGCTGGATCCAAGGCCTCGGTGCCTTCTCACTTTGCTCCTCTCTTCACGTTCTGCTTGTACTCTCTTCCTTTCCTCCTTCACACTGTATTCCAAGAACTCTTCAAGGCAATCAATCATAGGAACATAGACATTTTAAAATATAATTATCTGAAGATGAGAAAGAGGGAGGGAGAATATAAAATTGTACCGAATTTCACTAATTTTTTGCATGGCATGAAGTGCTGCATAAGTGCTGACGAGGAGCAGGGAGACTGAGGCCGAGCCTTGGGGTCATGTTCAGGGCAGAGCGCCTTTAATATGCGCTCCGGCGAATCTTCCTTTGAGAACCGCTGCATGATGGTGTGTTTGATTCTAAGCTCTCTAGCAAACAATCCACAAGTCATGCGATTGAGTATCTGTAAAATAAAGCCAGAACAGCTCATGATACCTGGTAGATGAGATAAATAAAACAGACATAGCCCTTCAGTAAGACCAAGTGATAACTGACTTCTGTTGGGTTCTACACATCAAGGGGAGGTATCATTTGTCTGCTGTGGCAACCACTTAAACCAAGAATGCAAATAAATGGAACAGAACCAACCCATCAAGTATTACAAAAATAGCATAATCCGCCCCCATGGTAAGAACAGAAAGAACAGGCTCCTAAGTGCTCTAAGTAGGAAGACACAGTCTTGTAACAGTAAGAAGCCACCATGGACTGAGTACTCATGGTGTATGAGGCTCTATGACCTGCCCTCTCCACACATACCAATTACTTCTTCTTCTTCTTCTTCTTCTTCTTCTTCTTCTTCTTCTTCTTCTTCTTCTTCTTCTTCTTCTTCTTCTTCTTCTTCTTCTTCTTCTTCTTCT
>NW_004524656.1:3989355-4000315 GCF_000260255.1 Octodon degus | reverse complement strand
TTTAATGTGCAAATTAGCAGTAGTAGCTGACTGGTACATCATGTATATTATGAAGCATGAAAAATGTTAAAGGATGAAATTTTCAATAATTATCATATAATACCTTACTAGGGAAAAAGGTAACATAAACTGTTATGTTTTGAAAACTTTTGGATACCAGAGAATTCTATAAGCATTAGGTAAATGCTAACAAATTAATAATTTTTTTGCTAGCAATGATGTTATTTTTGTCTACAAATATGATTTTTAATTTGTTAAAATATTTTGAGAAACATGCTTCCAAATAATCAAAGAAAATGTCCAAGTATTTACTTTACAGGATTGTAAATATCTAATTAAAATTTTTCCTGTGAAATATATCACATTTATAAGAGTAAGTAAACAGTTTAGGGAAGTATGAGAAACTGAGCACTTGTGTGCCAACTCCGGGTTTGAAACAGGATGTTACTGTACCTTGGATCTCCTTGGATTATCTTCCCTCTCTCAGATTTTTGCACATATCCCTCTTCAAGGTAGTTTCCATCTTATTAATTACTCCTTTGTCTTTCCCTATAATTTTAATAGCCATATATACACTTCCAAATAACACATCGCTTCTTTTTCCTTTGTTCACAATGTATAGAAGAGAGATTGGATTGTGTGTATTTGCTGACTCACTTTTCCAGTACACACCATCATCTTGAGGTCCTGAGATTCCATCACACCCCAGAAAGAGTGGCCATCAGGAAGTCAACCAATAACAAAGGCTGGTGAGGCTGTGGGGAGAAAGGAAGCCTTCCCCACTGTTGGAGGAGTGTAGATTGGTACAACCACTATGGAAATCAGCATGGAGATTGCTCGACAAAGTAGGATTAGAAGTCTTATTAGACCTAGCCATTCCCCTGCTGAGTATCTTCCCAAAAGAATTAAAAGCATCATGCCATCATGATATATGTGCACCCATGTGTATAGTAGTACAATTTGTAATGGCTAAATCTTGTAGACAACCCAAATACCCATCAATCAAGAAATGGAGAGAAAAGATGTGATCTTCTTTTTTTATCCCACTTATGTGTTTGGTACAGGTTCTCACTATGCAGGTTGGACTTGTAGTGATCTTGCTGTTTTCAACCTCCCCACCCCTGGGATTACAGGTGTGCACCACCACACCTGGACTCAATCACAGGCTCAGCACACTCCAGGAATGGGGCCAGGGTGACATGTGGTACTGGGGATCGAACCTTAGTCCCTGTGCTTGCCAAAGCAGATGCTTAGTCCACTGAGCTATGTCACTAGCCCTTATGATCTTTCTAATTAAGTTTTGAAGAGTCAAAGGAATGAAAAATAGCAAGAAAAATACATTAGAAGTGATATAGAATTTCATTAAACAAAATGATAGGAATTCAACAATGGTTGTTATGTTGCACATTGTTGTCTTCAAATTGTTCAGATTACCAGATATAAGCCATAAAATTGGTCAAAAAATTGGTTGAAAAATAAATGAGGGCTGGGGAGATAGCTCAGTAGAATAAGTGCTTGCCTGGGAAAAATAAATGAATAAAAGAATAAAAGGGGAAAATTTTTAAGAATTAACTATTCCTTGCAATAGAGCAGTAGAAGTCAGCAGTGTAGTTATCCAAGCTATCCTGTGCATGTACATATATATTTCTTTTCTTTTCTTCTTTCTTTTGTACTTTCCTGAATGGATAAAAAAGATGGTGTATTTTTATGAAATGGAGTATTACTCAGCTATAGAGAAAGATAAACTCAAAGCTTTTCTAGGTAAATGGATGCACCTAAGACCATACTCACAAGTGAAATAAATCAGACCCGTACGTGTAAACATTGTAATGTCTCCCTAGTGTAAGAGCCTGAAAGAGTAAAATCTGAATAATACAGTAGAAACTGTGAAAGGGAGAGAAACTGTTCAGGGAAGATGTGATTGTTTTTATAATGGAATGCCACTCGTCCATCACGAAGAGATAAACTTGAGACTTCTATAGGCAAATGCTTGCAACTTGAGACAACACTCATAAGTGAAATAGATCAGACTCACATGTGTAAACATTGTATTGTGTCCCCGGTGTGAAGAATTGTAAGAGTAAATAAGATCTAAAGTGTGCACTAGGGCTGGGGCGATAGCTCAGTGGCACAGCGCCTGCCTGACAAGCTCAAGGTCCTGAGTTCGATCCCCTGTACAAAAGAAAAGGTGTACAATAGATATTGTGAAGTGGGAGGAATTGCTTGGAAGGAAAAAAGGAAGTAGGATGAGGGAAAGTGGAAAAAGCGATGGGAAAAGGGAGAAAACTGCAAGTTAGCGTGCTGTTAGAGTCTCTTAGTTCAGTGAAAAGGAAGATTCATGCTGAAATCGATTGGCCAACTCTTATGCTCATCTCTTGTACTCTGAGTAACTACTTTGAACATGACAATATGCAATGTTTTAATTAGTTATTCTCCTGTCATTTTGTTGTGAAATTCTGTTTTATCCTTTTTCAATAAAGAATATACCCCTTTGACCATTTTGTATTCAAAATGGTTAGGATAGATATATAGCTACATTCTCTTAATGAATAGAGGGATTTGTTCTAATGGTGTTTGTAAATAGGATATCATGTCCGCATCTTGTACAGCAATTAACCACTAGGAAGAATGTATGCAATGTGTTAATTATTGAAACTGTCCTACCAATTTGGTTTGAAACTGTCTCATTGCTATTTGTTTTTCAATAAAATTATGGAAAAAAATATACCCCTTTGAATATAGTTTTAAAAACCTGGTCAGGTTTTTGTAGGAACTGGGTTAAATCCAAAGATCCATTTAACAGTTGGCATGTTTATGACACTGATGAACATAGTATGTTCTATTTACTTAGGTTTTTTTTTATTAATTTTTTTAATTTTATTTATTTATTTATGTGTGTGTGTGTGTGTGTGTGTGTGTGTGTGGCCAGCTCAGCCCACCAGGGGGCGGGGCTGGCTGGCATGTGGTGCTGGGGGATTGAACCGAGGTCCCTGTGCTTTTTGCTAAGCTTGTTCCAAGTAGGTGCTTTAGACTGCTGAGCCATCTCACCAGCCCTTTACTTAGGTTTTTAATACCTTTCCAAATATCTGCTTTTTTTAAAAAATATATTTGGTTGTTACAGGGTCCCTCTATGCAGCTTGGACTCATAGTGATCCTCCTGTTTGCAGCCTCCCCAGTGCTGGGGTCACAGCGTGCGCTACTACGCCTAGACTCGGGCAGGCTCAGCCTGCCCCGGGGGTGGGGTTGGTGCAGCATGCAGTGCCAGGATTGAAACACGGCCCCTGAGCTTGCCTAAGCAGGCGCTCTACTCTGCTGAGCTACCATGCCTTGCCTGCCCAATACTTGCATCTTTTCTTCCTTCAGTTTCATAATTGCTTTGTTTAAAAAACTTTGCTATGCAAATGGAATTTTTTCCTTAACACATTTTCTAGTTGCAACAGATGTTCAAATGCAATGTTTTTGTATATTCAACATCTCATAACTTGATCAACTCTGTGTCTGACAATTTAGCAGTAGACTCTGGTTTTTCTATATATACAATCATATGATCTGAAAATACGATGGCTTTGTTTTTCCCATTTGAGCTCTCTCTCTCTCCTCTTTTTTCTATCTCTCTTTCATGTGTGGTGTCAAGGGATTGGATCCAGAGCTAACATGTACTAGGCTAGCCCTCTGCCACTGAGCTAGCTGTGCTCCGAGTCTCATTCCAGTTCTGGTATCATTTTTTTTTTTTTTTTGTCTTACTATGTCGAGTAAGAGACCCATGGTAAAGATTAGTGGGGTGATAGCAGATGCTTTTTCTTTCACTACTGATCAAAAATGAAAACTTCTAACGCCACTGCTTTTAAAATTTTTATGAACCTCCTCAATCAGTTTACAGAAGTTCTCTCATATCTTTACTTTGCTAATAGTTTTCATTATGACTGGATACTAAATTTCTTGAATGCTTTGTCAGCATTTATTGAGTTTATCGTAAGATTTTTTTTCCTTTAAATTAATAATGTGGTCAATTGCTTCATTGATTTCCTAATAGTAGGTCAAACTTGCATTCCTAAATAAAAAAATCTTGTTTATGAAACATGAACCTTTTAAAATATTTCTGAATTGGTAATAGTTTATATTTTCCAGAATTTTTCTGTACCATACAGTCTTTGTTGAATTTTCATACCAAATTATGTTATCCTCATAAAGTGAGGCCTAGAATGGTTTCTATTTTTTAAATTCTCCACAATTAGAATTGCTTTAAGTTTTGATATTTTACAGAACCCATATAGTGCTAGTTTTCAGGTTTGGTTGTGTATGTGTGTGTGTGTATGCATGTATAAAGATTTTTAATCACTTATTAAATTTTTTTAATAGTTATACGATCTTATGCTTTTTCTCTTTTAGAGTAGGTTTTTATTTTGTATTTTTTGAAATTCTAAATGTTATTGGTATAAAATTCTTTATATCTATTTATTATGCTTTTAATGTTTGCAACAACTGCAATAGCATTACTTTTTATTCCTGATATTGATTATGTTGGTCTTTTTCTTCCATGACTAATCTTAGTAGAGGATTGTCAATTTTAAAAAGTCAACCTCTAACTGGTGTTGTCCACTCACGCCTGTAACCCCATTTCTCAGGGAGGCTGAGGCAGTAAAAATGCAAGTTTCAGCCTAGCCTCGGCAATATAGTGAAACCCTGTTTCAAGAAAAAGAGATTAGAGGACATAGCTCAGTATGAAGACCCTGGATTTAATACACACGCGAACACACACATGCACAAACACACACTCACACACACACACACGCACAGTCCAAACTGATTTTGTTAATCACTGCTAAAAATATTTATGCTGTTTCATTAATTTCTGTTATTTTTATCATATATTTAAGTTAATTTTGTTTTTCTTTCTAACTTTTCAAAATGTAGCCATAGCTAATTAATTTTAAGTAATTTTTTCTAACAATAATATTAAAAAATATAATTTCTGCCAATGAACCACATTAGTCCAGTCCTAAAAATTTTAATATGTGGCATTTCCTGTTATTATTCATTTAAAATATTTATAAATTGCTACTATAAAATTTAGTATTAGGTTTAGCAACATTGTAAAGTTATTTATGGTATTTTGTGATTCTAAACTTCATTTAATATTGTGCAGGTTTGTTTTTCCATTTTGGACAGTGAATTTTAACTTCCTTCTTGTATTGCACTACTTACAATGTTACTGTATTTATCTGTTGTTTCTTTGTAGAAATCTTTTTCAGCCACATTCATTTGAAAACTATACATTTCTCTTTAATTAGTGTAAATAAATTGCCTAAATCAAAGTGTCTCAGTTACTCTTCTCTTGTTGTTGGGACAAATACCCAATACCCCAAATGAAGAAAGGTAGGGTTTATTTAGCTCACAGTTACTGGAAGTTTCAGTCCATAATCAATTGGCTCCAAGACAGATTGGCACATGACAGAGGGCATCAGTTCATGGCAGTGGAAGGGACCAAAATAGCAAGAGCAAAAGGGAGGAGTAACAGAAACAAGGGTTACAGAGAGCAAGTCTCTCTCTCCTCCTCATCTGACCCAGGCTGGGTGTAGCACTCACACCCAATCGCAGCAGTACCCAGACTCACAATCCCAGAATTGGATCATGAATGAATCACAGACTCTAGAAGTAAGGCTGCCCAGTGACTTACATGAGGCTTTGGGGGTGGGGGGGATGATTACAAACCATAACACAAGGTACTGTGAAAGACAACAAGTGAATGAATGTAGCACTGCTAAGTCTTCTACTTTGCCACATTCCCATTCTTTACCTAGAATGCTCAGGACCAGCCAAAGCTGGTAGGCCCTGGATGTGGGATACCTGGGCCAGTGATGCTCAACTGCCAAGCATTATTTTTACATAGTTGAGCTGAAAGCCCTACAAAACTATGTTCTCAGTACACACCAGTCTTTGTAACTTCCATCTCCACCACAGCTCCCCAAATTTCAACCATTTATTTTTCTCCATCCAAGTAAAAACTGGGAATGGGTGTGAGGAAGCCAGGAGTACCATGACAACCAAGGACCATAAAGTCGTGGTCAAAATGACTTTAGCTTTTGAGATCTCATTCATTTAATTGGGTGCTACAGGAAATAATTTCTTAGTGTTACCAAGTTAATGAAGGCTTCTAAAGTAAATCCTGTTATAGGAAAAAATCCCATATAGATATTTTTAAATATATTGAAGTGAGGCAGGCTTTCTTTTTTCCAATTCAGTGCTCACCATCTAAAATGATATTTGAATGAGTCATTCCAGAAAACACTGCCTCATGCATTTTAATCACTCTTATCTAGTGTTACAGAAGAGACATATCAATAAGTTGTTTACTAGCAAATATTGTAACCTAGATGATAGATCACTCATTCTAATTACACTTTAAGAAGATCAGAAATAAAAACCACTTACAGGAATTTCTTCAATTACTGTTCTAGTTGCTCAAGCATAGAGAACAAGAATTGCTCTTTCTTCATTTGCTTGTATGAAGGGTTATGCTCCTATGACTTGCCAGAACTTGTCTTAGTTCTTAGAATAATGAATATAAAAAGAGAGAAGTGAATTTTAGACTCTCTGATAAGATTACTTTGGTATATGAAAGCTAACTATAAATAAAACCTATCAAATATTTCTTGGGGTTTCTTCTAGGTGAGAGTGTTTTATGATTTTAAGAATAGGTGTGGGCATACTAGGTGTGGTGGCATGTGCCTATAATCCCAGCACTAGGGAGGCTGAAGCAGGAGGATCAACATGAGCCCAAACTGTGTAGCAAGACCCTGTATAAAAGAACATTTTTAAAAAAGACTAAATGTGGGTGAGACATGGTGGCATGCCTATAATCTCAGCACTGTGGGAGTCTGAGGTTTAGGCAGCAGGATCACAAATTTGAGCCCAGATGAGGCAATCTACTAACTTAGAGAAATCCTGTATCAAAAAATAGAAAGAAAGAGAGAGAAAGAAAGAAAAAAAGAGAGTAAATGTGAAGAGAAGGGTTGAGAAGATATGGATGAAACAATACAGAATTTTATTTAGGCTGGAGGGATAACTTGAGGAGGTCTCTTGTACAACATGATGACCTTATTAATCTATCATTAATAAGAATGATATATTGTGTTCTTGAAAACAGTGAAGAGGGTATACATTAGGGGTTTTTACCACAAAAATGATGTGTTTGAAGTAATATGTATGTTGATTAGCTTAATTTGGCTATTCAGAAATGTATACATATTTCAAAATATATTGTTCGTGATGAACACTGACAATCTGTATTTGCCAGTTAAAATTAACGAATGTATTAGTTTTTAAGGGAGAGTAGACCATCTCCTAGGACCTAAACCCAAAGATGATACAGGCGAGAGCACGCAGAGGTTCCCTGGCCTTTCTTGTGCCATTACAGTATGGTTCTTATCCTACTGAAATTTCCTGTTCACTTGTCTACCTCTATTTAGATGATTTATTTATGTATTTATCTTCATGTATTTGGTGCAGGGTTTCACCACGCGGCTCAGACTCATAGTGATCCTTCTATTTTCAGCCTCCCCAGCCCTGGGATTACAGGCATGTGCCTCCACATCTGGTCTTGGTGGCTAACTCAGCATGCCTGGGGGTCGGGCTAGCATGGCCATGTGGTGCCAGGGATCAAACATCGGTCCCTGTGCTTGCCTAAGCAGGCATTTAGTTGGTTGAGCTATGTCACCCACTTCCCTCTAGATTATTATTTTCCTCAACTAGTTGTTAATCCATTTTACTCAGTATTTATCAAAGCTTTTTTGGTCCACAGAAGGAACCTGTTAATTGAATTAAATAAAACTTCAAAAATTTAAGACTGCAGATTAATGTAGATTTATTGAAAATAAATCCCTCGTCTATTTCAGTGACTGAGAATAGCTATCCTCTACAATTTCACTAGCTAAATAGGTGTGCATGCTGCAGTGTCAGATGAAAAAAATTTCTAACCACACACATGGTTGAGTCCCCTGGCTGGGTTTATAGCCTGTGTAATGCAAAGCAGACACTTGCTAGATTATATGTGGACATTGCTGACAACACACAAAGGCAAAGTTAGACATCTTTTTACACGTTCCCACATTGTCAAAAATATAAGAGAATGTTGACCACAGGATAAGGTGACAAAACAGATTGCAGACTTTCCAGGTCTATTCTTTGGACTCCTAGAGTTCCATAACTCTTTGGCAAGGACTGCTGCAGACAGGGTGGACAGGGCTGCAGGCCTCCCTTCCCACACGTGCTGCACACAGAGCACCTTCAGTTTGCTTTTGTTTTCTACATGGAGCTCAGTGTGATTTTTCTTTTTTTCTTTCTTTTTTTCTTTTTGGCAGAACCGGGGATTGAACTCAGGCCCTTGCACTTGCCAGGAAAGCACTTATTCCACTGAGCCATCTCCCCGGCCCACAGTGTGATTTTTCATATGAGTAAATGATTCAACCTCTGAAGCCAAAAGCATTTCAAAACCACTGATACAATGGCTTACGCATGTGAGGACGCTCACTCAACCATTAGGTCTCAGGGAGTTCTGTTTTCTGAACAACCATTCACAAGGTGACTTATGATTCATTCAGAGTAGAATGCCCAGTGGGAGAAGCAGTGCAGGTGCCTGGCATCCAGAATCTCAGGTGTCCTCGCTACATGTTGATCTTGCTGAAGACGGCTGCACTGCACCATCTCGAGTGGCAGGTGTAGGAACTCAAGCATGGAGGCAGAGCGCAATGTTGGGCAACACCAGAAGCAACACATTCTGCATCTGGAGTCCATCCTGCGCAATCTGCCTCCATAGGCTATGCAGCAACAGCATAGGAACACGTTAAATTGCCTTCTAGTTAAAGCAACTGAAAGCCCTAAGCAGGTCCTAAGTCCTCAGTATTGACTCCACTTCAGCAGGAGGTGAAGGGGAAAGTGAAGTTGTGCTCCTGGTTGGGTGTTGAAGGCACACCTCAACCCGCACATGGAGTGCTCTGGAAAAGCCTGCGAGATGGAATGGTACCAAACATCAAAGGAAATGTGCTGACATTTCCTAAAAAAATACATCTGTCTATCATCTGCCTGTGTCATCTGTCAGTCTATCTACTTATTTATCTGGAATATTTCAAATTAAAGTGGCTCTGAAGGAATCCCTCACTGTTAGGATATCAGCTTCATGAGCAGCATGCTGGAGAGAAAGGAAAGGCACTATAGCCAGCGTGCTGGGCACAGTCCTCATGGTGTAGCCCAAGTTCATCTCCACTGTAGATCTTAAAGAGTTCCCAAGGTAGATGGATGACGGATGGTTAACTGTTCTGATGATTACAAATTACACCAGTGAATGACCTCTAAACTTGAGAGATGGTTGTCAGTATGAGTGTGTTCTTGGCAGTGTACCACACATAAGAGAATCATTTATTATTGAGTGATGATGGCAAGGAAGAGCTGAGGATTGCCATTGTTTCAGAAGGCACCCACTGCTGTCACATGGACTTGAATCACCTGCTGGACAGAGGACAGAATGCCCACATGCACCTCCTTAAGATCTTAAAATATCTGAAGGCTGGAGATTGTCTAAAGAGACAACAGTCTATGAGAGGTTTAGTATAAAGTTTCACTGAAAAGAAAGAAAAGGCAAATATTATAAAGTAAGAGATGGGTTCCAAGTACTAAGATGGATTGAATTTTCAAAGGTAACCATTCCTTGGTCCTCTTTAACATAGCTATCCAGCCTTCCTTAACTCGACATAACACCCTTGATTTTTATTAACCGTATTTGAGGATACAGATGTTGATTTCTACTTCCCTTATATCTAAAGAAGCTCGTTTCCAGACCAATGTCCACATGCAGCTCCCAGCTACCCCCATCATGATAGCCTGGGATGCAGAGCAAGCTCTTCACTTCCTCCTTGCCTTTCCCTCAGCATCTTATTGCACAATAAAATACTTTGCTTTTGGAAGATCCACATCAGTATTCTTCATACACAGTGTAAACAGTTACTTACCCCTCTTTCTCAGTATGTCAAATACATTGAATAGTTACATTCAATTTCAAAATCTAAGCTTAGGGCAGCCCATTTTCCAGGTCCCCTCCTATCCCTTTTAGGCAAAAGCTGTATTTCTGTCAATAAAATTTCGTATTATTAACCTCACTCCCCCCCCAAAAAAAATCTAAGCTTAATGAAAGACTATATGCAGGCGACATCAGTGAAAGTGTCAATGTAAAAACTTCCAGAATTTCTCCACTGAATGAAAGCAATGAGGACACTGGAAAACTGACCGCAATCAACTTGTTCAGCACTGTGGAAATAAAGCAAAGGCTTGAAGCAAACAGAAAGCACTTCCTGTTTCCCCCGCTCTCCCCCCCAGAAAATGTGGCTTCACTTTGATAAGAAGGAGCATGGCTGTGTTCTAACTCGCTCTCCCAGCACCTCCCTTGAATTCCACGGTAACCACGAAAACCAGCAGCTGACCACCACTGGGGGTAGCAGAAAGGAGCTGGTATTCTCTCAAAGCACAATAGATAACCAGAATGCTGAGGTCAAAAGAGATGTCTACGTAAGACTTCAGAATATTCTGATTTTGTGTTCATTGGCAAGTGCGTGTCCCTGTAACAAGTACCTGAGATAGTCAGTTTAGAAGAAGAAAAGGTTCGGCCAGGCATGGTGGGTCATGCCTGCTATCCCAGCACTTGGAAGGCTGAGGCAGGAATAGTGCCACAAAATTTGAAGCTAGCCTGCACAACCCAGTGAGTTCAAGGCTAGCCTGAGCTACATAGTGAGATGCTCTCTCAAAAAACCAACCAAACAAAAACGAAAAGGTTTACATTAGTTCACCGTTTTGATAAACTTGACCTTGTTGCTCTGGGCTGGTGGTAACGCATCATGACAGGAAGACATAGCAGAGCAAAGCAGTTCTCATGGCTAGAACTTGAAAAAATGGAAAAGGAGGAACAAGTTAC
>NW_004524656.1:3987302-3989039 GCF_000260255.1 Octodon degus | reverse complement strand
CTCTTCTTAACTACTTGCTCTAGATTAGTTTCTAGAAAGGGAACAACTGGGACAATGACATGCACATTTCCTACAGGAAGTCATCCAGTCTCCCTAAGCCATGCCTGTTCTTTTCTTCACTAGCCCCAATCTCCCTAGATTATTATCATTTTCAAATCCCTGTCATTTGATAAGTGGAATCTAACCTTTTTTGGTAAGTTATTCAAAGGTTTATTTTTACATAATATTTAGAAGCTCTCTCTCCTAACTGTATCCATCCTTTTTCTGAGATAGTTATGGTTATTTTTACATTTAAAGTTTTTTTCCAATTAAAATTAAGTAGCTTTTCTGGTGTTAGATATTTCAAAACAGAAGAGAGAATTTTGAATGTATTCACCATAAACAAATAACTTTTAGAAACTACAGTAGAATGAAATTTTTGTAATTACCAGAATACATCAATAAATTTTAGCTAAAAATTTATGTCACAAAGGAATGTTTTCCAAACTGTCAGACATGCTTATCTGCTTTATACTTAAAAGTTTGATGGGGGCCAAAAGTTTAAAAAGATTAACTACCTATTTTAGATAGCAGTTTAATATATTATAAAACTGAAAGTTATGTTCCAATATCCTTAATTCCTGCAATTATCTTTGAACAAAGCATCTCTTGCCGTCATTGTACAGCTTCTTACATTAGTTTGCCCTCGTTCTACTTCTGAAACACCTTCAAAGGATGCCAATGATTTCCCAACTCTGCTGGGCTTCTGGCCCACCAGTTCTGCTGAAGGTCAAATTTCTTCCCCATGATGTTGAAATCTTAAGCCAACTTTCCACCTTGAATGCCACCTTGTTTGGAAAAAGGATCATTGCACATGTAAATCAACTTAAGATGATATCATACTGTATTAAGGTGAGCCCTAAGTCTGGTGACTGGAGTCTGAATAAGAGAAAGGAGAGGATGTTTGGACCCAGAGAGACATAGACACATGAGGAAGGAGGTTATGTAACAATGGAGGCAGCGACTGGGGTTGTGAACCCTGAGCCAAGGGAGGTCAACACAAGATCCTTCTTAGAGCCTTCAGTGAGAGCGTGGTTCTGCTGACACTTTGATTTTGGGCTTGTAGCTTCCAGAACTGTGAGAAATTATATTTGTATTGTCTTAATCTGCTGGATTTGTAGTAAACTGTTATGACAGCTGTAGGAAACTAATGCAGGCTCCTCAACCTGTGTGCATCATTGGCCCAGCGCTTTGATCAGCCTGACCCTGTGTCTGTGCTCACTGTTCATACTTATGAATTGTGAGCTCATCCACTTGGCAGCATGAAATATATATTTTATTTCTCTGTAGCTGGCCTTTGTTCTCTTGTTCTACTTATTTTTTATTGTAGTTTTCTTTTATTTTGAATATTAAAAACAAAAGCAAGAAAAACAAAAACAAATACAGAAACAAGGTAACATACAACAATACATATCTCACACTTTTGAAACAGAAATAGTTGATTAATAATGAATAATATATTATCTATATTTATTGTGAAATCTGTCACTCAGATTAACATATAGTTGTGCAAGATGGGACATATGGGACTTCTGGGAATGCCCAGACCCAGTCCTAGCCCAGGGCGCAGCGGGAAGGAGCTGAGCACAGCAGCCAGACCTAAGCCAGACACAGCTGGATAAGTCCAAACTTTGTAGAGCTGCACCTGAACTTCAGTACGTGTGAAGGTTATAACTACAGCAAAGATCTACAACAAAG
>NW_004524656.1:3970692-3981127 GCF_000260255.1 Octodon degus | reverse complement strand
TATGCAGTGTATTATTTGTTGAAACTGTACTTTCGATTTGATTTGAAACTGTCTCATTGCTATATGTTTATCAATAAAACTTTGAAAAAAAAGATGGGACATATGATTGAATATTACTGCATGCATTGAACAAATCTTAAATTTTTGTTCTTGTCTCTTTTTTTTATTACCTTTTTTCTAAAAAATTTACTTGAAAGAGAGTATAGTAATAATAATATGATATCATCCAGATGGCTGACACTGACAAAAGATCTACAAACTGCTGTACAGGGTTTCAGGGTAAAACCTGAGGGTATTTGACTGACCTTATCAGATACAAAAGTTACATTTTTTGTTATATAGGGCTTGCTTTATCTTGGTCTTAACCATCCAGCAGAACATTATAAACATGAGGTATAAAAAGTAAATCCATATTAATATACTGAGCTGTAAAAGGCTCAAGTCAACAACTTCTGACATTGCCAGTTCTGCGGAGAACCCACTACTATTATGGACAGCTGGCCTTTGTATTTCTAGGAGGTAGGATCCAAACCTTAGTTAACTTGGGAAGAACCAACCATCACTGACATTTTCATTCTCTTTCCTTGAGATTTCTTTTGGCAGTGGCAAAGTTTATTTGAAAACTTAGAAGTGAAGAGAGAGGGGAAAAATGGCTCCACATGGTGAGCTTGGGTCAAGTAAAAGAGGGAAAAGTAAGATAAAAGTACACTCTGGAGGACACAGGGCAGGCGGTCACAAGGAAAGCCTTGATAGCCTCCTTGAGATTTTGTCTAAACTTAGGAGGATTACAGATTTGCAAGGTTTTGGAAGGAGAACATATAGGATCTTATTATCTGCCTATTGTGGGATTTATTTATATGTTTGTGTTGTTATCCGGTCTTTAGTTCCTGAATTAACCCCATGTCTGTCGCCATTTGCTGGCACCCCGGGCCATCTCTGCATACCCCCAGCTACAGAGGGGAGCATTCTACTGGTTCTGCTCCATGCTGGGACATGCAGTGACCATGAAGCTGTCTCAGGCCGAGCTACCTAGAGATCCCTTCACAGTCATCTCTATTGCCTTGTTTGCATAATACAATGAAGAGTGGCCAGTTTTCAGTTCTTAGAGAAGCAAGGGAGAATCTGCACACTTCTCTGAATTTAGCCTGGAGCCGAGTGGGCCCGGCCTGGGTGCCTTTCTTTGGGAAATGTAAATTTTTCTCTTCTGCTTGTCTCTCCCACACAGGAAATCTTTTTTCCCCTTCTGGGTGGTGAAAAATTGGCTTTGACTAACCAGTATTCTTCCAAATCTGTCATTTTCCACCCGAGTATTTTTCTCATGTATTATGATTTTTAAAATAAATTTCATACTTCAGATCCATTTTAGATCTACAGAAAAATTAGAGATAGTATAAAATTCCCCTATATTCACACCAAGTAACCCTATTATTAAATGTCTTGCATTGGCATGGTACATTCGTCATCGTTCATAAGCTAATATTGATTTGTTTAACGAAGGTCTATACCTTATTTAATTTCAATAATTCTTACCTAAAGTTTTTGGTGCTGGGATGACTTCCTGCATTGTATTTAGTTGTTATATCTCCTTAGGATCCTCTTGGCTGTGATATTTTTTAGACCTGCCCTCATTTTTGATGACCTTGACAGTTTTTAGGAGTACTAGCTGTACTGTGACAGAAATTGCATAGAATAACCCTCAGTCAGGATTTGTCTGGTATTCCCCTTATAATTAGGCTGGCGCTGTATGTTTCCGAGAGGTTGATCACAGAGGTAAAGTGCTGTTGTCATCACAACCCATCAATGTGACACATCACTGTTGATGTTAACTTTGAAGGCTGAGGTAGTGTTTCTTTTCACCACTGCAAATTTATTCTTGTATTATTTTCCCTTCACATTGTATTGTTTGGAAAGAAGTCATTATATACAGCCCGCAGTGGAAAAGCAAGGAGGCTTGGCGTTAGCTGGCTATGTGCTGAGTGTCAAAATTAATTCTTTGGAATTCTACACACACATTTGTCTGTTCTCCCTTCTTTATCCATTTATATGACTGTGAGCTCATAGATATTTATATCATGGGTTGTAGCCCAATACTACTTTATTTTATTTTTCAAATCCTCCCAACTTTGGCCTTGGGATTTCTGTCAGTTGGATTCTGGGTCTTTTTCACCTCATTGGAAGCATTTAAAATATCTAAATGTAAAAAGGTAGGCACTATTTTTCACACCTGCATGCACAGGTCTAGCAGCCAAGGAAATGAGCTCTGCTCTGTCCTCAGCTTCCCCCCGTGGTGGAAACTGCTTCCCCTGCCCACAGAAACTCACAATGGCTGCCCTGAACCGCAGCTGAGCTGTGCTGCTTCCTATTGTGGGTATGTCCCTGGCAACATCTTCACTGTTCAAGATATGAAAGACGAAAGCCTAGAGTAATGGAGGGGCAGGGTTTTTCCTCTCCCACAGGCATTAATTTCTATCCTACTGTTATTGTTTGTGTCTAGGTGTCCACCCAAAGCCTCAGGCCATCATGGGGCAACTTCTAGAGTTTGTGATTAATTCATGATCCAATGGTGGAATTGTGAGTGTGAGTACTGCACCCACCCTGAGCAGAGAGCCTGAATACAGCATAAGGGAGAGAGAGAGAGAGAAGCTTGCTAACCTCTGTAGCCCCTGCAGCTGCTGCTTCTCCCTTTGTTCTTTGAGGTCTTTTGCAGCCTTGAATAGCTACCCTCTGCCTTGTACCACTCTGCCTTGGATCCAGCTGAGTATGGACAGAAATCTCCACAAACTGTGAGCTAAATAAACCTTTCCTGCCTTAATTTGGGGTGTTGAGCATTTTGTTCCAGCAATGAGAGAAAATTAACTGAGACACCTACCCCTTTATGAGACTGAGAACCCTGGATTAAGAACAATTTAGTAAAGGGCAGGGGTGACCATAGGTGGATTCACTGGCTGTGTGGCTGCTCTCGGGCGCTGGAGCGAGAACAGAAGAAATGAGTCAGAGTAGCATGGAGGGCCCAGGTGCACACAGGCAGCCTCTCCATGAGACGGCGTAGGCAGAGTTCTCTGGATCCACGTGCCTGCCAAAGTTTAAAAAAAAATTCAAATAATCAAAAGTGTTGAATTTCTTGCTTTCACTGCATATCTAGAGCTCTAGATCTGTGCAGCAGAAGGAGAAGCTGCTGCTGCTGCTGCTGCTGCTGCTGCTGCTGCTGCTGCTGTGGTTGCCACTCTCCTGCCATTTGTGACTTCTCTGTCTCAAAGACAATAGGAAGAATGGTATCATAAAGAAAGTGGTCTCACACACTGCCTTGGACAACTTGTGTCATTTTTTTAAAGCCACAAAAACAAACAAAAAAAAATTGGTCCTGGTAGTGTGCATCAGACCACCTCTTTGGGACCCTCAGAGCCCAGAGTTGCCAGCAGGATCGCACATAGCTCTGGCTGTCTTCTGCCAGCAAATCTGCAGTCTCCCTGGTGTCACCTGTCAGGGGTGATCAGTCCATGTGCACCAGCACTGGCAGCAACAGCAGCGGGCTGTAGGTCGGGTCCTGGGTCTTTTAGACACAATGTGTTACTGGGCTTTTGTTTATTTGACTAGCATTCCTTTACTTTCTGGTAGCTACAAGATGCTCCAGTCCTAGAGCCAGCTATTCCTCCAGTGAGCTCTGGTTAGTTGTAATTGGAAGATTATTTGATTGATTGATTGATTTTGTATTTTAGGACAGGGTCTACAGGGTCTAAAGGGTCTCACTATGTAGATTGGATTTGTAGTGATTGTTCTGTTTATAGCCTCCCAAGTGCTGAGATTACAGGTGCGTGCCACCATACCCAGTCTCAATCACTGTCTCAGCATGCCCCAGGGTCAGGGCCAGAATGGCAGGCCTGGGGATTGACTTCCCGGCCCCTGTGTCTACCTAAGCAGGTGCTTTAATCCGCTGAGCTATTTGGCTGGCCCTTGGAGGACTGTTTTAAAAACTTAAGATTTGTGCTTATTGTGTAACTGTTGCTACTTTGTTGTCATTGTTCTAGGTCTTCCCAGCTGAAGCAACAAGAGGTATAGGTATGTGTGTTAAACTACATTTATACCAATTTCTGTAACCATCTTTGATAGACAGAAAAATGCTGCCCCTCACCATGACATCCACATCCTAATTCCTGGAACCTGTGACTATGGTAACTTGCAAGGCAAAAGGACTTTGCAGATGTGATTCAGTTAAAGGTCTTGACGTGGGAATGTGCTGAAGAATCTGGGTGCGGCTAGTATAATCTAGTGTAATCAGGATTTGTATTGAAAGGAAGCACTGTGTGTGTGTGTATCAGCGTGAGGGGGGACGTAATGACAGAGGCAAAAGCCAGATGTGTAAACAGAGAGATCCAGAGGTGTTGTGATGCTGGCTTTAAGGTGGAAGGGGCACCCTGAGCAGAGGAACACAGCAGCCTCTAGAAGGTGGAAAAGCCCGTCTCTGGGTTTTGACAAACCTGCACGCCACATACCTGCCATTAGTGTCTTACAGAACAGTCTTGTCCTAGAGCTCTTCTGTGTGCCACATGTTCATCCCTCCTTCTGCCCACAGTCCCTTGGCAGCCACTGATTTTCTTAAACTGTCCATATTTTAACCTTTTCTCTAATATGCGTGACTGGTGCATCAGTCATCTTCTTCCTTTTTTCTTTTCTAAAGAGGCATAAAAGGATTTATTAAGCAGAATTTTAAAGAAATAAAGGCTGGGCCCTCTAGAAAGAGAGACGGAGGTGCACTATAGTCTCACCGGGTATATTTTTGTGGAGAGGGTGGCAAGCTATAGAACTCATGAATATATGGAAAGAGGATTCAATTTATGGATGAAAGGCAACAGCCTTTTCTGCAGGAGAAGGGTGACAGCCCCCTCATTGTGACAGCCATCACAAGTGACAGAATTGCAGTTCATCCATTGGGAAAGCCCATTTTACCCAAGAAAAGGGACAGTCTATTCACAGGGAAAAAAAAGACCCATTTACAGGTTAATGTACAGGCGAAAGGGAATGGACTTGGTGTACTAAGTCTTTAAGGTCCTTAGGACTTGACAGGGTTTGTGTCCTGAACTTGCAGTTTTTATTAAATGTGTACTTGAAAAATTACTATTTTCTTGATCCTACTTTTCCTACTCTGTTTCATCCCCCAGTTTTGATTGTTTATTTTTAAAGAATGTAAGGGCCGGCCAAATCGCTCAGTGGATTAAAGCACCTGCAAGCAGGCACAGGGGCTGGGGGTTCAATCCCCAGCTGGCCCTGCCAGCTCCACCCCTGGGGCTTGCTGAGATAGCAATTGAACCTGGGAGTGGTGGCGTGCATCTGTAATCCCAGCACTTGGGAGGCTGTAAACAGGCGGATCACTATGAGTCCAATCTAGCAGTGAGATCCTGAACACCCTGTAGACCCCTCCCTAAAATACAGAAAAAAATAAAGAAAGAATATAGAGGATTCACAGATCCATAGTCTTTGGGATAGTGGGTGTATTGACCCCACCTAGCCAGGGATCAGGATCAAAATCTCATCTTCATTGACATAAAGGAGGCATAGTGAGATCAGTTCTTTACCGTGCATCTGTTGGTAGACATATGCCTTTTAAAGAGTTATTTTTTTAGGAACTGTCAGTGTGATGTTGTTGAAAAGAGAAAGCATAACCGCATGGACTGTGGAAGTGAAGAATCTGTACATAAAGTCGCATTGCTGTGCAGTTGGTTTATTGTACAAGTACGTACACTTTTGTACTGCTGGTCTGGTACCAGGAACAGTTTCTTTTATTGTTTCTTGCTTTTTACACTTTGTTTAGCCACTTCAAGAAAATCTGCATATGGCATAATTTTCCTCAAACCCATTCCAAGTTGTATATTTATTTTCCAATTTAAAAATTACAATTTGCTCATGGAAAAGCTATGTTTAACTTGACAAAACTGCTAAACCGTCTTCCAGAGTGGCTCTACAGTCTTGGATTCCCAACCAGCAGTGAATCAGAGTGGCTGTTGCTCTGCCTCCTCGCCAGCACTTGATACTGTCAATGTTTGGTTTTGTTTTGGATTTTAGACATTCTTAATAAGTATACAGTGGTACCCCACTGTAGTATTAATTCTCAGCCCCTTAATGACAAATGAGATTGAGTATCTTTTGATAAACTTCTTGCCATTTGCCTATGTTATTTGATGAGGTGTCTGTTCTGATCTTTATTTTAATTAATTTATTTATTTTTTGGTAGTACCGGGGATCAAACGCAGGACCTTGTGCTTGCCAGGCAAGCACTAACTGAGCTATCTCCTCTGTCCCCTGTTCAGATCTTTAGACTGCTTTTAATTTGCTTTGCTTGTTTTCTTACTGTTACATCTCAAAATTTGAACCAGGTATTTTGAAATGCTGAACCCAGCATTTTTCCTTCCTGTTTCATCTTGCATCTCTTTCCTAAAGCAGTTGCCATTGATTGAAAGGCCCCTGAGACTCCTGTTGAATTAAATCCTCCAAATTCAGATGCTGATTGTGCGTGAAGGTGGAGCCTTCTGATGGGTAACTGGTATAAAATGAGCTCATTAGGGTGGGGTTCTGGCAGTGGTATTGGTGGTATTCTTATAAAAGAAACAGAAAAGAGATAGAGCTCATGTGCTGGCTATGTCTCACCATACGGTGCCTCGACTGCGGTGTGATATGGCAAGAAGGCCCTCAGCAGATGTCAACACCTCCAGACTGGAACTCCCAGCCTCCAGAACCACGAATTAAATAAACCTCTACTCTTTATAAATCACACAGTCTTTGGCATTCAGTTCATCTATACCTGGAAAATATATAACCATCTTTAAAATATAGTTAAGACTATAATTTGAAAATAGACAAAGACACAGTGGTAAACACTGGTGTGGTGTGGAGTGGGGGACACGGCATGAGACGATTAGGACCCGGGGGTAGGGAACACTTGGGGCAATGCTTGGGAATGCAATCTGGGTTGCATGTGGGGCTTTAACATCATGGAGGTAGTTCTCTTGCTTCATTCTCACTGCCCTCCATGGGCTTTTCTTCCCCCGTCCTTTTTAAATGGATGGTTTCTGCTTAGGGTTCCTGTCTGACCCATGCTCTGTCTCACTTTACAGCTCACTTGACAGCCTCCACTTCCTTCACAGTTTCTTCTGTCTCTTCCTGAGGATTATCTACAAATCTGTACCTCTAAGTGCATGCTAATTAGCTAGTTATTCCCCTGAATGCCCTCTGGCACCCCAAATTCAATCTGTCCTCAGTACAATTACTCTGTCTCTCCTCTGGCCCTGGCCCTTTACTGCCAATCAATAGTGCCCCCATTTCCATCATGGCATCATTAGCAATAGCCAAATTCTATCAATCCATCCTTTAAAATTCAGTTCACATTTCTTCTTTCTTCCCTCATTACGATGTCTTAATTCATGGTTCCAGAAGTTTCTCCCTTTCCAAATCATCCTCCACGTAGAATTCTTTTTCCTAAGCAGTATCACTCTGCTCTTCATGACCTCCAATGACCTGCCTGTTGATATAAAGTGACAGCAACCATCTAAGTGGTCGCTGTCATCCCATCTCCATGCCCTGATGAAGGCAGCTTGGCACAACACCTGTGTGGGGTCAAGCATAGGGCAGTGGGGGTGTTTAGCCTGCATGAACAGGAGCACACAGGCTCCACTCCGTTGACATTTTAACATATTTTATTTTACCCTCTTAAAAATGGTGGTAAAACATGGCCGGCACTGACAAAGGATCTACAAACTGCGGTACAGGGTTACAGGATAAATCCTGAGGGTACTTGACTGACCTTGTCAGATATAAAAGTTACATTTCTTGTTTTATAGGCCTTACTTTATCTTGGTCTTAACCATCCAGCAGAAAAGTATAAAAATCAGGTATATAAAGTAAAGCCATATTAATATGCTGAGCTGTGAGAGGCTCAAGCCAACAACTTCTGTGAATAACCCACTACTATTGTGAACTGCTGGACTGTGTTGGATTGTTTTGCTGAATTTATGCACCTATAGTATTTAGAGGCCATGGAATACCTATCTCTGACAGGACTAAACAAACAAAAAAGGGGATACAAATGAAGGACTATTTTGTATCTGTATATATAAAATAGGATAGATATACAGCTACTTTCACTTAATTCAATGAGAAGAAAGATTTGTATAATAGTGTTTGGACAGGATATCCTATCTGAATCTTGTAGTATGGATAACTACTAAGAAGATAACAATGTACAATGTATTAGTTACTGAAACTGTTCTATTAATCAGTTTTGACACTGTCTCATTGCTATTTGTATCTCAATAAAATAAAATAAAAATATGTGAATCAAAAAAATAGTGGTAAAAACATACATGTAAAATTGCTAAAGAGATCCAGCCCTATCCCAGGCCTGGTGAGTATGTGTCAGAGCTTCCAGCTACCCTGTGCCTGCAGGACCAGTCTGGTCCAAACCCAGGCTCAGTGTGAGTGAGACCCAATTCTGTGTCCTTGGGACCCCCACACCACTCTGCAGCTCCCCCAAGCCCACCGAGTGAGAACTTCTGCTGTGTTCTTGGGATCGCCAGATCCAGCCCTAGCCCAGGCCCGGTGAGTGTGTGGGAGAGATTCCCCTCTCCTCTACTTCCCCTTGTTCCTTTCAGACTCAGCTCAGGGTGGCATAAAGGCCTGGGGTGAAACTCTGCAGCTGCAGTTTCTGCAGAGAGAACAGGGGCCAGAACTACCCAGCTAGTCTAGGAGCAGAACATCTTGCCAGAGGGGCACAACAGGTTCACTCCCAAGGGCTGCAGCTGGAAGGAGCTGAGCACAGCAGCCAGACCCACTGGGGTAAATTCAAACTTTGTAGATATGCACCTGAATTTCAGTAGGTGCTAAGGCTATAACTGCACCAAAGCTCTACAACAAAGGTCAGAAGACAGTGCTATACAAAATGACAATGAAAAGGAGCAAAATGCAATCTCAGGCCCCAAGCCCACCCATAACAAGTGCAGAAGACACTAGCACAGAACAAATTGGGAATCACACAGCTGAAAACAGTCAAGAGCTTTATATCAAGAGCTTCTGAAATAAAGAAACAACTGCAGAAAGGTATAGAGGAACTCAGATAGGAAATAAAAAAAGAAACCTCTGAATTAACAGCATCTGAAGTAAATGCATAAACATATGGAGGAAACCCAATGCCCACACAGAACAAGTGCAGAGGACACTAGCTCAGCTCAAATGTATGACTTAATAGCGTTGAAAGTAAATAAATGACAGCAGAAAGGTATAGAGGAACTCAGAGCAGAATTAATTTCTGAAATAAAAAAAGAAATCTCTGAATGCATAGCATCTGAAGTAAAGAATCAAATACAGAAACATGTGGAGGAAACCCAATCTGAAAAAAACTAGGCAGTAAAAGAATTAATAAGTTCCTGCTACCCTGTGCCGGTGGGACTTGCCGGTCCCAGCTCAGGCGAAGCATGGGTGAGACCCTCTTTCACCCCCTTGGGGACACCTCCAACACTCCACAGCACCCCCACCCCACCTGCCACGTGAGAATTTCTGCCGCATTCTAGGGACCCCCAGATCCAGTCCTAGCCCAGGTCCGGAGAGTGTGTGGGAGAGCTTCCTGCTACCCTGTGCCTGCAGGACCTGATGATCCCAGCCGAGGCGCAGCACAGGTGAGACCCTCCTTAACTCCCTTGGGTCCCCTCAACACTCCGCAGCAACCCCCTACCCCGCCCACGGTGTGAGAATTTCTGCCCTGTTCTAGGGAACCCCAGATCCAGTCCTAGCCCAGACCCGGTGAATGTGTGGGAGAGCCTCCTGTTACCCTGTGCCTGCGGGACCTGCTGGTCGCAGCCCAGGTGCAGCATGGGTGAGAAACTCTTCCACCCCCTTGGAACCACCACCACCACTCCGCTGCATCCCCCACTCTGCTCGCCCAGTGAGAATTTCTGCCACGTTCTGGGAACCCCGAGATCCAGTCCTAGCCCAGGCCTGGTGAGTGTGTGGGAGAGCTGCCTTTTCCCCCTACTCCACCTTGGCCCCTCCAGACACAGCTCAGGCCTGGGATACAGGCCTGAGGTGAAACACTGCAGTTGCAATCCCCGCAGAGAGAGTAGGAGACAGAAGCACCCAGCTAGTCCGGGGTAGAACATCTTGCCAGAGGGGCACAACAAGTTAACTCCCAAGGGCTGCAGCAGGAAGGAGATGAACACAGCAGCCAGACCCAAGCCAGGCACAACTAGACAAATTCAAACTTTGTAGATCTGCACCTGAACTTCAGTAGATTTTAAGGTTATAACTGTACCAAAGGTCTTCAACAAAGGTCAGAAGACAGTGCTACACAAAATGCCAAAGAGAAGAAGCAAAATGCAATCTCAGAACCCAAGCCTACCCATAACAAGTGCAGAGGACACTAACACAGAACAAATTGGGAATCACACAGCTGAAA
>NW_004524656.1:3958879-3959738 GCF_000260255.1 Octodon degus | reverse complement strand
CATCTTGTACAGCAATTTACCACTAGGAAGCATGTATGCAGTGTATAAATTATTGAAACCGTCCTACCAATTTGCTTGGAAACCGTCTTATTGCTATTTGTTTCGCAATAAAATTATGGGAAAAACCATAAATAAATAAATATGTTCTGCTCAAAAAAGAAGAAAAAAGAATTAATAACGGCTTCTAAAGAAGACATTGAGAAAAAAATAGAGATTAGAAAATGACGGATTCCTTGAATGAGTAATACAGGAAAGAAATTGAATTCATAAAGCAGAGACAAAGAGATATAGAGGAACTTAAAATCTCAATTACAAGCTTGTAAAACCGTTTGAGTGAAAGTGAAGACAGAGTTTCAGACCTTGAAGACGCTGGTGCAGCTAGTGAAAAGGTAAGAAAACACCTCTTGAAAACAACTAGGATATAGGAAAAAATATTTCATTACTTGCAAGATGATGCAAAGCTGAACAATGTGAGACTAGTAGGTATCAATGAGAAAGAAGGAGTCAATACAAGTGACATTAAAAAATATGGGCAGAAGTAATAACAGAAAACATCCAAATATGAAGAAATAATTTGACATCCAGGTAACTGAAGCATACAGAACGCTAAGTCACCTCAACCCAATTAAAAACAAAGTGAGACATATAATAGTCAAGATCTCAGAAATATATCTCAAGAATAATGTACTGAAAGCTGCTAGAGAAAAGAAACAGATCATATTGAAAGGAAAACCCATCAGAAATATGGCCAACCTGTCTTCAGAAACCATGAAGACAAGAAGAGCTTGGAGCAGAGTACTTCAAGTCCTCTATGAAAACAAATTCCAGCCAGACTACTATACCATAGAAAACTCTTTCA
>NW_004524656.1:3956758-3957889 GCF_000260255.1 Octodon degus | reverse complement strand
AAGAAATTCAACAATATCTATAACTCAATGAAAATTCAAGCACAACTTACCAGAATTAGTGGGATACAATGAAAGTAGTTCTCAGAGGGAAACTCATAGCTGTGAACTCACACATTAGGAAAACAGAACAGAATAAACGTTTTATTTTTTTTCTTCAAATCAAATTGGTAGGACAGTTTCAATAATTAACACATTGCATACATTCTTCCCAGTGGTTAATTGCTGTACAAGATTTGGACATGATATTCTATTTACGAACACCATTAGAACAAATCCCTTTATTTATTAAGAGAATGTAACTATATATCTATCCTAACCACTTTGAATACACAGATACAAAGACTCAGGTCAACAATTTCTGACATTTCCAGTCAAGCGGAATACCCAGTAATATTATGGGCTACTGGACTCTTTTAGAATATTTTGCTGAGTTTACACACCTATAATATTCAAATAATGGAACTTAACACAAAAGGGGGATACAGAGGAATGTCCAAATAAATACTTTAATGCTGCATCTCCAACAACTAGAAAAGGAAGAGCAAACCAAGCCCAGAGCCCAAAGACGGGAAAATCATACATATTAGACCAAAAATTAATTCAATTGAGATGAAGAAAACAATTCAAAGAATTAAGGAAGCAAAGAGATGGTTCATTGAAAGATTAAATAAAATTAATAAGCCCCGAGGTAACCTCATCAAAAAGAGGAAAAAAAAATTCTAATACAAGCAATAAGGAATGAAAAGGGTATAATCACCACAGACCCAGTGGAAATTCAGAAGATTATGAATATTTACTTTGAGAATCTTTACTCTCAAAGATTAGATGACACAGATGAAATGGACAGATTCCTAGAGAACTACAAATTACCAAAACCAAATCAACAAGATATAACCACTCTCAATAGCCCAATAACAGCCAATGAAATAGGAGATGTAATTAAAAACCTACCAACAAAGAAAATTCCAGGTTCTGATGGATTCACAGCTGAATTCAACAAGAAATTTACAGAAGATATAGTCCCTATACTCCTCAAACTCTTCAATGAAATTGAAAAGAAAGCAATCTCCCAAAATCATTCCTGGAGGCAAGTATAATGTTGATAACAAAACCAGGGAAAGATGCAACTAA
>NW_004524656.1:3954282-3955681 GCF_000260255.1 Octodon degus | reverse complement strand
TAAATGATAAAAGAAACCAGAAAAAAACCCCCAAATACATGGAAATTAAATGACACCCTACTTAGCAACCAGTGGGTTACAGATGAGATTAAAAAAGAAATTCAGCAATATCTACAACTCAATGAAAATTCAAGCACAGCTTATCAGAAGTTATGGGGTATGATGAAAGCAGTTCTCAGAGGGAAATTCATAGCTGTGAACTCACATATTAGGAAAATAGTGGGGAACAAATAAATACCCTAATGCTGCACCTTCAACAACTAGAAAAGGAAGAGCAAACCAAACCAAGATCCCAAAAAAGGGGAAGAAATCATAAATATTAGAGCAGAAATTAATTCAATTGAGATTTAGAAAACAATTTAAAGAATTAACAAGGCAAAAGGTGGTTCTTTCAAAGATCAAATAAAATCAATAAGCCCCTAGCTAACCTCATCAAAAAGAGGAAAGAAAAATTTCAAATACAAGCAATAAGGAATGAAAAGGGTGTAATTACCACAGACCCAGTGGAAATTCAGAATATTATCCATAGCTACTTTCTAGAATCTTTACTCTCACAGAATAGAAGACACAGAGGAATGGACAGATTGCTAGAAAGGTACAAATTACAACAACTGAATTGACAAGATATAATCACTCTCAATAGCCCAATAACAGCCAATGATATATAAGATGTAATAAAATACCTACCAACAAAGAGAAGTGCAGGTCCAGAAGGATTCACAGGTGAATTCTAGAAGAAATTTACAGAAGATATAGTCCCTATTCGCCTCAATATCTTCCATGAAATTGAAAAGGAAGCAATCCTCCTGAAATCATTCCTGGAGGCAGGTATACTGATACCAAAACCAGAGAAAGATGCAACTAAGAAAGAGAATTACAGGCTGATTTCCCTCATGAACATAGATGCCAAAATCCTCAATGAAATACTAGCAAATAGAATACAGCAAATCATAAAGAAGATTATACACTATGACCAGGTAGGATTCATCCCAGGGATGTAAGTATGTTTCAACATTCGAAAATCTATGAATGTAATACACTATATGAATGGAGCAAAACCTAAAAACCACATGATCATCTCCACTGATGCAGAAATGGCTTTTTACAAAGTCCAACACTCTTTCATGTTCAAAGTCCTACAGAAAATTGGAATAGATGGCCTGTACTTCAATCTGGTAAAAGCCATTCATGTAAACCCAACGTTAACATAATTCTAAATGGAGAAAGAAATGAAATATTTTACTCTTAGATCTGGTACAAGACAAGGATGTCCTCTATCACCACTTTTATTCATTATAATTCTGGAATCATTAGCTACAGCCATTAGACAAGAGAAAGAAATAAAAGGAATAAGAATAGGTAAAGAAGAAGTTAAATTATCATTATTTGCAGATGACAT
>NW_004524656.1:3946252-3952845 GCF_000260255.1 Octodon degus | reverse complement strand
AAATTACAGTCCTCTGAAAAAAGAGATCGTAGAGGATTTCAGAAAATGGAAAGGGATTCCATGCTCCTGGATAGGAAGAACCAACATTGTGAAGATGGCCATACTCCCAAAATTGCTGTACAGATTTAATGTAATCCTTATCAAACAACCAGCAACATACCTCACAGAAGTAGAGAAATCTTTCCTAAAATTTATTTGGGTCCCAAAAATACCTAGAATAGGAAAGGCAATTGTGGGCAACAAAGACAAGGCAGGAGGCATTACCATTCCTGATTTGGAATTATATTACTAGGTACTGTGATAAAATCTCCATGGTACTGGCAAAGAAGTAACCTGAGCATCAATGCAATATATTAGAAGATGCTGAAGCCTCTGTGAACACACTCAGCCACCTGATCTTTGAAAAATTGGCCAAACATACTCACTGGAAGAAAGATAGCGTCTTTAACAAATGGTGCTGGAAAAACTGGATCTCTACATGAAAAAAACTAAAGCTTGACACAGATCTATCACCATGCATTACCTGAAGTCAAAACGGATTAGAGATCTAAACATTAAAACAGAAACACTGAATCTCCTGTAAGAGAAACTAGGATGAACTCTTGAAGGCATAGGGGTAGGCAAAGAGCTCATGAACAAAAATCAAGTTGCACAGGAAACACTTGAAAGAATTAACAACTGGGACCTGCTTTTACTGAGAAGTTTTTGCATGTCAAAAGAAATTACCAACAAAGTGAAAAGACAATCCACAAATTTGGAAAAAATTTTAACAAATAAGTAATCAGACAAAGGTCTGCTCTCTGGAATTTATAAAGAACTAAAAAACACTAGGGCCCCAAAATTTAAATACCTAGTCCAGAAATGGGCTCCCAAGATGAGCACACACTTCTCAAAGGATGAAATTAAATATAAATATATGAAAAAATGCTCCATATCTGTAGCCATCTGTGAAATGCAAATTAAAACAACATTGAGATATCATCTCACTCCAAAAAGAATGGCTATCATAAAGAAATCTACAACAAATGTTGGAGAGGCTGTGGGAAAAAGGGAACCATTCTCCACTGCTGGTGAGAGTGTGGGCTGGTGTGACCATTATGGAAATCAGTGTGGAGACTCCTTAGAAAAGTAGGACTGGAAATCCAAGTCAATGCAGCTATTTCTCTCCTGGGAATTTTCCCAGAGGATCTGAAAACAACATATCGTAGTGATATGTCTGTACCTATGTTTATAGGAGCACAATTTGTGATAGAAAAATCCTGGAAACAACCAAGATCCCCATCACCTGAATTACTGATGAAAAAGATGTGGCATTTTTATACAATGGAGAATTACTTAGCTATAAAAAGTGATAAACTTGAAGGCTTTATACTTAAGTGGATGCCACTTGAAGGTATACTCATAAATGAAATAAACCAGACCCACATGTGTAAATATGGTATAGTTTCCCTAGTATAAGAGCTCAAAAGTAGAAATACAAATAGAAAGGTATAATACAATTAAAAGCAAAGCAAGAACTTGGGGTCTAGATAATGAGGAGAAAGCAAGGAGAAGAGCTAGGAAACATGGCAGAGGCAAGCCATACAGCTATATGTAGAAGATGGGTAGGGCAATGATCCTGAGAATCTTCAGAAGATTTTTCAATCTAGAAGTTAATTGGAAGGATTCTCACCCTGACTAATTATATATACTGACACCTGTGAACTAAGCAGCTGTTGTGAAGATGGCAATTTGTAATAGTAGGTTCATGCTTGGAGTGCCTATTATTCTGGTCTTCTGAATGCATGCTGCTTGTCATGACACGCTGGATGCTGTGGTGCTGTCTCTCAGGTAAATGATTGCTTAAAATGGAAGGGTGTGGTGAATGAAAACAGGAGACAGGAAAAGGAGTGTTGTGGACTGTCCTGCTATAATGCTGTATATGGTAGATTTCTGGACTTATGTGTAAACATATATAATTCTTTATTCCTATTTTTTTAATATTTTTTAATTAAAAAATTGTTTTTCATCATATTCTGTAGGGACTTAAAGTTTAACATGTTAATACTTGATGAAAAATCCCTGTTCCATGTTATGCCTAAGATGTTTGATATTCAGACAGATAGTGAGGTTAAACTCAACAGCCTAGGTTGTATGGTAATAACAATAAGCTTCTCTTCTGGAGCGTTAACAACCTAAGTATGTAGACCAAAAATTAGAGAAAAAGGAGGGCTGCAAGGAAAGCCAACATTTTAGCCCTAGCCTTCCAATGTCAATTAAGTCTCAGGACATATGAGAACTTGTACTGTGACATCAGGTAACTCAGTTGAGTCCCAAATTTTCTGCTCAAGGAGACTATGGGGCCAAAGAGGAAAGTGTTCAATGATGTAGAGTGTGCCTAAGGAGAGTAACATGGAGAGAAAGCATTCTCTCAGGCTTTCACAGAGCAAACTGGTCAAGCAATGGCCGTGCCTCATCCACATGGCTCACATTGACAAAGGATCTACAATTTGAGCTACAGGGTCTCAGGAAAAATCCTGAGGGCATTTTATCTTACCAGATACAAAAGCTACAATTCATGTTACATAGGTCTTGCTTTATCTTGGTCTTAACTATCCAACAGAAAAGTATAAAAACGAAGTATAAGAAGTAAAGACATGTTGTTATGTTGAGCTGTAGGGGACTCAGTTCAACAACTTCTGACATTGCCAGTCAAGCGGAAGACCCAATAGTATTATGGACTACTGGACTATTTTGGAATATTTTGCTGAGTTAACACACCTATAATATTTAAATGAGAGAACTAAACAAAAAAAGGGGATATAGATGAATGGCCATATTTTATTTGTGTATTGAAAATGGTTAGGATAGATATATAGCTACATTCTCTAAATTCAATGAATAGAGTGATTTTTTCTAATAGTGTTTGTAAATAGTATATCTTGTCTCCATCTTGTACAACAAATAATCATTAGGAAGACAGTATACAATCTGTTAATTATTGAAAGTGTTCTACTATTTTGATTTGAAACTGTCTCATTGTTGTTTCTCAATAAAATTATGGAAAAAAATAAATAAAAAATAAAATTACTAAACATTTTATTTTGAAATAATTTAGACCTAAAAAGTTCAAATATAGCTCAAAAGTTTCCTTATAAATTATACAGCACATTTGTACCTTTTACCTAGATTCTTCAGGGGTAATATACTTAAAAGATGACCCATATTTGAACTATCTTTTTCTTTTTCACTCGCTTAGTGTTTGGATGCCATGTTGCTTGTATTAGAGCAATGTGAGAGGACAGGCCCCAGGTTCACACCTTCTCATTGCTTGCTGCTGGCCATATCCCACTTGTTTTTACAGGGTTATATATGCAACCTAAACCTTGCCTATCAAAGTCCCACTCATGAGTTTTCACTTTAGACATGAAGAAGTGTTGGGCTTCTTTTGCAGGTGAAAGCCACACAGGTCAAGGCAGGAGCTGCTGGCAGCCTTTCTCCTGCCATGTGAAGGAAGCCATTGTGGGAAAGAGGCCACTCACTTAGAAGGAGGACAGGTACAGAAGCAGCAGGAGGGTCTGGTGGGCTAGCTCAATGGCCTAAACACCTATCTAGGAACCACAATATCTGGTTTCAATTCCAGGTACTGCATGATGTGCCAGCTACAGAACCCCAGGTGCACCATGCCGGCCATGGAAACAAGGTGTGGTGGCACATGTCTGTAATCCTAGCATTGAGGAGGCTGAGACAGAAGGATCACTATGGGTCAGACCTGCATAGTAAGGCCCTGTACCAAATAAATAAATAAATATTTTTAAAAACTATAAAAATATAAATTACAAAAAAGAAGCAGATTGACATTTCGGACTGAAATTTCCATGTGTGCTTACTGTGGCAGGGGTTCAAAATAATTTCACGAAGAAGAGTGGGCATTAAATGCTTAAGCGCATGACACTGACAAAGGATCTACAGACTGTGGTGCAGGGTTTCAGGGTAAATATTGAGGGGATTTGACTGAACTTGTCAGATACAAAAGTTACAATTCTTGTTACATAGGTCTTGCTTTATCTTGGTTTTAACCATCCAGCCAAAAAGTATAAAAATAAATTATAAAAAATAAAGCCATATTAAAATGCTGAGCTGTAAAAGGCTCAAGTCAAAAACTTCTGACATTGCTAGTCCTATGGATAATCCACTACTATTATGGACTTCTGGACTATATTGGATTATTTTGCTGAATTCACGCACCTACAATATTTAAATGACAATGGAATACCCATCTCTGACAAAACTAAACAAAAAAAGGGTATACAAAGGAAGGACCATTTTGTATCTGTATATTCAAAATAGTTATGGTAGATATACAGCTACTTACTCTTAATTCAATGAATAGAGAGATTTGTTCTAATAGTGTTTGTGAGCAGGATATCATGTCTGTATCTTGTACAATGAATAACTACTAAGACAACAATATACAATGTATTAATTATTGAAACTGTCCTACTAATCAGTTTTGAAACTGCCTCATTGCTATTTGTTTCTCAATAAATTTATTAAAAATACATCAAAAAAGATATGCAGCTACTTTCTCTTAATTCAATGAATAGAAAGATTTGTTCTAATAGTGTTTGTGGACAGGATATCACATCTGCATCTTGTGCTATGAATAACCTTTAAGAAGAAAACAATGTGCAATGTATTAATTATTGAAACTGTCCTACCAATTGTTTTTGAAGTTGTCTCATTGCTATTTGTGTCTCAATAAAATTTATTTAAAATTAAAATAAAAGCTGTAAAAAGAAAAGCTTGAGCTTATATAGGCTGGAGGTATCCTTCAGTGATAGCATGCTTGTCTAGCAAGAACGAGGGCCAGAGTCTGGTCACCAGCACCCCTGCACCCCAGATTAAGCACAGATGTCTGCACTCGATGACAAATTGTGGCAAGTGTATATTTTTTAGGTACAGATGTTTTGAGAAGGGTAATTTTGAACAGTGATAAAATGATTCAGAAGAAAGACCTAGTAACAGAAGTTCTCCACCTACAAGGCTTTATTGTACTTAGGCAACAGGTCAGACGACTAAATGCTGAGTGTGTGTGTGTGTGTGTGTGTGTGTGTGTCTTTGTTTTAAACATTGTTTAAATGTCTCAAGTTCATTAAAAAATTTTTTTAAAAGGCTACCTTTCTTTCTTTCTTTCTTTCTTTCTTTTATTTATTTATTTATTTTTTTGTGTGTGTGTGTGGCCAACTCAGCACACCAGGGGGTGGCGCTGGCTGGCATGTGGTGCTGGGGGATTGAACCACAGTCCCTGTGCTTTGCTAAGCTTGTCCTAAGTAGGTGCTTTAGAAAACTGAGCCATCTCACCAGCCCTATATAATGTTTCTACTGCTGTGTACTTTGTTTGTTTGTTTGTTTGTTTGTTTGTTTGTTTGTGGGTTTTGTGGTACTGGGGATTGAACTCAGGACCTTGCACTTGCCAGGCAGACACTTAAGCCACTGAGCTATCTCCCCAGGCCTTCATTTTTATATACTTAGCAGAGCACTCTTTTTAACAAACATCTTGTGGACTTTTTGTTACTGGTTTTATAAATCTTCATCTCAAAATATTTGTGCACAGATCTACATTTTTCTTGTGGCAATAACCTTCCTAAAGACCATACTTCTTTGCATGTAGGAAGGTACAAGGTAAAGGTAAAGATGGCAGAGTATAAATACATAAAATTTCAGGGTCCTATCTACATCCAACTTTCAGTAACTGTGTGATCTTAGC
This sequence comes from Octodon degus, assembly GCF_000260255.1. Classification (NCBI taxonomy): domain Eukaryota; kingdom Metazoa; phylum Chordata; class Mammalia; order Rodentia; family Octodontidae; genus Octodon; species Octodon degus. The sequence goes on along the minus strand of NW_004524656.1, from coordinate 3,947,096 downwards.
CAAGAATATTTGGGGCATACTGTCTTTATGTCAATCCTCCATCAGGCTGCTGTGAGGATAAAATTAGATCACACAGCAAAGCAAAAGCACCTGGCCTATAATTGGACTCATTAGGTGCTAAGTGTTCCAAAGCCAGTATAACACCTGGAAAATAGTAGGTACTAAAGAAAGGGCAATTGTTATTATTATAACTGTATTTTTATTATTCACAACGTCTTTGTTTGAGTGAAGTGACTGATAAGGAACCTGTCGATGAACCCAGCCCTTGCAGGTAAATGGGATTTACTTTAATGCCAAGTAAAAGTGCTTCACTTTTTGGACCTTGTGTAACATAGTAACAAGTACACAAAGTCATTCTAAGTCCTTCAGTAGCAGTTTCACTCACAGTGCTGTAAGTAGTTATTTGCATTAGACAATCATCAAGAAAATCCTTCCAAAGTCTTCTAATCCTATCAGAGTTTTCTCAAAACTATTGGTCCATTAAAAGAGAGTAGGTGATCCAAGGTTAAAAAGCAATAAATACAGAGAAAAAATTAATACATTAAAACCCAGATAAGTCAATTTTATTTTGTTTATTTCTCCCCACCTTTAAAATTATATCAAGGGAGAGACCCAGTCCTAGCCCAGGTCCAGTGAGTGTGTGGGAGAGCTTCCTGCTACCCTCTCCTGTGGGACTGACTACTGGTCCCAGCCCAGGTGCAGTGTGGGCAAGACCCTCTTCCACTCCCATGGGAAGCATCCACCACTCCGCAGCACCTCCCCCACCCCGCCCACCCAGTAGGAATTTCTGCCATGTTACGGGAACCCCAGACCCAGACCTAGCCCAGGTCGGGTGAGTGTGTGG
>NW_004524656.1:3944602-3946152 GCF_000260255.1 Octodon degus | reverse complement strand
TTTCTACTGGATGGTTAAGACCAAGGTAAAGCAGGACCTGTGCAACAAGAGTTGTAGCTTTTTGATCTAAGAAGGTCAGTGAAATGCCCTCAGGATTAGGAGGAACTCTTGAAGACATAGGGGTAGGCAAAGAGTTCATGAACAAAAATGAAACTGCATGGGAAACACTTGAAAGAATTAACAACTGGGACCTGCTCTTATTGAGAAATATTTGCATGTCAAAAGAAATTACCAACAAAGTGAAAAGACAACCCACAAATTTTGAAAAAATCTTGACAAATAAGTACTCAGACAAAGGTCTGCTCTCTGGAATTTATAAATATCTAAAAACACTAGGGCCCCAAAATTTAAAGACCTAATCCAGAAATGGGCATCTGAGATGAACACACACTTCTCAGTGGATGAAATTAAAGGAGCGAATAATTATATGAAAAAATGCTCCACATCACTAGCTATCAATGAAATGCAAATCAAAACAACACTGAGATATCATTTCACATCAGAAAGAATGGACATCATAAAGAAATCAACAAACAACAAATGTTGGAGAAACTGTGGGGAAAAAGGAACCCTTCTCCACTGCTGGTGGAATGTAGACTGGTGCAACCGTTATGGAAATCAGTGTGGAGACTCCTTAGAAAACTTGGACTGGAAATCCCATTTACACCAGCTATTCCTCTCCTGGGAATTTTCTCAGAGGATCTGAAAACATCACATCATAGGGATATATGTGTGTCTATGTTTATAGCAGCACAATTTGTGATAGCCAAATCTTGGAAACAACCTAGATGCCCATTACCTGAGGAATGGATGAAAAAGATGTGGTATTTTTATATAATGGAGTATTACTCAGCTATAAAGAATGACAAACTCGAAGCCTTTATATTAAAGTGGATGCCACTTGAACAAATACTCATAAGTGAAATAAACCAGACACACATGTGTAAATATCATATAGATTCCCTAGTATAAGAGCTCAAAAGAAGAAATACAAACAGAAAGGTATGATGCAAATAAAGGGAAAGCAAGAACTCGAGGACTAACAAATTAAGAGAGGAAAAGAAGAAGAGCTAGGAAACATGACAGTGATAAGCCATACAGTTATATGTAGAAGATGGGCAAGGCAATGATCCTGAGAATCTCCAGAAGATGTTTGCATCTAGCAGTTAATTGGAAAGATTCTCGCCCTGACTAACTATATATACTGACACCTGTGAACTAAGCAACTTCCCTGAAGATGGCAATTTGTAATAGTAGGTTCATGCTCGGAGTGTGTGTCACTCTGTTCTTCTGAATACGGGCTGCTTGTCATGACATGACAGCTGCTGCTGTGCTGTCTCAAGGGTAGATGATTGTTCAAAAAGTAGGGGATGGTGAATGAAGGCAGGAGATAGGAAAAGGAATGTTGTGGGACTGTCCTTTTTCAAGGTTGTATATGGTTAGATTTTTGGACTTACATGTAAACATAACTTACATGTTATATAATTTTTCATCATATTCTGTAGGGACTTAAAGTTCAACATATCAATACTTGATGAAAAATACCTGTT
>NW_004524656.1:3910883-3918085 GCF_000260255.1 Octodon degus | reverse complement strand
ATTTCCAATCTGAATTCCTCTATACCTTTCTGCAGCTGTTTCTTTATTTCAGAAGCTGTTGATTCATTGCTTTCAGCTGTGTGATTACCAATTTGTTCTGTGTTAGTGTCCTCTGCACTTGTTGTGGGTGGGCTTGGATTCTGAGATTGCATTTCACTCCTTCTCGTTGTCATTTTTTGTAGCAGTGTCTTCTGACCTTTGTTGTAGATCTTTGGTGCAGTTATAGTATTAGCACCTACTGAAGTTCAGGTGTAGATCTACAAATTTGGGTTTATCCAGCTGTGCCTGGCTTGGGTCTGGCTGCTGTGCTCAACTCCTTTCTGTTTCTACCCTTGGGGGTTATTCTGTTGTGTCCCTCTGGCAAGATGTTCTGCTCCTAACCTAGCTAGGTGGTTCTGTCCCTTACACTCTCTGCAGGGATTGCAGCTTCAGGGTTTCACCCCAGGCCTGTATGCCAGGCCTGAGCTGAGTCTGGAGAGGACAAGGTGGAGTAGGAGGGAGAGGCAGCTCTCATATACACTCACCATGCATTGACTAGGACCGGATGTGGGGGTTCCCAGAATGCGACAGAAATTCCTACTCTGTGGGTGGGGTGTGGGGGGTACTACAGAGTGATGGGGGGCATCCCAAGAGTGTGAAAGATGGTGTCACCCACACATCGCTGGGGCTGGGTCATGTCAGTACAGGGTAGCCGGAAGCTCTCCCACACACTCACCAGGCCTGGGCTAGGACTGGATCTGGGGGTTCCCGGAATGCGGCAGAAATTCCTACTGGGCAAGTGGCATAGGGGTGGTGCTGCAGAGTGGTGGGGGGTGTCCCAAGGTGGTGGAAGAGGGTCTCACCCACGCTGCACCTGGCCTGAGACCAGTAGGCCCTGACTGCGCCGGGTAGCCAGAAGCTCTCCCACACACTCACCGGTCCTGGGCTAGGACTGGGTCAGGGGGTTCCCAGAAGGCGGCAGAAATTCTCCTTCTCATCATTTTGGATAGCACTGTTCTCTGACCTTTGTTGGAGAGCTTTGGTGCAGTTATAGCTTTAGCATTTACTGAAATTCAGGTGTAGATCTACAATGTTTGAATTTATCCATTTGTGCGTCACTTGGCTTTGGCTGCTGTGCTCAGCTCCTTCCTGCTGCAGCCCTTGGGAGTGAACCTGTTGTGCCCCTCTGGCAAGATGTTCTGCTCCTGGATTAGCTGGGTGGTTCTGTTCCCTACTCCCTTTGCAGGGACAGCAGCTGCAGAGTTTCACCCTAGGCCTGTATATCAGGCCTGAGCTGAGTCTGAAGGGAATAAGGGGAAGTAGGGGAGAGGGGAAGCTCTCCCACACAGTAACTGGGCCTGGATTAGGGCTGGATCTGGGGTTCCTGAAATGCAGTAGAAGTTTTCACTTACTCTGGGGCTTGTAGGGGCTGCAGAGTTGTTTGGGGGGTGGTCCCAAGGACACGGAAGAGGGTCTCACTCATGCTGTGTGCCTGAGTTTTGACCCAAGAGGTCCTGTCCCAAATGATCCTTTTACAATGTATGTTTATTCTTTCCACACTCTGGGTATTATGATACAAATGAATGAGAGAATATTTTGAAATGATCTGATCATTTAGGACAAGTATTCTACTTACACAAATACAAATTACTGCCATTATTTTTCAACCACTCTAGGGTTCTCAGCCAGCTTTTGAAATTTTATATAGAAATTTGCTCACAAGCTGCTAAACCAAATGGATAAAGCACAGGCAACAAGCCAGGCACATTAGACCAGGCATTCTCCTAGGCTCAGCAGAGCATTGCTTTGTAGTTTCAGAGACAAATTTATTTGTTGTAGTACAGATGGTTGCCTCAAAACCCTTCTTAAAAATCATTCTTTCAGTGTGCTATTCTCATTAGCTTAGGACCAGATCAACTTTGCCTGAGTTAAAATGGATTAAAAATTCTGTTCATTGTAGACTTTCAATAATATATGTGGAATATGTGTATATGTGTGTTAGTGTCTTCATCTACACCTTAAAAGTCATCTACTTTAACTTAGGAGGTAAAATAAAGACGTGAGGAAGATTGGAACCCAAGTAGTTGCCTCGGCCTCTCCAGAGGACCCTCCTAGTGTATTTTCCCTTCCTGACTCAGTACTTGCTGTAACTTAAGCTTAATTTTCTCTGGTTCTCTGCATATTTCCTGCCTGCTCATTCATTAGAGCTCTCTGACTAGCATCTTTACATAGAAAGCTGTTATATCCCAGGAAGTCCCAGGAGGACTGTGCTCAGGATGTAATCTGTTGGAGAAGCTCCTAGGAAGCTTCTTAGAGGCATTTCTCTTGAGCTAAGTCTTGAAGGATTCAGGGGAAAGGCCAGGCTAGCATGCTATCCTCTAGGGCAATGTGATATACTCACTCATCCAGGCAAAAGAGCATAGTAGAGGAGAGGTAACATGCTCATAAGCAGCAGAGTCCAATTGCAGAAATACCAGCTCTATGGGTAGCTGGGGAGCAGAGATCAGGCAGGGGCCTGCAGGAGATGAACCTGGCAATGTGGGGAGGTCAGGAAGGTATGAGATCATGATATGAGCTTGATTTCATAGCTGAGGCACTTTTTGCAGAATGTACTGTGATGAAAACTATTTATCTTTACTCATCTCAGTCCTTTCATCCACCGCCTCTTTTGCGTGGTCTTTCTGCCATTCAAGATCTAAGAGCTAAGTTCTACCTTCACAACTCAGCACTTGTTTCTGAGGGCATTTTTAAATGCCTTTTGGCCTTTGTTTTATGTTGCTATAGTAGAGTATTGGATAATTTGTAAAGAAAAGACATTTATTTGTACAGTTTTCATGATGGAAAAGTCCAAATCCAGGAGTGTAGGCAAGAGTCTTTGTGTTTCATTTTTTTATGGTTGCAGGGAAGACAGCAGGATAGGGACAGATGGCTTTTTAACAAACCACTCTCATTATGACAAATCCACTCTTACAATAATGGCATTAGTCCACTCATAAGGGCAGAGCCCTTTTAACCTAATCACCTCTTAAACATCCTATCTGTCCACATTATAGCATTGGTAATTAATGTTTCAACACATAGACTTTAGGGGAACACATTGAAACCAGAGCATTGCTAAGAGCAAAATTACCACACATATAGTCGTAATGATCTCTCTTGGCTTTATCTGTGATTCAGAAATCAGTAGACCTGTCCTTCCATAAAATAGTGTAAGTAGAGGCAGACAAAGGAGGACTGACATTAGTTTGAGGCCAGCCTGGTATGCATACTGAGTTCCAGTCCACGTGAACTAAAGAGATCTTCTCTCAACCAAACAAAACCAAACTAAGCCAAGCCAAACTAAGCCAAGCCAAGCCAAACCAAACCAAACCAAACCAAACCAAACCAAACCAAACCAAACCAAACCAAACCAAACCAAACCAAACCAGGCCAAACCAAGTCAAGCGAAGCCAAGTTAAGACAAGCCAAGCCAAACCAAACCAAACCAACTCGCTGAGCTTCTGCTGATGGGAAATCCATTAATAGGCATATTCACTCCCATTTCTTGTCTCTCATTCACATTGTCCTTTCTACCACCAGCAGACTTGAGTCTGACTTCAGGGCATCCAGGAAAAGATCAGGCTAGCAGCCTGAGATATGTTCTGACAGAAATCTCTGCCAGAGAAAAGAAGAATCATCTCAGTTACATGAAGGTCTGAAGAAAGCAGAAACAACAAAAAAAAAGAGTGGACTGGTTATTTAAAAGTTACTCTCCTTGTAAGACAAGGACAGAAAGAAAATAGAAAAATAATTGGTTAACTAATCAGCCTTTTTGTTTTGTTTTGTTTCGAGGTGGAGGAGGGGAAGAAGGAACTTTATTGCTACGGTTGCAAAAGGCATGTTTTGGAAATTTGGCCAATCTCTCGGACTTCTGAAATTATTTAACATAATTTTAGTTTGTTGTAACTCTAGCTTGAGTTACCTTATTCTGATTTTAATTTGGCCTGTTGCAATCCTACCAGGGCTAAGTCACAGTAGTGACTCCCTTGTCATTTTTATTCAACAGTATGTTCTGTATTTATCACACATTCTCCTAGCTTCAGCTTCAAACAACTTTCTGATTTGATCTGTACTTCTAAACTGATCAGTCAGAGTTGGATCATTTGGATGCTCCTGCATTTCTCTCTGGCAGAGCTTTCTCTGTCAGACCACACCAAAGTGACCAACCTGACCATCTGTTGGCTGACCTCTGGTCAGATCCAGGTGTGTGATGGTAGGAAGGGCAATATGCTAAGAGATGAGAAATCATGGGACAGAATGTGCCTACCCAGGACTTCTGTCAGCAGGGCCTTTCTACTTTGACCCATCTGGTATAAGCAGGTGTCTAGGGCAACTGCACCTCTCACTGCCCTGAGAAAGAGGTTTAATCTCATTATAGCTCATATAGATATATCTGATATCTAATCTCTAGATATCAGATATCTCCACTGAGAATAAAAAAATCTGACTTGGAGAGCAATTGTGAGTCAGAGAATACACACACACACACACACACACACACACACACACACAATCTGCTTTATAGCAAGTCCTCAATAGTGGTGACACAATACATCAAATTCAATTTTAATTTTTTTTTCTTAAATTTTGAGACAGGGTCTCACTAAGGAGCTCATGTTTGTTTCAAACTTGTGATTCTCCTTTTATTGGGGTTTTCGGGGTTCTCTCTATTCCTGCTAGAGAGTCTTTCTAGGTTTTTGCTGTTCTGAAGAAATAACTTGTCAAGACAAGCAAAAAAGGTAGTGAGGTTTTACATTTATTAAAGATATGAAAAGAAAATGTTCTGCAGAGGGGCTGGGGAGATGGCTTAGTGGAATAAGCACTTCCCTGGCAAGCGCAAGGGCTTGAGTTCAGTCCTGGTTCCACAAAAAAAAAAAAAAAAAAAAAAAAAGAAAGAAAGAAAATGTTCTGCAGAGTGAGCACAGACCAATTAAAAGTAGGAAAGGAGCTAGACTCTGCAGAGTGCAGAGTGGGTCACTGGGGGACATCCAGCACAGTGACAATGAGGTTAATGGCAACAGTCTTTTTTATTTCCCACACCTCTGGCTAACATCAGATTAGAGATATGCATTCTGGGTCTCCCTCACTGAAAGGTCCAATTCATTTGACCAGCTGGCTTGTGGGGATCCATTAGTCTCTCAGCATGGTCCATGGTACCTGAGGAGAAACTGGCAGGAATGAAGAAAAAATAGACAAGAAGACAAGAGCTGGATTAGGTGGTGGCTCTTCTGCCTGGTTGGTGCAATGACCCCCCCACCAAGCAACATTATGAACACTTATATATACCTTTGCAAAGTTAGTAACACATGATACAAGGTTATAGTGACTAATAGCTGACATTAACGTATCAGAACGCTTATCTTAGAACTGAGGTAGCTTGACTGCGCTAGGCACTGAGGCCTAGTCCTGCTTTCACACATCTGACCAATTTTCCAGTTTCTGTGGCTCCCAACACTGGCTGGCCATGCTCTAATCTCCTGCTTCACTCCTGCCTCAGCCTCCCAAGTAGCTGGCATTAGAGGCCAGTGCTGTTAATTTTTAAGAAGCACAGAATGTTTAGCCTAATTTTAAAATGATACTTTCCCTAACCATTACCTCTATTGTAAAACATTTTATTTATTTACTTATTTATATTTTATTTTATGTATTTGGTACAGGGTCTTACTACACAGCTCAGACTCATAGTGATCCTCTTGTTTCAGCCTCCCCAGTGCTGGGACTAGAGGCCTGGGCTACCATGCTGGGTCTTGGTAGCCAGGTTGGTGGGCCCCGGGCAAGGCCAGCATGGTATGAGGTACCAGGGATCAAACCTGGGTACTTGCACTTGTCTAGGCAGGTGCTTAGATTGCTGAGCTATTTCTGCAGCCCTGTCAAACACTTTAAATTTGCCCTAATTTCCCATTTTTACAATTACTGCTGAAGTAAACATCATCATTAATATAATTTTATCCTTTGAATTATTTTAAGATCAATCTTCATGATCTTCACCAGAACAAGGAATATAAGAATATAGAAATTTGTTGATTTTGATGTATATTATTAAAAAGAAATTCATAAGAGATTAATAAATGATCCCTAAAAATATCAAGAAGTCTCCAGTTATCTTAAGATGTTTCTCAATAAAGTAAGCTTGTTTTATCCTCTTATTTGTTTAATAAACCTAAGTGAGATCTTACTGTTTGGATTTGTGTTATAATGACTAGGAAGGTTAGATTTTAAAATCTTTGGTAACTGATTTTTATTTTGTGTGACTAGACTATTTTTTTTTTTTGACTAGACTATTCTTGCACTTTACAATGAGGTTATGAAGAATGGTAAGGTACATTATATGGGTATACATAGATACATAAACACATATATACCTAAGATATTCATTTCATTATTGTATAAAATTTTTTTGCATAGTTCCTTACTTTTGTGGGTTGTACTATTTGAAAGTTCTGTCTGTATGTCCACATTGCATAACCATTGTTGAACTCCTATCATTATGTTTAGTGAAATTCTGCATTGTTTCTAATGTTTTCCGTTACTATCTTTTTATTCTCTTTAAAAAATACAAAAATTTTAAAAAATGGATTCTAAAATGTGAAAGAGATATTCCTTGCTCTTCCTCCTTCATGTCTTCCTCATCCTTTTTCTTCTTCATCATCTAGCAAGGACCTGGCCAAGATCCACAACTGCCTGTATGAGGGGCATGGTGAAAGTTGAAGAAAAAACAGAAATAAATTTAGTAATTAATAAAAGGGGGGATAGGAGATCAGTGCCTCAGGGTGGGCAAAGACAAAGACTCTCCAGCTTGCCACTATTTTTATAGCCAGTGCAAGAAGAGGGATAGGATGCTCTTCTAGAACAGCATGGAAATACTGGTGGAATAGAACACTCTAACACTATAAAAAAATAATTAAGATCCCCACACACACTCGGTACTAGGCCTCCTTGTATGTCCTCAGCAGACCTCATCCTGCCCTGTGAGTGTCACAGCTTCATGAGCCATCAAGGTCCCAGCTGTGGCCAAGAGAAGAAGCAGGAGTTTCTGCATTCCAACTCCCCACAAGGCAAGGCAAGGAGGGCCTCAGACAGTCCTCGCCAGTTTATAGTTTGTGGTCCCAACAATGTTCTTGTCTGTTAGATTACATATTATCATCATTGCTTGCCGTTTTTTTTTTTTTTTTTTTTTTTTTTTT
>NW_004524656.1:3910193-3910783 GCF_000260255.1 Octodon degus | reverse complement strand
TGTGTGTGTGTGTGTGTGTGTTTTGTATTTTAGGGAAAAGTCTACAGGGTGTTCAGGGTCTCACTACTAGATTGGACTTGTAGTGATCAGCCTGTTTACTACCTCCCAAGAGCTGGGATTATAGGTGTGAACCACCATGCCCAGTCTCAACTGTTGTCAGCGTGCTCCTGGGGAGGGGAAAGCATGGCAGGCCCAGGAATCGAACCCCTGGCCCCTGTGCCTACTTGCAGGTGCTTTAATCCTCTTAGCTATTTGGTCGGCCCCATCGCTTGCCAATTTATCCAAAGCAATTTTAAAAATTATTCAATAAGTTCATAAAGCAAATTAAAATTTTGTTTGATATTTATTAATATGAACTACTGTTAACTTGGAAATTATTCAATTTTTCACCGATATATCATAGATTTCTGAAATATTGTTTTCTGTATCCCAGTATATTTCAAAATTTATCTTATGTAAATATGCACATCCCAGGCTAATTCATAAGTTTTTGTGTTTTCTTTTTCCTATATTAGAGTCCGTTAAGTTTTTTTTTTTGGTGGAACTGAGGCTTGAACTAGAGTCTTTAATTGTTACAACTAGCTCTAAGC
>NW_004524656.1:3905628-3909928 GCF_000260255.1 Octodon degus | reverse complement strand
GTAGCGTTTTTCTTTATTACATTTTATATTTCTTTCAAATAATATCATTTTGCCTATCACATTGTAGCTTTCAAAGCAACATAATAAAAAGAGTAATAAAGATGGAGGGAAGATGCAGTTACAGCTTCTCTCTTAGCATTTTGACCTCATCACTGGGGGAAGACCTATTCCTCCATGGCTTTGCTATGCTGGACCTAGGATCTGCAGCACTGTTTCTCCCTGTTAAAAGTTCAGAAGATTCACTAGCACATGTTTTACCAGTGGAAACAGTACTCTCTGAAGAGGAAATACATCTATGCATGCAGGCTCTGGTCCAGGGTTTCTTCTAAAACTGGATGGTCTTCTCCGAGGAGTGGACATTGCACAGGGAGCAGGTCTGGACAGATTCTCTTATTGCCTCATATTACATATTGCTGGCTATTGCTAATGCTGCTGAATAAAGGGCTATTTAATTGCCTAGTCCCCAATCTTAAGCATATTGTGCCTCCAGGAGATCAAACACCAACATATCAAGAAACCAGCACATGGGACACTGCTGTCACAGAGGTGCATGGCATCTTTGTGAGAGCCAGAAAATTCTCACAACTTGAGACATTTGAATGCCTTCTGCCACCATCATTTATTTTAATAAATATAAATCTATGATGCATACAGCATTCAGTGTTGTCTAAAGTCACTCAGTGTACAACCTGAACACTGGGTACAGCCACCTGGCCAAGTCTGGAGACAGGTCTTGACAGTGAGGCTCCAGGGAGGGCCCTGAGAACCACAGGGATGGTCATGAACCCAAAAGCTGGTAGTGGCTGGAATCCATAGGCAGGGCTCTTAATATCCCGTTATGGTCCCAAAGGGCAGTAGATTGGCCAGAAAATGGATTTATTTTGATGTTAGCCCAGAAATTACCTTAGACCTCAGACTAAGAACATAGAGTTCCCATTTTAGATAATTTTCTTCTAGACAGAGACAGTGCTGCAGCCAGGAATGCCCACTTAGAAGGAGATTGTAACACAGAACAGGACATAGGGACACTAGGTACAATTCTGGAAGTGCTGAGTAGTGATAGTTAAGAAATGGTATGTTTCTCACTTAGAGCAGAGGAACTGGTTCATTGAGAGTATCACCCTGAAATAGAAGCAAACAAGAAAGGAACACAGACTTCCAGAGCAGTGAAAATGAAGGGGGAATCAAGAAGAAAATAGGTGGGTAGGAGGGCGGAAGTGAGGACTGTATGGCAGAGGTCACTGTTTTCCACAGAGGCCTTGAGGATTCATTCTTCACAAATGGCATCAACTGTGGGACAGCATGGACTGCTGGGTGGGGGCTTACATACCCAGTCACATTTTGGATCAAATAACCTAATCATTTGTTGAATTGACAACATTTGGAAAAGCTACATAAAATATCATTATTGTACTTATAAAAGTATAAATGAACTGACAAGGAGGTAAAAATACTGCGTCATTCAAAAATAAAAGAGTTCACTTCATTTATATGCACCTATAGTCTCAGCTACTAGGGAGGCTGAGCAGGGAGGATTAGGTAACCAAGAGTTCAAGGCCAGCCTGGTCAACCTAGCAAGACACTGTCTCAAAAGAGAGACTAACAAATAAATGAAAGGGAGCAAGAAATCAGAACAGAGAGCTGATGATGCCACTCTCTCCTACTTCCCTCTCTGTGTTTGGTACTGTTACCAGTCCCCAAATAGCTAGTGACTAATGGAGGACAGAAAATGAACTTGTCACAGCAAGCATGGAACCTTAAATGGTAATGTTCATGATGAAAATGGATCAACCATGATGAAAATGACAACCTAACAGCTAATAAAATTCTAAATGGAGAAAAACTGAAATCTTTTACTCTCAGATCTGGTACAAGGCAAGGATGTCCTCTATCACCCCTCTTATTCAATATAGATCTGGAATCATTAGCTAAAGCCATTAGACAAGAAGAAGAAATAAAAGGAATAAGAATAGGTAAAGAAGAAGTTAAATTATCATTATTTACAGATGACATGATACTTTACTTGGAAGAGCCAAAAAACTCCACTAAGAAGCTACTAGAATTGATACACAAATTCAGTAGCATAGCAGATACAAAGTCAATATCCAAAAGTCAGTAGCATTCCTCTACACAAATAACAAACACACTGAGAGGGAAATTAGAGAAACAGTACCATTTACAATAGCACCAAGGAAAATGAAATACCTTGGAATTAATCTAATTAAAGAACTCAAAGATCTTTTCATGGAAAATTACAGTTTTCTTAAAAAAGAGATTGTAGAGGATTTCAGAAAATGGAAAGATATTCCATGCTCCTGGATAGGAAGAACCAACATTATGAAGATGGTTATACTCCCAAAATTGTTGTACAGATTTAATGCAATCCCTATCAGACAACCACCTACATACCTCCCAGACCTAGAGAAATCATTTCTAAAACTTATTTTCATCCAGAAAAGACCTAGAATAGCAAAGGAAATCATGGGCAACAAGGACAAGACAGGAGGTATTATCATTCCTGATTTGAAATTATACTACAAGCTACTGTGATAAAATCAGCATGATACTTGCATCAAAATAGACCTGAGGATCAATGGAATATATTAAAAGATGCAGAGGCCTCTACAAACACACTCAGCCACCTGATCTTCAACAAAATGGCCAAACATGCTTAATGGAAGAGAGCTTTTTAAACAAATGGTGCTGGAAAAACTGGCTCATTACATGTCAAAAACGAAAACTTGACACAGATATATCACCATGCACTAGCTGAAGTCAAAATGGATTAAAGATCTAAACATTAAAACAGAAACACTAAATCTTCTTGAAGAGAAAGTAGGAGGAACTCTTAAAGACACCGGTGTAGGCAAAGAGTTCATGAACAAAAATCAAATTGCACAGGAAACACTTGAAAGAATTAACAACTGGGACCTCTTCTTATGAGAAGTTTTTGCATGTCAAAAGAAATTACCAACAAAGCAAAAAGACAACCAACAAATTTGGAAAAATATCTTAACTCATAAACACTCAGACAAAGGTCTGCTCTCTAGAATTTATAATGAACTAAAAAACACTAGGGCCCCTAAATTTAAAGACCCAGTCCAAAAATGGGCATCTGAGATGGACACACACTTCTCAGAGGATGAAATGATAGAAGCGAATAAATATATGAAAAAATGCACCACATAACTAGCCATCTGTGAAATGCAAATTAAAGCAACACAGATACTATCTCACCCCAGAAAGAATGGCTATCATAAACAAATCAATCAAGAACAATGTTGTAGAGGTGGTGGGGAAAAGGAAACCCTTCTCCACTGCTGGTGGGAATGTAGATTGGGGTAATCATTATGGAAATCAGTATGGAGATTCCTTATACAACTAGGACTGGAAATCCCTTTCAATCCAGCTACCGCCCTCCTGGGAATTTTCCCAGAGGAACAGAAAACGTCATATCATAGTGCTATATGTGTACCTATGTTTATAGCCGCACAATTTGTGGTAGTCAAATCTTGGAAACAACCAAGATGCCCATCACCTGAGGAATGGTTGAAAAAGATTGTATATTTATACAATGGAGTATTACTCAGAGAGCAGACCTTTGTCTGAGTGCTTATTAGTTAAGATTTATTCCAAATTTGTAGGTTGTCTTTTCACTTTGTTGGTAATTTCTTTTGACATGCAATGATAAACTTGAAGCATTGATATTTAAGTGGATGCCACTTGAAGATACAGTCACAAGTGAAATAAATCAGGCCCACATGTGTAAATATCATGTAGTCTCCCTAGTATAAGAACTCAAAAGAAGAAATACAAATAGAAAGATATAACACAATTACAAGGAAAAGCGAGAACTCAAGGATTGGACAACAAGGAGAGGTCAAGGAGAAAAGCTGGGAAACATGAGAGGGGCAAAGTCATACATTCCTATGCACAAGATGGGTAAGGCAATGATCCTGAGAAACATCAGCAGGTTTTTGAAACTGGCAGTTAATTGGTAGGATTCTCACCCTGACTAACTCTATATGCTGATACCTGTGAACTAAGCAACTGCACTGAAGATAGCAATGTGTAATAGAAGGGTCATGCTCAGAATGCCAGTCATTCTGGTCTTCTAAATACATACGTCTTGTCATGACATGCCAATTATTACCATACTGTCTCTCAAGTAAAAGTTTGTTTGTTTGTTTTAAATGGGTAATAAATGAAAAAATACACAAGAAAAAAATGTCACAGGACTGTCCTGCTACAATGCTGTATATGGTTAGATTTCTAAATTTCTGTGTAAAAATATGTAATT
>NW_004524656.1:3874456-3875915 GCF_000260255.1 Octodon degus | reverse complement strand
AATTCTTTTACTGCAGTGTTTTTTTCAGATTGGGTTTCCTGCCTATGTTTCTGTAGTTGCTTCTTCATCTGCTATAAGTTCTGAGAATTCTTTTTTTATTTCAGAAAAGACTTGCGCTCTGATTTCCTCTATATCTTTCTGCTGTTGTTTATTTACTATCGACACTCTTAATTCATGCATTTGAGCCAGGCTAGTGTCCTTCGCACTTGTTCTGGGTGGGCACTGGGTTTCCTTCATGTGTTTCTACATTTGCTTCTTTAGTGCAGATGTTATTACTTCAGGGATTTCTTTTTTTATTTCCAATCTGAGGTCCTCTATATCTTTCTGCAGCTGTTTCTTTATTTCAGAAGCCCTTGATTCATTGCTTTCAGCTGTGTGATTTCCAATTTGTTCTGTGTTAGTGTTCTCTGCACTTGTTACGGGTGGGCTTGGGTTTTGAGGTTGCATTTTGTTCCTTCTCATCATTTTGTGTAGCACTGTCTTCTCACCTTTGTTGTAGATCTTTGCTTTAGTTATAACCTTCGCATGTACTAAAGTTCAGGTGCATCCCTACAAAGTTTGGTCTTACACAGCTTGTCTGGCTTGGGTCTGGCTGCTGTGCTCAGCTCCTTCCATCTGCTGCCCTTGACGGTGAACCTGTTGTGCCCCTGTGGCTAGATGATCTGCTCCTGGACTAGCTGGTTGGATCTATCCTCTACACTCTCTGCAGGAATTGCAGCTGCAAGGTTACACCCCAGGTGTGTATGCCAGGCCTGAGCTGTGCCTGGAGGGGGCAAGGTGAAGTAGAGGGAAGAGGAAGCTCTCCCACACACTCACCAGACCTGGGCTAGGACTGGGTCTGGGGTTTCATGGAACGTGTCAGAAATTCCTTCTCGGCGCGCAGGGTCGGTGAGGTGCTGCGGATTGGTGCGGGGTGGCCCAAGGGGGCGGGAGAGGGTCCAGCCCACGCTGAGCTTGGCCTGGGACTGGTCCTGCCGGCGCAGGGTAACAGGAAGCTCTCCCACACACTCACTGGACCTGGGATAGGACTGGGTCTCCACAGGAGTATTTTTTTTAAAGTTTTTATTCATTTTAGTGAGAAAAAAATAGCAATAAAACTGTTTCCAAACAGGTTAGTAGGACAGTTACAATAGCTAATATATTGAATATTATTGTCTTCATAGTAGTTATTCGGGGGACAAGACACAGACATGATATCTTGTGTAAGCAATATTAGTACAAACCTTTCTTGTCAGGGCCAGGAGATGGCTCAGTAGAATAAGGGCTTGCTTCCCTGGCAAGTGCAAGGGCCTGAGTTCAATCCCCAGTTCCACAAAACAAACAAACAAAGAAACAAAAAAACCCTTTCTTCTCATTAATCAAATAGAAGGTAGCTGTATAATTGCCAGTTCTACTGATAACCCACAACCATTATAGACTATTGGACTATATTGGGTTATTTTGCTGAATTCAAATACCT
>NW_004524656.1:3867464-3874204 GCF_000260255.1 Octodon degus | reverse complement strand
AAATAGGATAGATATCCACAGGGTTATTTTATAATATCCACCCAAATCATCCAATGCAGAAGAGTGCCAATGATCTGTCTACACATTAGAGACCCAGAGAATCCAGCTGAGAGCTGGATCCTATGGCAATGTCCTCCAGGAGACCAGCTCGAGGCCTAGAGCCCATGACAATGACTTATGAAAGTCTGTATCAAAGATCTTCACTGGGAAGGGATGAGGGTCAGTGGTGGAAGTTAGAAAGCCTGCACCAGCAGGAGGAAGGATCTGAACCAGCAGTGTAAAGGATCTTTCCTGGAGCTAGGAAGTGACACTGAAGGTAAGGACCAGCATTCTCTCAAGAGAGCCACAGCCATTCTGAGTTAGAGTGAGGACCTGAGCTCCTCCCATAATGAGAATAGCTGAGTTCATATCAGGAAAATCAGTGTGACAAATTTCTCCAAGAGAACCAACAAGATACCATCTCCTCTCCTGTTCTCCTTTTATGTCATTGTTAACAATCCTCAGGTACCAGAACCATGCAGATTTAGTTCAACTGGGTGTTACAAGTTGACCATTAGTTAATCCACCACATTATGTTTAGTAATCACTTAGTTTTTACAATAACCAACAAAACATGTGTAATTATAATCTTCATTCTACAAATGAGGGATCAAGCTTTCCCATCACTAAGACACGATACCCAACACCACCAATTTAAGACAAGGGTTAATCCTTCCACAGTTTCAGTCTATGATCTGCTGGCTCCAGGGCAAAAACATTGTGGAGAAGTAGGGATGTTCAATTCATGATTTCAGGGAGGTAGAGCAAGAGCACAGTGCCAGAAGAAAAGGGGCCACAGACTGTAGATAGTGTCCTAAGTCCACACTCATGACCTGCCCAGAAGCACCCAGAACAATGCTTCACTAATTCTCCAGGCAGCTCCTAAGCCAACCAAGGTGATGCAATCAATCTTAACTGTCATATCCCATCCCTTGTCAGCTTGGCATCCAAACACAAGTCCAGGTCTCTTCAGAGTCTCAAGGCAAACTCTTAGCTGTGAACCTCTGTTAAAATACATCCCAGGGTAAAAGTGACACACAGTAAACATTGTCATTATGAAAGGAAAGAATGGGGGATGGATAGAAAAGGATTGGATCAAAGCAAGACCAAATCCCAGCAGGGCAAACATTAAGTCCTATAGCTTCATATCCAGAATCCAGGGCATACAGTGGTAAAATGTGAGTTCCAAAGGGTGGCCACATCTTTGTGGCCTTGTTAGTTAGTTATAGCCTAAATAGCTTCTTTCTTAGTTTGGCTCCACTCATAGATTGTAACTTTTCATTAGCAGATGTTCCAGATACCTGGAACCTCTGACATCTTGGGGTGTCCACTATATCTCTAGCTTCATTTCTATAGCTTCATGCCCCTACCACCAGATGCTCTTTCCCTGGCCAGAGTGGAAACCCCCACCAACCACACAATTCTTGCATTTTGCATTCTAGTAAAACCAGCATCACTTGGACAATACCAAGATTTATTAGCAGCAGCAGCAGCAGCAGCAGCAGCAGCAGCAGCAGCAGCAGCAGCAGCAGCAGCAGCAGCAGTAGCCAGGCTCCCCTTGGGCCATGGCAGTAGTTGCCTCTGAATGCTTGCATGGTGAAGCATAGTGAATGAGTCACACGGAACTAATTTCCAAAGCAGATTTTATTGAGCAGGAGTCCCAAGACTCGTTTCACAAATTCAGGATTTATACTTTCCACCCTTGAACCTGCAATATGTGGAGAAGTCTTGATTTCTCAGAATCCCTCTAGTCATTTTCCCTTTTGTCCTCGCACAAGCACTTGGTTTCTTTTTAATGGTGTTAATATCTTAAACAGTAATACCTACTTTGGCCCCAACTCTACACATTTCCTTGTGAGCCAAAAGTGAAGTTTCTCAAATGTTTTCACCCTGCTTTTTCTTATCAGTTCTCACCATGAATTGGTAGAAGCAGTCAGTAGTACTTATGACACATATGAATACTGAGGTGCTTTGAAATTTTATCCTCCAGACCTACTAGTCCACCACCCTTAATCTCAGTCTTCCAAAAAATTTTAGAATGTAGGAAAAATGTGGAGATATTCTCTAGTTTTTTTGGTACTAAGAATTGAACATATGACCTTGCATTTGCCAGGCAGGTGCTGTGCCACTGAGCTATATCCCTGTCTCAAGATATTCTCTATTAAAGCATAGCACACAAGGCCTCCTGCCTAACTATCAATGGAGACCCTGATGAGCCTCATCTTTACAGTCTGCATTCCTATAAGCATTTTGTCTTCTGAACTCTACTAAAGACTCTAGGGCTTCTCTAGTCTTCATCTCTTAATTTTTCCAAATTCTTCCAGCAAAAGCAGTTCCACAGGCTTCTAAACCATATGGACAGGTAGGGACAGTAACAATCTTACATCTGGTAATGATTTTCTGTATTAGTCAGCTTTTCCTTTGATGGATTATGGTATCTGACACTCGCAGTGTAAGCAGGGGGGCTTTCATTTGCTCAGTTCCAGTCTATAATTGACTGATTCCAAGGCACAACCAAAAATTCATAGCAGAAGAATGTGGGGGAGCAAAGCCGCTTAACTCAGGGTTACTAGAGGCAGAGCCAGGGCACAGAGCCAGATGGGAAGGGGCCATGGATGATGTTCAGCATCCACTCATGCTTCCCTGACCCACTCACACACTCCCAGGAGGACTGGAAGAAATTATTAAAATACGAAATGTTGATAAAGTATAGAGACAAGAGGCATATGTTAATTATTTTGTGAAACAGCAAAAGCAAACAAAGGTCTGAAACCTATCTTCAGGGCCAGTTGAAGCCAAATGATGACCCAGACACAACTCAAAAATGATGATCCTGTGCTGTTCGCTGTGGAAGAGCTCCAGGG
This sequence comes from Octodon degus, assembly GCF_000260255.1. NCBI lineage: Eukaryota > Metazoa > Chordata > Mammalia > Rodentia > Octodontidae > Octodon > Octodon degus. Next base: position 3,871,301 of record NW_004524656.1, on the reverse strand, counting down.
TCAGTTTTAAAAATCACAAAATGGCAATCACATAATCATGATTAAAACTGAGTGTGGTATGGTAAACTCTGTGGAATCCCTCTTGCTTTAGTTCTCTAAGTCTGTGATTATTTTTTTAATGGTCCATCTAGAGCATTTAACCTAAGCTAATGTTTAATGCTATTCATCTTATATCCTACTATCCATGATGTGAGAAAATATAAAATCCAATCTTCTTTATCATATCTACTACTCTGGAGTATGCATATACTTTCAAGTATTTACAGAACATGCTCTAAATCTAGTGTAGCTACTGTGAAATTTATTTTATTTTATTTTGGCAGAACCAGGATTGAACTCAGGCCCTTGTGCTTGCCAGGCAAACACTTATTCTACGAGCTATCTCCCCAGCCCCAGGAATTTATTTACAGATGGATTTTCTTCTACTATTAAAATATAGGTCAGTTGGGATGCTTTCAATGGGAAGCAATAGAAAAAGCAAGCTAATTGGACTTAATGAAAAAGTAATGAGCTGGCATTTGCAGAAGGTCCAGAGAAAGGGCAAACTCCATGGTTGATTGGCTTTGAGGCTGACCATGTATTAAGAACCTGGGTTCTTTCTTTCCTTTTGTTTTCTGCCCTTGGGGTTCCTGTCATTCAAGTCTAGTTTTCCTCTGTTGCAGGACCGCTGCCAGTTACATGGAGACATGCTTACTTCCATTTTCACATCCAGCAGAGAGTAATTGCTTCCCTGAGAAACCAGGCAAATCTTGATCTTCCATCTTTTTGGGATCAGTTCATCTCCCCTTTCAAACAATGGCAGGGCTGGGTGCTTCAAGCAAAACAATGGGCTTTCTGCCCCAACTACCACTGATATCAGGTCAGTAGCACAAAGGCGTGAGGAAATATGTTCAAAAGTCATCCTCTCCAGCTCATGAGATAGCTCAGTGGACTAAGTGCCTGCTTAGGCAAGCACAAGGACCAAGGTTCAATCCCTAGCACTGTGCTAGCCCCACTCCCAGGTGCACTGAGCCAGCCATGGAGACCAGGTATGTTGGCACATGCCTGTAATCCCAGCTCTGGGGAGGCTAAAAACAGGAGGATCACTACAAGACCAAGCTGCATAGTGAGACCCTGTACCAAATGCATAAAAAAAGTCACTCTCTCCATCCTGTAAGAGATTTGCTCAGAAACCCTTATGTGGCTCCTGAAGTAACACTTGATCATATTTTCATTTTGACTATATATTCATTTGAGGTCCACTGAAATTGGAGAAATTACATATAGTATTTCTGCCAGTTAGCATCTAAAGTAGATCTCTGCAAAAGCTAACTGACAGGAATTCAATCTTGTTAGATTTCAGCAGTTTATAAGGCATCAAGATTTTTAAATATATAGAAGTATAGACTAATGTTTTATTTATTTTTATTATTTTATTTATTTATCTTTATTAATTTTATTGAGAAAAAATTGCAATATGACAGCTTCAAAACGGGTTAGTAGGAGAGTTACAACAATTAATACATTGCATATTGTTGTCTTTGTAGTAGTCATTCATAGCATAGGATGCAGACATGACATCCTATCCAAACACTATTAGTATAGATCTTCTTATTGAATTAGGAAAAAGTAGCTATATGTCTATACTAACTCTTTTGTATATACAGATACAAAATTGTCCTTCATTTATATCACCTTTTTTGATCCATTTTGTCAGAGATGGGTATTCCATTGCCATCCAAATATTGTCGGTGCATGAATTCAGCAAAATATTCCAATATAGTCCAGGACTCCACAATAGTAGTGGGTTATCCTCAGAACTTGCAATGTCTGAATCTGATGACTTGAGCCTTCCACAGCTCAGCATATTAACATGGCTTCACTTTTCATACTTAATTTCTACACTTTTCTGCTGGATAGTTAAGACCAAGATAAAGCAAGACGTATATAACAAAAAATGTAGCTTTTGTATTTGACACAGTCAGTCAAGTCCCTTCAGGACTTATCCCAAAACCCTGTACCGCAGTTTGCAGATCCTTTGTCAGTATCAGCCATGTGGATGAGTCACGGCAATTGCTTGACCAATTTGCTCTCTGTGAAAGCCTGAGAGAATGTTTTCTCTCCATGTGACTCTCTTTAGGCACACACTACATCATCGATCACATTGCTCTGTGACCCCATAATCTTGATCAGAAAATTTGGGGCACAGCTGAGTTACATGATGCTACAGTACAGGTTCTCCTATTAGACTAAGGTTTTCAATCTAACTGTATTCAGTATAAAGTATTAGCTGTAAGATAAATAACTTTTAACAGGCTTTCTAAGAATTGAGGATAATAAATATGTCCAAGCACATGCATAGCTAGAGAGGCTCTCTCAACCCAAGGAAGACCCTTTCTGCTGATCCAAGATTGCACTATGTGATGGCTACTATGCAAAAACACTAGGGCATAAAGTCCAGTAGAAAGCATCATGTTATTCATGTATCAGAAACTTATCACTGTGGTATCATCTATACATATGTGATGTATATGTCTTTTTACTTATGAGGAAGTAAAGCATAGGCATTGTTGCAAACTGAATCAACATCAGTAAACACATTTTTAAAAAGTCCACTTCACAATTTCCCTAGAATCTTCTTCCCTAGAAGCCTAAGATGATCAGTTTCTTTCAGGTCCTTCCCCAGATATTATACATATATGAAGTAGATGCATTCTTTCTAAAAATATACCCGGTATTCATGCATGAACGCCACACACCACTCTGCACCTCGCTTATTTTCACTTAACAAGGTTCTCACACATGAAGAATAACCTGAACAAACTTTGTGTAGCTGCACGAATCTGTCTTACGACCCTGAAGCTAAAGTGAGCCCAGCAGCTATGCTTAGATGAGAGATGACGTAAGAAGGAGCTACCAAAAGCCCAGGTGGGGAGGGCACAATGAACAGATGTGCAGGAGGGAAGGGTCACAGCACCTGAAGTAACCTGGGAGGGTCTGCCAACCAGAGCTGGAAGTCCTGGGGATGTAGGAGGCCAGGAGGCCCGGACCTTACAAAAATATCAAATGTGACCTGTAATTTTGAACAAGTTCGGAGAATAACTGAACAGTGTTATCATGCTTCAGAAAACAAAGCTATTACTTAATCTTTGTTTCCTTCTGTGTGTGTATATGTTTTTTGAATGGGTTATTTTGAAATAAAAGCCTTCCAAATGTGTATTGCTTGGGCTGGGAAATCCCTGCCTTGAGTATTCTCTGATTCACCACTAGATGGACTCATTTGATATTTTGTCTTCCAAGAAAGTGCAAGTTCACATTCAGATCTTCAAATGGGATTTAGTTGAAGTTTTAAAAACACACTTGATCTTGGACAAAAGGCCAAGAAACGATTGAAGTTTTAAAAATACAAAGTTACATATAAAATAATTAATAGGACTTGCCTATATATCTAAATAATGTTAATTAAAAACAAACACCAGGATAATCACTACCTTCAAGTGGTGATTAATATCGTCAGACACATCTTGGAATCCAGCAGTGCTTCCTCTCTGGTCTTTTCTATTTCCTGCCCGTCTAAATCACCACTATGTTTATAAGTTAGCAGTTACTTTAAAAGATAGTTTTATAATACACAATGTATCCTTAGGTAATATAATGCTTAATTTGTCTCGATCTTGAAATTGGTATTTAATTTTTTTTTTTTATGTATTTAGTACAGGGTACACAGGGGCTCACTACACAGAGCAGACTGATAGTGGTTTTCCTGTTTCCAGCCTCCCAAGTGCTGGGATTATAGGTGCATGCCACCATGCCCTATCTCAATCACAGTCTCAGTGCGCCCTGGGGTGGGGCTGGCAC
>NW_004524656.1:3845486-3863194 GCF_000260255.1 Octodon degus | reverse complement strand
GTATACATTTAGAATTGTTATCTCTTCTCAGTTAATTCACCCTTTTCACTATGTATTACCCTTTCTCATTCTTGGTTATTTGTTCTAAGTAGAATTTTAATAATATTAATTAGCCACTCCAACTGTCTTTGTATGGGAAGGGGTCATAAAAAAGAAGCCATGTGATATTTAACTTTGTTGTCTCGTTTCACTTAATTGTCTCAAGGTACACCCATTTTCCTACAAATGACTGGTTTATTTTTCTTTATGATAGAGTAATACTCCATTGTGTATAAATATATTTTATTAATCTACTCTTCTATTGATGGACATGTAGGCCACTTCCAAGATTTAGCTATCATAAATTGTGCTATAAACAGGCATGTAAGTATCACTGTAATATAATGGCACTAACTCTTGTGGAAAGATGTCTAGAAGGGGAATAAGTACTTCAGGAATTTTTTGAGGAATCTCTGTACTGACTTCTATAATGTAGTAGTTTACATTCCCACCACCAGTGTATAAAGGTTCCTTTTTCACACACAAAAAAAAGAAACTTAAGCCCAGAGTGAGATCAATAAAGGTTTATACCTCTCATCAAATGAGAGCTGAAAAGGGGAAAATGAGAAACCGCCATCATACCCAGTGCAGGGCACCCCGCACTGCCTTTGATGCAGACAGCAAGGCTGTCAGAAATATTCCAAGCATTATTCTGCCTAATGTCAGCAGCCTGAAAGTTTTGAAACTTTCACCTATTGGGCATGTGGGACATTTCTCCATTTGGACTGAAGGGTTTTCCGGAAAAGACTAATTATATGGCACTTGGTTTAAAGATGTTTGTTTCCCTTAAGAGTCAGTGTTGCCCACCTGTGCACAGAGGATTAATACAGAGCTGAGCAGAATCTTGAAAAGTTCAGAGATCCAGAGTCCTCAGAGCACCATGTAAGATTTGTCACAATGTCTGAAGAAGGATACACTGAAGAGCATAAGAATCATGTTGAAGGGCTGGTGAGATAGCTCAGCAGACTAAGGGCCTGCTTAGGCAAAGGCAGGGACTGTGGTTCAATCCACAGCACCACACGCTGCACCAGCCCTGACCCCAGAGCAGGCTGAGCTGGCCAGAGTCCAGATGTAGTGACCTATGTCTGTAATCCCAGAGCTGGGAGGCTGAAAACAGGAGGATCACTAGGAGTCTAAGTTATGTAGTGAGACTCTATGACAACAAAATACATTAGAAAAAAAAATCATGTTGAAGCTGGATCCATGTGCAAAGGCCATGTGTTGGAACACCATTCCTCACCAGGCCAGGAGGTAGTAGGGATAACTAGCAGCGAAATCAGGGAAGAGGGAGGAGGTGCACTCAGAGAACTTGTGGGAGAGAAGAATGGGAAGAAGGCCATGGAGGTGAAGAAGCAGACGCTATTGCGGGAAAGTATGCAACTATCAAAAACCCATAAGGAAGAAAAAAACTACACAAGGAGCTGCTGCATAAACTGTTTAGATTTGTTTGTTTTATGTAGGTCACATGTTGTTTTTTTGTTTTGTTTTGTTTTGTTTTTTGCAGAACTGGGGATTGAACTCAGGCCCTTGTGCTTGCCAGGCAAACGCTTATTCTACTGAGCTATCTCCCTGGCCCCGGTCACATAAGTTTTACAGCTTATTTTATTTTATTTTATTTTATTTTATTTTGAGACAGGGTCTTGCTATGCAGTTTGGACTAGCCTTGTGCTCACTTTGGCAGCCCCCACGCTGGTCTTGAACTCAGTGATCCTCCTGTCTCAACCTCCCAAGTGCTAGGATTATAGGCCGGGCAGTGTGTGACACCATGCCCAGTTGCCTATTTTGAATAACAACCTGATCAAAGAGAAAAAAAAAAAAAAAACCAAACAACTCCTATTGTGTGTATTTTTCTCTGTCTTAAATTTTGCTCTTCGCATTGTATTATTATATCAGTGCATGCTGATGTGCGTGGCTCTAATGGATTTTGGAACCATCCTGTAGTTTTGTGTTATACAGATGGATTAACATTAATTTCCCCATTTTACTGATTTTGGACTAGCTCCTTCTACTGAACATTATGATGTTTTAAAAAAAGACTTATATTCATTCAATTATTTAAAATTTAGATAGATTAAACATCATACATAATCCATGTCTAATAATTCCAGTGGAAATCTTCTGGGAGTCTGATCCTTTTATCTTTCCTGTGACTCTCATTCATTTGGACTTGTTTTCTTGTGTTTCAATAATTTAAAAAATTTTTTTGATTACATAGAAATTCTCAAAAAAAAAAAAAAAAAAGGTTGCTTTTTTCCCTCATGTTGGTATATCTTTAGCCACAAGGAGGTCCCCTGTTCTCTCTTCTGAAGATCATTTCACCCAGTGCTCTATTTGTCTAAATAGCTCTGTCTGTTTTTAGCAATTCTGAAGCAAGTACCTCTACTTGGGTCCAAATAATACATGGCCTATTGCCTTCTCCAGTGATAAATATATTGGAAAGCCTGGTAGCAAATCTGTGGCCTCTGATATCTTTCATGTGAACCACAGCAAAAGAGTTCTGTTACTGGTTTCTCTCTCTTTATTTCTGTTGTGATCACAGGTTACTGCTAAGAGTCAACATACCTAGGTTACTAGAACTTGGATAAGGTGCCTAACTAATTTGGCCAAACTCCCAGTCAGTCCAGAGGCTGGCAATATGTCATAACCATAAAGATATTTATCATTTCTAGTAAATCATACTCTGCCTCCTCAGGCATAATGTGGTGACTAGCAAGGTAAATGTTGGCTCATACATCACATGAAGATTCTCACTGGTTTTTTCTATGCCAGGGTGTCTTACATCAGAGCAGAGTTTGCCCATTGTCTTAAGAAACATTGCCTGCAAATTTCTTTATTCCTCCCTAGTCAGGGAACATAAGAATCTGATCCTCAGAGCACAGGTGAGAGAGAGCAGCTTCACCGGGCTATGAGTGGGCAACCCCTGTAAATCAGGCTTTGGGAATTTAAAGGATATACATTTCAGCCCAGGTGCCTCCCACGACTCTCCAAGTGTGATTGACAGAGTGCTGAGTCATCTTAGGGGCGGTACCTATGCATGCTTGTCCCAGAACTTACTCTGGTCTTAATTATATTTACAACATGTAGTGCATCTTTATGAAAACTTAATGAAGTAGTGAAGGTGACTGAAGGTGAGATGCTAGGAGATAACCATGCATGTACTTAGCAAGGGCATGAGAGACTTCATGGGTTTTTGTTACTTCACTATCTACCTTTTTTAGGACAATAGAGAGAATAATAGAGTATTGCTTACAATTAAATGGATGCAAGCCAGTGACTGTCTCAGCTCTATTGTCTCTGTATGTAATATTTGAGTCCAGACTTTTTCTTCTATCTATTATATGCCATTCAATCACTAGTTGTAGACTTTTCTAATTTCAAGTCATGAGAGACTATTGCCACTACACTGACAACAATAATAAGCCAGGTAAACTACACTGGACTGTGTAAGTTTGGAAGGAGGGCAGAAAAACTTAAAGACTCCTAAGAGAAAGTGATTTGCCCCTTCCCAAGCTAAGCTAATGGCTCAGTGAAATGTGGCATAGAATAGAAAGAGGATAGGAGTCCCTCTAAGTCCTTCTTGGCATTTATTGAATGCGAGGCAGGCAAGTCTAGAGTTACCTTTGAGACATAGTAAGCCTTTACTGGGAATAAAGCAATGATCCTCTATAAATTAGAAGAAGGCCAATAGGGCAGCAAGACCGTCTATAAAGATGGGAATGGATCTGAAGAACAAAAAATTTCTCAGTTCCACACTCAAAGCTGGACTTGAGAAATCAGTTATTCAGGGCTCAGAAAGCTGGTGTCTGTGCTATAAAACAGTGAAGAAATTTTTGATGGCTTACTGGTACTTACTTCGTGCTTCTTCAGGGCTACAAATTCTTAGCATTCTGACAGAAGAGCTGAGAATTTTCTGGAGAAAATATAATGTATGGCAGGTGTTACTGTTCCTTCATATACTATGTCCAGTGTCCAATTACAACTGCAAGACACACAAAAAAGCAAAACAAAAACATGGTTTGTGGTCATGACAGGAAAGAAGCAGCTCTGAAGATGAATTAGATGTTGGAAGCATCAGACAGGGACTTAAAAAAACTATGAATGAGGTCTGGTTTGGGGTTGGGTGCTGGAAACTTCAGCAGATAGGCCCAGTGTGGGACTGGGTGCCGGACCTTCAGTTGATATGCCCGGTGTTGGACCAAGACTCCAAAAGGCCCAGCTAGATGGGATCAAACTTGGTAGAACCAGACCTGGCAAGCTGAGGTATACTGCTAGACTCAGATCTACAAGAGCATTTTTTCTCTCTGGAGAGAGAGGTGGCAACAGATAACTGGGGTGAACTAGTCTGCCTGGAAGACTCAGGGTACATCAAGGGGAGGTGACCAGATTAAATTTAGCGGAAATAATTTAAATACAAACTCCCAATTTAATATCTGCTTACCTATATACTCATAATGTTTGATGTTATGGTATAAAATACAAACCAATTAGTTACAAAAAAAAATCTCACTGACCATTATCAGTGTTGCTAATTGTAATACTATAAATAGAAAACTATATCTACCTTAACCACATGATTTCTCTTGGGTAATAATAGTGGAAGGTGCTTGATTTATAACTGCACCAAGACTCTACATGAAAGGTGAGAGGACAGTGCCAAGCAGAAACCAGTATCTCACTCTCAATCAGTAGAGAGGGCAAAGACTTGGGACACACACAAAACAAGAATTTCTGACACAGAAGAGATACCTAAAGAACAGATTCTATACAGAGAGGCTCTGGTAATAGTGATATAACTAACTACTCTTAGACTTTCACACAAAGAAATCAAACTAAAGAGTTCTCTCTGAAATATAAAATGACAAGGACAAGGAGCAAAATGCATCCTCAGGCCCTGAGCTCACCAAAAACACATGCAGGAAACACTCACATAGAAGAAATTGGAAGTCACACATCTGAAATCTCTGAAATAATAGCATCTGAAATAAAGAAACAGCTGCAGAAAGGTATAATCTCCCAAGCAAAAAAAGAAATGATAACTATAACTAAAGAATTACTAAGTGCTTCTAAAGAAAACACTAATAAAAAAATAGAGGAACATAGAAAAATTATGGAAATCTTGAATGAGCAATATAGAAAAGAAATAGAATGCATGAAGTACATTCAAAGAGCTATTCAAGAGATTAAAAACTTGATAAAAAGTTGGCAAAACCATCTGAATGAAAGTGAATATAGACTTTCAGACCTTGAAGACATTGCTGTAGCTAGTGAAAAGGTAAGGAAAGATCTCTTAAAAACAACTTGATTCAGAAAATAATAATTCAACAGTTGTAAGATGATGCAAAGATGAACAACATAAGACTAATAGGCATCAATGAGAAAGAAGGAGTCAACACAAATGATATAAGAGAATAAGGGCAGAAGTAATAGCAGAAAACTCCCCAAATATGAGGAAACAGTCTGACATTCAGGTAACCGAAGCATGTAGAACTCCCAATAACAACAACCCAATTAAAACCACACCCAAACATATAATAATCAAGATCCCAGAAATTCAGCACAAGAACAGCATACTAAAAGCCACTAGAGACATGAAACAGATCACATTTAAAGGAAAAACCCATCAGAATCATGGCAGATTTCTCTTCACAGACCATCAAATCAAAAAAAGCATGGATCAAAGTACTTCAAGTTTTGCAAGAAAACAAATTCCAATCCGGACTGACATACCCTGCAAAACTCTCAAGTTTGATGGAGAAGTGAAATACTTCCATGACAAAGAGCAACTAAAGAAATTCATGATGACTAAGCCAGCCCTACACAGACTACTAAAAGATATTCTAGAGAAGGATAAAAATGACCACAACTCCACGAATGAGAATGGAAAGAACCCACCAAATAGGGCAAACAATTAAACACAGGACAAAAATAGGTAAACAACAGCAGGAAAATAACATGTCAAACACATATCAATTATAACCATCAATATAAATGGATCCAATTCACTGATTAAAGGAAATAGACTGGCAGAGTGGATTAGGAAACAAAATCCAACAATATGCTGTATACAAGAAACACACTTAACTCATAAAGAAATTGACAGGCTGAAAGTAAAGGGATGGAAAACAATACTACATGACTCAGGACTTCAGAAAAAAGCAATGGTAGCAATTCTGTTTGCAGACAATCTGAACTTCAAACCAAGAATGATCAGATGAAATAAAGAAGGCTGCTACATATCAGTTAGGGCAAAAAACAAGAGGAAGAAATAACAGGCATAAATATATATATGCACGAAATATGGGAGCACCCAACTATATAAGAAAAAATCTTAATGTATATGATAAATCTAATGTCCTATACCACAATCTTAACAGGAGAATTTAACTCCCTCTTATCCCAAATAGATTAGTCAAGCAGACAAAAAATTAGTGAAGAGGTAGTAGAACTGAACCAGATCTTTGAATAAATGAACTCAGCAGGGATATACAGAATATTCCACCCAAAACATCTGAATATACAGAATTTTCAGCTTCACCTGGGGCATTTTCTAAAGTAGACCACATACTAGTCCATAAGTCATGCTTAAGTATATGCAAGAAAACAGAAATTATCCCATGCATATTATCTGACTACGGTGCAATGAAACTGGAAATGAATGACAAAAGAAACCACAAAAACCCCATAAACACATGGAAACTAAATAACACCCTCCTCAGCAACCAATGGGTTACACCTGAAATTAAACAAGAAATTAAACAATGTCTACAATCCAATGAAAATTTAACCACAACTAACTGGAATTTGTGGGATGAAATTAAAGCAGTTCTCAGAGGGAAATTTATAGCGCTGAACTCACACATTAGGAAAACAAAACAGGAACAAATAAATACCATAATGCTGTACTTCAAGCATCTACAAAAGGAAGAGCAAACCAACTCTAAAACCGAAAGACAGGAGGAAATCATGAAGAGTAGGGCAGAAATTAAGGCAATTGAGACTAAGAAAACAACACAAAGAATTAAAGAATCAAAAAGCTGGCCCTTTGAAAGATTAGATAAAATTGATAAACCCCTAGTTAACATCATCAAAAAGAAAAGAAAAAACTCAAATTCAATCAATAAGGAATGAAAAGGGCAAAATTACTACAGACTGTGCGGAAATTCAGTAGATCATCACTAGCTACTTTGAAATTTTTTACTCTCACAGAATCAAAGAAACAGAAAAAATAGACAGATTCCTAGGTAGGTACAAATTACCAAAACTGAATCAAGATGACATAAGAACTCTGAATAACCCAATATCACCCAATGAAATTGAAAATAAAATAAAAATAATTACTGACAAAGAAAACCGCAGGTCTTGATGGATTCACAGTTGAATTCTACAAGGAATTTACAGAAGATAAAATCCCAATACTCCTAAAACACTTCAATGAAATTGAAAAGGAAGCAATCCTCCTAGAATCATTCCTGGAGGCAAGTATTATACTGATAACAAAACCAGAGAAAGAGTCAACCAAGAAAGACAACTACAGGCCTATCTCCCTCATGAACATAGATGCAAAAATCTTCAATAAAACCCTACCAAATAGAATATAGCAAATCATCAAGAAGATTATACACCATGACCAGGCAGGATTCATCCAAGGGATGCAAGGATGGTTCAACATACACAAATCTATAAATGTAATACAATATATCAATAAAGCCAAGTCCAAAAGTCACATAATCATCTCAATTGATGCAGAAAAGGTTTTTGACAAAGTCCAACGTTCATTCAAGATTAAAGCATTGGAATAGATGGCCTCTATCTCAATCTGATAAAAGCCATCTATGGCAATCCAATAGCCAACATAATTCTAAATGGGGAATAAATGAAATCTTTTACTCTCAAATCAGGTACAAGACAAGGATGTCCTTTATCATCACTCTATTCAATATAGTTCTGGAATCATTAGCTAGAGCCATTCAACAAGAGATAGAGATAAAAGGAATATGAATCAATAAAGAAGAACTTAAACTATCATTATTTGCAGATGACATGATACTGTACTTGGAAGGCCCAAAAACCTCCACCAAGAAGATCCTAGTATTAATAAACAAATTCAGTGGCATTGTAGGTTACAAAGTCAATGCTCAAAGTCACTAGCATTCCTTTACACACATAACAAACACACTCAGAAATTAGAGAAATGATACCCTTTACAATAGCACCCAAGAAATTAAATACCTAGGAATTAATCTAACCAAAGAAGTAAAAGATCTAGTCAATGAAAATTACAGTACTCTGAAAAAAGAGACTGAAGATTTTAGAAAATGGAAAGATATTCCTTGCTCCTGGATAAGAAAAACCAACATTTTGAAAATGGCCATACCCCCAAAATTCTTATACAGATTTAATGCAATCTGCATCAAAATACTACCAACATACCTCACAGATCTAGAGAAAACATTCCTAAAATTTATTTGGATCTGGAAAAGACCTAGAATAGCAAAGGCAGTCCTGAACAACAAAAGCAAGGCAGGAGACATTACAATCCTTGACTTGAAATTATACTACAAGGGCCAGCCAAATAGCTCAGAGGATTAAAGCGCCCTAGATCTGCCACACCGGCCCCACCGTAGGAGTGCACTGAGATGGCAATTGAAATTGGGCATGGTGTTGTGAGCCTGAAACCCCAGCCCTTGGGAGGCTGTAAACAGGTGGATCACCAAAAGTCCTATCTAGTAGTGCAACCCTGAACACCCTGTAGACCCTTCCCCAAAATAAATAAAGAAAGAAATAAAGAAATTATTCAACAAAGCTACTGTGATGAAATCACCGTGGCAAACAAGAACAAGAACAAGAACAAGAACAACAACAACAACAACAACAACAACAACAACAACAACAAAACAAAAGAACCAGACCTGAGGATCAGTGGAACATACTAGAAGACACAGATATAACTTCAAATACACTCAGCCATCTTCTCTTTGACAAGGGGCCAAACATGTTCACTATAAGAAAGATAGCCTCTTTAACAAATGGTGTTGGAAAAACTTGCTGTTCATATGTTGAAAAGTAAAACTAGACCCAGGTCTATCACCATGCACTAAACTAAAGTCAAAATGCATTAAAAATCTAAACATTTAAACAGAAACACTAAATCTACTAGAAGAGAAAGTAGCGGGAAATCTTGAAGATTTTAGGGTAGGCAAACATTTCATGAACAAAAATCAAACTACATGAGAAATACCTCAAAATCAACAACTGGGACCTCCTCTTATTGAGAAGTTTCTGCATGACAAAAGAAATCACCAACAGAGTGAAAAGACAACCCACAAATTTGGAAAAAATCTTAACCAATAATCACCCAGACACAGGTCTTCTATCTAGAATATATAAAGAACTAAAAAAAATTAGGGCCCTAAAATTTAAAGACCCTACCCAAAAATGGGCATCTCAGATGAATACACACTTCTCAGAGGAAGAAATACAAAAGGGAAATAAATATCTGAAAAAATGTTCCACATCACTGCCATTCAAGAAATGAAATTATTATTATTATTATTATTATTATTATTATTTTATTTTATTTTAGGGGAGGGTCTACAGGGTGTTCAGGGCCTCACAAATAGATCAGACTTGTAGTGATCTGCCTGTCTACAGCCTCCCAAGAGCTAGGATTATAGGGGTGCGCCACCATGCCCAGTCTCAATTGCCGTCTCAGTGCACCCTGGGTGTGGGACTGGCATGGCAGGCCCCGGGATTGAAGTCCTGGACCCTGAACCTGCTTGCAGGCACTTTGATTCTCTGAGCTATTTGTAAGAAATGAAATTAAAACAACATTGAGATACCATCTCATCCCAGAAAGAATGGCGATCATGAAGAAATCTAACAACAAATGCTGGAGGCTGAAGGGGGAAAAAGAAACCCTTCTCCACTGCTGGTGGGAATGCAGGCTGGTACAGCCATTATGGAAGTCAGTGTGGAGACTCCTCAAAAGACAAGGACTGGAAATACCATTCAATCCAGCTATTTCCCTTCTGGGAATTTTCCCAAAAGAACTGAAATCATCATATCATAGTGATATATGTGTACCCATGTTTATAGCAGCACAATTTGTCATAGCTAAATCTTGGAAACAACCAAATGCTCATCACCTGAGGAATGGATGAAAAAGATGTGGCATTTTTATTTTTCTGTCTTTTAAAAATCTATTTAGTACAGGGTCTACAGGGTCTCACTACACAGATAGGACTTATAGTGATCCTCCTGTTTTCAGCCTCCCACGTGTGCCACTATGCCCGGTCTCAATAGCTATCTCAGGGCACCCTGGGGGCAAGGTCGGCACAGCACACCAGTGACCAAACCCCAGTCCCTGAGTCTGTCTAAGCAGTCACTTTAATCTACAGAGCTATCTGACTGGCCCAAAATGTGGTATTTTTATACAATGTAGTATACTCATCTATAAAGAAAGACAAATTTAAACCCTTCATAATTAAGTGGATGCAACCTGAGGTTATCCTCATAAGTAAAATAAACCAGACACACATGTATAAATATCATATTGTCTCCCTAGTGTAGGAACCCAAGAGAAGAAATAAAACCTGAATAGTATAACAGACACAGTTAAATGGAAAGAAACAGAATTTCAGGTTAAAAGAACTAAGAAGAGAGAAAGGAGAAAAGATAGGGAAAAAGGGAGAAAAACATTCAAGTATATATACACGAAGGCTGAGGTGATTATGCTGAGAATTTCCACCAGTTTTTTGAAAATGACAGCTAATGTGTAGAATTCTCACCTTGACTAACTGTATATGCTGATAGGTCTGAACTAAGCAACTACACTGAGGACAACAATGTGTAATACAAAAACATGACTTAAATACCTGTCATTTTTGTCTTTTAAATGTGTACCGTTTCTAATGTCATATCAATTATTACTATGCTCTCTTTAAAATAAAATAACATTTAGAAAAAAGTAATAAAAAAGAGACAAGAACAAAATTTAAGATTTCTTGAAAGCATGTGGTAATATTCAATCATGTCCAATCTTGCATAACTATATCTTAATCTGAGCAACAGATCTGACAATAGATAGATAATATATCATTGTTAATCAGCTATTCTTGTTTTAAAAAACTGTAACATATATATTCTTGCATGTTACCCTGTTTCTGTTTTTCTTGCTTTTGTTTTTTCTCTTCAAAATAAAAGAAAATTATAATAATTTTTTAAAAAACATGATTTGGGACTGTAACTTTTGTAAGTGCAGTCAAAAGTTTTTCATTGTTTCCTTCCCCACTTTCCCTAGTCCTTTGCCTTTTCAAGTATAGTTTTTTTTTTTTTTTTATTTTATTTTAGGGAAGAATCTACAGATTGTTCAGAGTCTCACTACTAGATTGGACTCATAGCGATTCTCCTGTTTACAGCCTCTCAAGTGCTGGGATTATAGGCACATGCCACCACTCCTAGTCTCAATTGCCATCTCAGTGTGCCCTGGGGGAAGGGCTGGCATGGCAGGCCCAGGGATCAAAACCCTGGCACCTGCGCCTACTTGCAGGCACTTTAATCTGCTGAGCTATTTGGCTGGCTTCTCGAGTATAGTTTATCTCTTTATTTTTTTTCCTTTCTGTCTGTCTGCCATCTTCGGCAGCCTTGTGCTTTTTGCTTTTGTTTTGTTTTTCCCTTTTCAGTAGTTAGAAGCTCTGAAGTCCCTAGAGAATGAATGGATATATACAAAGCCACCAAAGACAAGAGGTACTGTCTCCCTCTCTAACCAGATGTGGGAGGAGGTGCTGAGAAGGATTCTCTACGATGAATTGCAGCCTCTTTAGATTCTCCACGAGATCAATATACCCCATTCCTGTGATGGTGAAAATAAACTTTGATCACCAGGGAGACACATAAGAAGACACCCATCTAGTGTCTTCAGCAAGGTTTCTGATGCAACCAGCATGACAATTAGTCCTGGGGGCACTATAGAGAGGACTGGACCTTAGAACAACACCTGGTGAAACAATCTTCTTAAATCCTGCATATTCTTGGGTCCTAAACACTTTAGAGAAAAAAGAGACCTTCTAAACTGCTCTTTTAATTCTCCCCCAAATCACAGAACATAAGCTCAGTATGTGTGGTGCCATAGCTGCCATTTTTTGGTGGCTGGGCACATTTGCTAAGCCATGCAGATTCAAGAGGTCATTTGGATGATAACTGATGTTCTTGGGACTAATAAAGTCTATGGATTTTCTCAAACTTGAGAAAGAGCCCCTGGTTTCTTTCTTTTCCTCCTCTCTCACCAAAGAAAGTCCAAATTCTCTTCTGTCTTTTCTCTCTGAGGCTTTCTTCTGTTAGAAAATTTAAATCCTCACGTTTTTCTGATATTATCAGGGAGAGGTGGGATGCTGAAGGAAGTTCAGTGCAAGGTGAGAAACTCACCAAGCTTTCTCAAGGCTCTGGGGAGAGCTCCTAGTGTCCATGGTGTGGGAGGGGTGACGGGAAGCTCATGGGCTCTATATGCTCCTGCTGGTAGGGGAGACCCACAGGGCTTTGATAAGGGCTCCATTTCTGCCCTTCTCAGCTGTTTACCAAGACCTTCTTGGGTCCCAGAGCTGCCTATCTAGGTTTTCCAAGACCTCTTGGGGTTTCTTTTCTTCTTTTTTGTTTTTTAGTACTGGAAATCAAACAAAGGACTGTGCACTTCTCAGGCAGGCACAGTGCCGAACCATCTCCCTGGCTCCAGAGTTTCTTCTGTAGTGCTGACTTTTTTTTTTTTTTTTTTTTTTTTGGTGTGTGTGTGTGTGTGCAGGGTCTCACCTGGATTGCTTAATGGTTTCTTCTATTCTTATAAAAATTTTAGCCTCAATTTATCCTTCTATCTAAAATGGTATGTAATAAGTGACATCTTTAGACATCTAAAACACTCTATAAGTTATTTATGTGGGCTACAAATCCTTAGATATAAAGATCTTCAGGGTAAAATTTTTGAGTAAATCCCTGCTGCTGTGTACAACTCCTTTATCCTAATCTCCTAATCTGTTGGTGAAGATCAGAGTAGCTATATGCCAGGAACAATGATACTTGTCCTGGACAAGAGCAACAGATTTTTACATGTATAACAGGAATTCCTGGACTAGCCAATGAACAGCTGCCAATTATAGATGGCTCTGAGTCAGATGCAACAACTGGGAAGGTCTGGCCCTCAGAATCAGGGCAAGCTGCACACAGAGTGAGACCTCAGGATAAGGCAGGTAGCTCATGCAGCCTAACACTGGGAGATGTAAGTCAGATTCTGTTTTTGTCCTGTCTTGGTTACTTTTCTCTTGTTGCTGAGACAAAATACTTGACACCCAAAATTAATGAAAGAAAGGTTTATTTAGCTCAAAGTCTGTGGAAGTATCAGTCTATAATCAACTGGCGCTAAGGCAGGGTGGCATGGGTAGGGGCAACATCTGAAGGTGGCAAAAGACAACAAAAACAAGAGCAAAAAGGGAGAACAAGTCTCTTTTCCTCCCTTATTTATAAGCAGGACATCTCTCTCTTCCAGGGTAGGTGTACTACTCACATCATCTCCATGCCCTCCTGTTCCACAAGATGAGGATGTTTACAAGAGTGAGGGCCCTAGCTCCCTACTAAGGTAAACTTCTAAACTTCTCAAGTTGACATGATGTATCAACCAGTACAATCAACCCCTTGTCAACTTGGCAACCAGACATAGTTCTTTAAACCAATTTCTAGATACAAGACATGCTTATATTTATCTTTGCAAAGAGGGATGTACATGAGATTTTGGGATGCCAGGGGCAAAATGTTATAGTTTTAATACAGTATAATGTTAATAGAATTCATACTGATTCCAAAGGATTGTTAAACAACAATAATAACAACAATAATAAAAACAATAATTTTTAAACAACGATAATAACAGTAGTAACAATCCTTTGGAACCAGTATTAATTCTATCAATATTGTATTATATTACAACTATAACATTCTGCTCTTGGCATCCCAAAATTTCATGCACATCCCTTAATGGAAAAGGTATTTAGTCCATCTGTGAGAGCTATCAAAGTCCTAATAGGTTAAGCATTGCTGAAAAGTCCTAGTCCCAAATGTTCTCCAAGATGCACGACAAACTTAGCTTCAAGCCCCTATACAAATGATAAGTTAAACTTTTCCAACATTCAATGGCACAAGATAAATATTTTTATTACAAAAGTTACAATCAGGTCAGGGGGAATACAAAGAATTGGGACCAAAGCAAGCCCAAAATCCAGAAGGACAAATATTGAGTCTTGTAGGTCCATATGCACTATCTGAGACAATCTTTTGCAAATTATGAGTTCCAAATGACTTGTGTGATTCCACTCTTATAGCACTTCTAGTGGATATAGCTCCCACCACTTCTCTCTTGAGCTGGCTTTGCTCTCTTCTTGCAGATTTCCATAGATGATCTACTTTCCCAGGATTTCCAAACTTCAGGATCTCCAATGTACCTTTGACTTCACACTTGCAACTTCACCTGCTGGCCTCTCAGGGGGCACACTGTCTAGTGTCCAGGGCTTATGAAATCAGGGTGGAAGCCTTTTCATCCCCATAACTCTTGCATTCTGCATGCACTTAAAACCAGCACCATGTAGATGATGCCAAGATGTACTGCCTGTTAGAGCAATGACCAAGCTTTCCTCTCTCTTGGCAGTAAGAATTGAGTTCTTGGATTGCTAGGCACTCTGAATTCAATTCTTTTTTTTTTTTTCTTTTCAGAACTGGGGATTGAACTCAGTCCCTTGCACTTGCCAGTGAAGAGCTTATTCTACTGAGCCATCTCCCTGGCCCCTCTGAATCCAATTCTGAGGAAAAGATTCTCTACAATGCCACCATTCTGGAACATGGTACTTTGAAGCTTTTGCCTCAAAGCAATGTCTTTTACTTTTGCAAAGGGTAGAGACTTGTTGCTTCCTGTGATGCCCTTAGGTCATCTTTTCTATTCTCCAGTCCCTTCTTAGCAATCAAGATCTCTTCAGCTCTACTTTTGTAGTCCACAGCTTTACTGGAATAAAGCTGGTTACTGGCTTATCTGGCCAAAATCACAACATTTTAAATCATTTAAGCTCTTTGCTCTTGACTCTCAACATAGAGCTGGATAAAAGCTCCCAACAATAGCCATGTCACAACCTCAACATTTGACCGCCTTGAAATTTTTTCTACCAAATGAAGTATTTATACACCCTGAATCTCAGTCTTAGGCAAAGTCTCTGGACATGACCTAAATACAGACAAATTTTGTGTGAAGCCATAACACAAATCATCTGGCGTCCATCAGCTAATGCTGTCCTCTTTCCCAGCAGAAACCTCCCAAGCTTGGTCTGTATTGGTTTTCTGGTCTTCCGAGCTTTAACCAGCATCTACCATACAGAACTGCCTAAGGCATTCCAGTGCTACTCTTGCAAGGGACATCTCTCAACTTTTCCAAACTCCTCCCTCAAGCCATTTGCATCAGCTTTTGAAACACATGATCAGCTATCGTCACAGCAATAACCCCACTTCTCTGGCACCAATTTCTGTCTTAGTTATTTTTGTCTCATTACCGAGACAAAATACCCAACATCCCAAATTAAGGATGAGAGGTTTATTTAGCTTACAGTTTGTGGACGTTTCAGTCCATAATTGCGTGCTCCAAGGCAAGGTGGCAGATGAGGGGCAACAGTTCAAGGAGACAGAAATCAGCAGAAGCAGCCTGAGTGAAAAGGGGAAGAGGAAGTTTCTTTTTTCCCTTATATGGTAAGCAGGCTCCCACTCCCTAGGGCAGGGGTAGCACTCACACCATCTCCACACCCTCCTTTTACAAAGGATGAGGATTTTACAAAGTAAGTACTCTGAGCCCCACTGAGTTAAACTTCTAAACTTCTCAAGTTGACACAATGTATCAACTACTACAGATCTCTCCCTTTTAGTTTTCTTTTTTTCTTTCTGAAAGTATATGAGACCTCTTAAAGCCAAGTAATACATCATAAATGATTGTGGGTAACTCAACATCATTTCCAAAATACCACCTTTGCATTATATGAACCTAGGACCAATTTAAGATGGAAGTTTATTAAAAGGTTGATTTCTTGCTAAATGTAAATCAAAGAGTAAAAAGATGGCCTCAAATTTGATTTTATTATAAGGAGCGACAGTGAACAAAGATTCCACCTAACAAGCTGTAACTCTTCTCCTTTTCCACTTCTGACTCTTATTGGTTATAAGTCTATGGTGTATTTTAACAGAAAAAAGTACTCAGAGTAGCTTAAAGTATCAGATAAAATACTGTTAGGAGTTACATAAGAAGAAGCAGTGCTTTCAAAGTGGTTAGGATAGATATATAGTTACATTCTCATAATGAATAGAGGGACTTGTTCTAATGGTGTTTGTAAATAGGATATCATGTCCACGTCTTGTACAGCAATTAACCACTAGGAAGAACGTATGCAATATGTTAATTATTGAAACTGTCCTACCAATTTGAAAAAAAATTAAAAAAATAAAATATATGGAAGAAAAGAAGCAGTGCTAATTAATATCTCCTCGGGAAAGTTCTGACTAGTCTATTTAAATTTATAAACCTAAAACTGTAAAAAGAGTATTATAATTCAGCATGGTCAATGCATCTAAATGTGAGCTTTCATTTAGTGTAATTGTTTCATATATTATATATTTTTTCTTGCTAATCTGTTTTAATAATTGGTTAAAGTACAGGTAGCTGCTTCATTAACTTTTTTTCAAGTTCATATTAATTTAAAATTTTTTTTTTCCCTTACAGTGTCCCATCCCTGTTAGGGCTTTTCATAAAAAGATAAAATATTCAAGGGTAACTAAACTCAAAAACATTACAGATAAAAACAACTAGACTCAAGTCCATCACAAAACTTTCAAATAGGAATCTTAAACTCTGGTAACATAAAGGTTGTGTCTGACTTAGGATAGATATATATATATACATATATATGTTTTCTGTCTGGTATCTTTCAGGTATACGTTATCATATAAGAATTCCTTATCTCAGCTTCAGGAACCTCCTCTGACAATGACAAGTGACAGTAATATGAGTCATACACATAGAAACATAAAAGCCTAAAAATATAGAAAATATTACAAAATTTCTAAGATCTTTAGGACACATTTATATAATTCAAGTACTAGAAAAAATGAGAGAACTGGCCAGAAGAAATGGTTTTGCAAATTTGTTTAAAGATATCAGTCAGCAAACTCCAAAGAGATAACTCTATGCTTGTACACACACATGTTCACACACACACACACACACACACACACACACACACACCACTTCAGAACATCAGGCTCAAACTGCTGAGAACCAAGACAAAGAGAAAATCTAAAACCATTATGCATCACAAACTTGAGAACAACAGTAAGCATTACTGCTGACTTTTCACAGAAACAATGTAAGGTAGAAGACAATGAGAAAAGATTTAAATGCTTGAGGAAAAAGCAAACCTAGAGTTGTGCATACAACACAATATATTCCTTAAAAGCAAAGGTGGAACAAAAATTGTTTAGATATCCAGAGTAGAGGAATTCTGTCCTCACAAGATCTTCTTCTTCTTCTTCTTCTTCTTCTTCTTCTTCTTCTTCTTCTTCTTCTTCTTCTTCTTCTTCTTCTTCTTCTTCTTCTTCTTCTTCTT
>NW_004524656.1:3828697-3845386 GCF_000260255.1 Octodon degus | reverse complement strand
TTTTTGCGGTAGCAGGGATTGAACCCAGGACCCTGTGCTTTCCAGGCAGGCACTTATTCTACTGAGCTATCTCCTCAGCCCCCACAAGATCTTCTTTACAAGAGATGCTAAAGGAGTTCTTTAAGTTGAAAGGCAACGATCTAAATACTTCATATAGTGATAATAATATCACCAAGGTTTGTGGGGTATATAGTATACATAAAAGTAAAATACACAACAGAGCATCGAGTATAAAAGAGAATAAACAGAACTCTCACTATTGCAAGATTATTATGCTGCTCATAAAGTAGAATACTGTTTCAAATAGCATATGTTGTCTTGAAGATATAATCTCCACCATAAATGCCACCATAATTTATTCTTACAGGTACACAGTACTCCCTCACTATTTCATGGTTCAATTTTCACAGACTCACTGTGTCATGGGTTTTCAAAACATATTAATCTAAGATTTTGCAGTACCATACAGTATACATATGTTGCTAAAATTATGTAGGTTTACAAGTTTAGAAAATGGTTAAAAGGACAATGGAGATACCTCAGGGGCTAAGCGCCTGCCTGGCATGTGCAAGGACCTGGATTTGATCCCTTGTATGACCTGCTGTGACCATGTGCCTAACTATCCACTGAAAATGGGCATGGTGGTGCATGCCTATAATCCCAGTGCTGGGGGGGCTGAGACAGGGGGATCACTATGAGTCTGTGCTGCACAGTATGACCCTGTACCAAATACATAAATAAATGAAAAGGATTTTTAAAACAACAAAATGGTTAAGTACATTAGAAATATTTTTTTCTTATTTCATTGACAGGAAAGGTTTGTACTAATATTGTTTAGACAAAGTATGCCTCCATCTTGTCCTCTGAATAACTACTAGGAAGACAATATACAATGTATTAATTATTGTAACTGTCATACTAACCTGTCTTAAAGCTGTTTCATTATTATTTTATCTTCTCATTAAAATGAAAAAAAAAATTCTTGACAGAAAAAGTTGGCCACAGCTAAAAACACAGAGGAAACTAGTGTGGTCAAAGGATAAATAGCAACAAAAAATATCAGGAAAAGAAAAACAAAGGTACATCAACAGATAAAGAAGGTCATGATAGTAAATAACTGCCTCAATTCTTCAATTAAAAGATATAGACTGGGTGTGTGTGGGACTGTCTCGGGGCCTTTGGATCCTCATTCCAGCCAGCACCCAGGCCTGGTGTATGGGTGTTGTCACCTGTGGATGTCTGGACCCTCATTCTAGTCATTGTCCAGGTCCAGTGTGTGTGTGTGGAACTTCCTCCATCAGACAGGCCCGGGGTGGAACCTGTGGCAGAAATCCCTGCTGAGAGACTAGAGGCAAGACCCACACAGCTGATCCAGGAGCAGAACATATTGCCAGAGTGGCACAACAGGTTCAACTCTAAGGGCTGCAGCAGGAAGAAGTGGATCACAGCAGCCAGACTCAAGCCACACTTATCTGGATGAGTTTGAACTTGGTAGATCGAGAACTGGTACTAAGGTAATAACTGTATCAAAGCTCTGCGCCAAAGATCAGAAGACAGTGCTATACAAAATGACAAAGACAAGGAGCAAAATACATTCTCAGGCCCTGAGCCCACCCTGAACAAATGCAGGAGAAAATAGCATAGGAGAAATTGGAAGTCACACACCTGAAATCTCTGAAATAATAGCGTCTGTATCTTGTACTATGAATAACTACTAAGAAGACAACAATATGCAATGTATTAATTATTGAAACTGTCCTACTAATCGGTTTTGAAACTGTCTCATTGCTATTTGTTTCTCAATAAAATTATTTTAAAAATGAAGTAAAGAAACAACTGTGGAAGGGTATAGAGGAAATAAGATCAGAAATAATTTCTGAAGTAAAAAAACAAATGATAACCATAATGAAAGAAGTACTAGGTACTTCTAAAGAAGACATTGATAAAAATGAGAATACAAAAATGATGGAATCATTGAATGAGCAATATAAGAAAGAAATAGAACGCATGAAGCAGATTCAAAGTGATATACAGGAAATTAAAATCTCAATCACAAGCTGGCAAAACTACTTGAATGAAAGTGAAAATAGACTTTCAGACCTTGAGAACACCATTGTAGCTAGTGAAAAGATAAGAAAAGATCTCTTAAAAACAACTAGGATGCAGGAAAAATAATCCAACATCTGCAAGATGATGCAAAGATGACTAACACAAGACTAATAAACATCAATGAGAAAGAAGGAGTCAATACAAATGTTATAAAAAGAATATGGGCAGAAGTAACAGCAGA
Organism: Octodon degus; assembly: GCF_000260255.1. NCBI lineage: Eukaryota > Metazoa > Chordata > Mammalia > Rodentia > Octodontidae > Octodon > Octodon degus. The sequence continues at coordinate 3,843,096 of NW_004524656.1, read as the reverse complement.
AAACTTCCCAAATATGGGGAAACAATCTGACATTCAGATAACCATAGCATGTAGAACTCCCAATAACATCAACCCAATTAAAAAACACACTCGGACATATAATAATCAACACCCCAGAAATTAGCACAGGAACATTATACTAAAAGCTGTTAGAAAAAAGCAACAGATCACATTTAAAGGAAAACCCATCAGAAAAACAGCAGATTTCTCTTCACAAACCATCAAGTCAGGAAGAAAATGGAGCAAAGTACTTCAAGTCTTGCAGGAAAACAAATTCCAACCCAGACTGATATACCCTGAAAAACTCTCTTTCAAGTTTAATGGAGAAGTGAAATACTTCATGGCAAAGAACAACTAAAGAAATTCATGATGACCAAGCCAACCCTACACAGACTACTTAAAGATATTCTATAGAGGGAGCAAAATGACCACAAGTCCATGAATGAGAATAGAAAGAACTCACCAAATAGGGCAAACAATTAAACATAGGAGAAAAAAAAAAAGGTATACAACAGTAGTTTTTTCAATTATTCTTTTGTATACAGCAGCAAAATATTTCTATCAGCATACTCTACAAATAGATTTCTCCTGCATCTTATGGGTCATGGTTCTGTCCAGGTCTACAGGTTGGATATCAAGGAAACAGCAGTAGCTCAGTCCCACAAGTGACACCTGGTCACCAGTAAGCATCATGAACACTGTCCCCATCCACCACCTACTGGAACTTTGTGTGATGTCCTCTACCCAAATTGTTAGAAGTGCTGGTCATATATTTGCCCTTCCAATATTTTTGTTATGTTTTATTTTTAGTAATTCTTTACTGTCATGAAAACTTTTTCTTAGTTGATATTTTTGTATATATTAATCTAATCAAATACGCTGTGAGTAATCTGAATTGATCACAGATTTGTACATATGATACTCTACATTCTGGCCTCTTAGTTGGACTCACAATTTAATTTTAATTTTTGAATATTGTTTCAAAATATTTAATGTTGAATTAATATTTAATTAATTTTCTGAATATTGTTTAATTTTAATTTTTGTTTTATGATTTATACTATTTCTTTGACTTACAATCTACTTATAAGACATGGTATGATACTTTCATCAAGAATTAGAAACTTTAAAAAGTGCATTTTGTTTTCCATTGACTTTATATTAGTTCTTCCTTGTCTTTTACTCTTTTACACACACACACAATCACATATATACCTATGTATATATATGAAAAAATATGTATATAACTGACATAAGACAGATACTGTTTTGTTGAAATCTTCAATGACCTTTTAATGGGTTCATCTAATATACTTATATTTTATACCATCCTGCATAACTACCATTTTGAGAGCTCTTTATTCTTTATCCAGGATCATACAGCAACTTCTCTTGCCTTATAGATTGTGGTCTTTGTTACTTTCTATATGCTACATCTGGAGGTATTAGAATATTTTGAGTTTGTATAACTGGAAAATATTTCACTTTTAGTTTTCAAAGGTATGTTTGCTAAAGATAAAATTGAGGGCAGATCTTTCTTTGTTCTTTTTCAGTCCTTTGAATAAATAAGTCTAGTTTCTAAAAAAAAATCAAATCTCTTAATAAAGCAAAATACAAACTGAGTTTCCTTGGCTCATCGATTTGTAGAGATTCTTTGTATGTTTTATATGTGTATTTTTTTTAGTCCATAGCTGATATTACCTTATCATTCCATAGTTAGCATACTTTCTTAATAGTAGTTTTTATGATCAAGTGTTCTTAATTTTAACTAGTTTCAATTTATCTATTTTCTTTTGTAGTTTAGTTAACTTTGTGATAAGATTAAGATATTTTTACCTACCCTGAGCCAATGTCATGAAAATATTTGTCTATATTTTATTTGGATGTTTAATTGTTTTACTTTTTGGATGTAGGTCTTGAATGCACTTAAAAACAATTTTTGTGTGGTTTAAAATAAGGACTGGGGTTTTCTACTTTCCATATTCATACCACTGTTCCAATACTATTAAGAAGAAATTACAGAAGAAAAAAAAGACAGACTGACAGACTGGATCACTAAAAAGTCTAATAATCTGTTGCATTCAAGAAACTCATCTAATTAAAAAAGAAACCCATAGACTAAAAACAAAAGATGGAAAACAACTTTGTAGGCTCCAGGACTCTAAAACAAGCAGGGGTAGCTATTCTAATATGAAATATGCTAAATGTCAAGCTAAATCTGATTAGAAGAGACACACAATATTACTATATACTAGGAAAGGAACAATTCAATATGAAGAGATAACGTTATAAACATATATGCACTGCATACTGGAGCACCTATGTTCATAAAACAAATAAGGCTGAAATTAAAAGATTAAATAAACATACAATCATAGTAGTGGATTTTAACATCCCAAATACATAAATCAACTGAACAAAAAGCAGTAAAGAAATTTCAGAGCAGAACTACATCCTTAAACATATGGGCTTAATGGATTTATACAGAGTAGTCCACCCCTCTGTGACAGATCATACGTTGTCATCAGCAGCATATGCTACTTTTCAAAACTGTACCAGCCTGCTTAAATAAATATAAAATATTTAAATTTAAACCACGCAAGTGCAAGTCCCAGGTTCGATCCCCACTACCACATGCCATGCCAGCCCCAGGCGATAAGCTAGCTACTAAGACCAGGTATGGTGGCACATGCCTGTAATCCCAGAGCTGGGGAGGCTGAGACAGGAGGATCATTATGAGTCTGAGCTGTATAGTGAGACTCTGTACCAGATAAATAAATAAATAAAAGAATAGAATAGAAATTGTTAATACCTACTATCAGATCACTGTACCATGAAAATATAAATCTGTAATAGAAGAAATTTTGGGGAAAATACAAAAACTCCTGGATAATTAACAATATACTCCTAAACAACCAATGTGTCACAGAAGAAATCGAAGAAGAAATTAAAAATGTTCTGGAAGTTAACAACAATGACAGTACAACTTGTGGAAAATTTTAGTACACTATAAGAGTAGTTGTAAGAGGAAAATTAATCATAATCAATATTCACATTAGGAAAACAAAATCTCAGATAACTTTATGAGAAATTTTGTGTGTGTGTGTGTGTGTGTGTGTGTGTGTGTGTGTGTGTGTGTGTGTTATGAGAGATTGAACTAAGGTCTTCTGCTTGCTAGGCAGGTGCTTAAGCCACTGAACTATATCCCCTGCCTGCTGAGAAATCTTAAGATACTTGAGGAAATAAATATCCCCAAACTGAAATTAAGGAGAGAATTTAAAAAAATGAGAGCAGAAATCAATGAAATTGAGGTATGAAATACTAATTACTAAAACAAACCAATGAATTGAAGAGCTGGTTCTTTGAGAAAATAAATAAAATAGATAAGCCCCTAGCCAGCCTTACCAAGGGAAAGTGAGGAAAGACACACATCAATGCAATTAAAAATGAAAATTAAAAGAAATCACAACAGACACTGCGGAAATTTAGAAGATAGTGACTACTTTGACAAACTTTATTCCAAAAAATAAATAAATTTTGAAGAAGTGGCTAGATTCCTACACATACAAACAACCAAAACTAAACTAAGAATACATAAATGTACTTAACAACCCAGTAACAATAAATTAAATTGACATACTAATAAAGAATCTACAATTTTAGAAAAAGCCCAGGACTAGATGGATTCACTCTTGAATTCTATGAAACCATTATGAATGTTAAATCATCAATACTCCATGAAAGAGATGGAGTTGCCCCAAACTAATTTATGGGGTCCAGTATCAATCTGATCCCCAAAGTGGATAAATATCCAACTAATGAAGAAAACTACATGCCAATCTTCTTAAAGAACATAGATATAAAAATCTTCAACAAGATATTAAGAAATAAAATACAACCCATTATCAAAAAGATTATTCATCTTGATCAAGTAAGTTTCATTCTCGAGATACAAGGATGATTCAATATATGTAAGACAATAAATGTAATATATTACATAACTAGAAGCAAGGTCAAAAACCACATTATCATATCAATAGATACAGGAGAGGCTTTCAACAAAATCCAAACCTTCTCATGATAAAAATCCTGAAGGAAACAGGAATAGAACAATCATACCTGAATAAGATAAAATCTACATATGACAAACCAATAGCTAGCATCACATTAATGGAGAAAAACTAAAAGCTTTCCCCCTAAAATCAGGAACAAGACAAAGATGTTCACTATCATCTCTCCTATTTGGCATAGTATTTGAAACATTAGCTAGAGAAATTAGGCAAGAGAAAGAAATAAAAGGGGGTAAAATAAAAGGGGGAAAGAAGAACTCAAATTATCATTATCTGCAGATGACTTGACACATTATATAAAAGACCCAAAGAACTCCACCAAAAATACTCAGCATTAATAATGAACTTCCTAAGTGCTGCAAGATACAAGGTCAACATGCAAATATCAGTACCATTTAAGTATACCAGTAATGAATGGGATGAGAAGAAAATTATGAAAATACCATTTACAGTAGTTTCAAGAAAAATGAAATACATAGAAATTAACCTAAACAAGGAAGTAAAAGATCTCTACAAAGAAAACTATAGTACTCTAAAAAAAAGAGCTAGGAGAGGTCATCAGAATATGGGAAGATGCCCCTAGTTTCTAAAAAGGCAGAATCAAATATTGTCAAAATGGTCATATTTTCAAAACTGTTATACAGATTCTGTGCAGCCCTAATCAAAATACCAATAGCATACTTTACAGATCTTTAAAAAAATTCTAAAATGCATATGAAGCCGGAAGAGGTCCAGAATAGCAAAACCAATTTGGGGCAGGAAGAACAAAGCAGGAGGCATGGCAATGCCTGATTTCAAGCTGTACTACAAAGTGACAGTAACAAAAGTGGGATGATATTGGAATAAAAACACATTGATGGATCAATGAAACAGACTAGAGGATACACAAGCTTTTCCAAAACATAGTCAGCATTTGATCTTAGGCAATGGGGCCAAAAGCATATGTCAGAACAAGTAGAGCCTATTCAATATGTAGTGCTTGGAAAATTGATTATCTGTGTGCAGAAGACTGAAACTGGACCCTTATCTCTCACCATAAGCTAAATTAAAATAAAGCTAGAGAAAGATCCAAACATCAAAGTAGATCCATTAAACCTACTTAAAATAGAATAAAATATTTGAAGATATAGGTAGAGAAAAAATTTTCTAAACAGAACCTCAATTGCACAAACACACACACACACACACACACACACACACACACACTTCAACAAGAACGGACAAATGAGATTATATCAGACTAAAAAGCTTCTGTACAGAAAACAAAAACAAACAAAAAAACCCTTTTTTTAGGCTGGCTCAGTCAACCCTGATGGTGGGGTTGGCATAGCATGTAGTGTCAGGGGTTGAATTTTAGTCCCCTGCAGCTGCCTAAGCTTGCCTGAGCAGGCACTTTAGACCACTGAGCTATCTCACTGGCTCCCAAAAAATTAATAAGTAAAGAGATAGCTTGCATAAGGGGAAAGTTTTTTTGCTAGTTACTCCTCAGACAGGGGACTACTGTCTAGAATACACAAAGAACTAAAAACAACAACAAAGAAGGACCTAAAATTAATGATCTTGTCAAGAATTGGGCAAGAGAAATGAGCCCATATCTAATACAAGAGGAAATCCAAATGGTCAACAAACATATGAAAATGTTCAACACCTTTGTCCATTAGAGAAATGCAAATTAAAACTGCTAAAATTCCTTGTTACTCCACAAAGAATGGCAATCATTAGGAAATCAATCAATAACAAATGCTGGGGAGGCTGCAGTGAAAAAGCAACTCTCTTTCATTGTTAATGTAAACTAGTACAAACAATATGGAAGTCAGTTTGGAGATTTCTCAAAGAACTGAATCTAGAAATTTCATGAGTCAATGACCTTGCTAAGTACCTTCTCTATAGATCTTAAGACATCCTACGAAAGCCATAAATGCATGTCAATATTTATAGCAGCACAAGCCATAATAGCTAAACCATGGAACAGCCTGGACAGCCATCAACAGATGATTGGATAAAGAAAATGTGGTATCTATGTATAATGGAATACTATTATATTATAAAGAATGACCAATTTGAAACATTTGTAGGAAAATGAATGCACCTGGAAAATATGTTGAGTGAAATAAGCCACACATTTAAATAGCATATAGTGTTTCTCATTTGAGTGAGGCAAAGTACAAACAAATAGAATAATAAAGGATGGATACATAGGAATAAAGAGATGGATCTCTTGCAATAGGGAAGTGTACAAAGACAAGAATGTGAGGGGTGAGGAGAACAATGGGAAATAAGTAGAATAAATATGTGCCATGTGCAGAAACCTAATAACCTCAATTAATGTAACCTCATTATGTATCCTAATATGTTAAGATTAGTAATATCAATAAGAATGAAAAATTTGATATGGAAAGAGAACAAGGGAAGGGGAGGGAAGTGGGAAAGAAAGAAGCTGTGGTATGCACATGTAACCACGGCCCAAGATGATTGTAAATTGCAAGAATTGCCAACATGTACTAATAAAATTTAATATAAATAAATAAAATAAGTTATCTCAAAAGAAAGGGGATGAGAAGGATTACACAGAGGTTCTTAATTAACATATAATTTACTTTTAATAAAATGAAAAATTACATGTCCACATACATACATGTAAATATTTGTGGAAACCCCCAAATGTGAAAGTGTTACCATAGTTAAACTGTATTCGGTAATTTCATGGTGGTGGTATTATACTTCCCTTGCAGTTTTTGTATGTTTTAAATGGTCAAATAAAAAGTATATTTAAGTGAAGAATAATCAGTATTATGGATATTTTCTCACACACTTAACTGGTTAATCTACTAAGGAGTCCTGAACTAGTTTCCTGTTCCCACAAGAAAATGTAGTATCCCCTTATTTTCTATACCTCAAGTTAATTTCAAATTTGCTTTAGTCCCTCACAAGGAAAAAAGAAGTCAGTATGTGTTTTGCAGACCTGTTGCCCTTGCTTTGGCTTAGTTAAGAGTTCATGGATTTTCTGGATTAGAAAATGCTTTTTGTTGAGAAGGATTTTTGGATCTCCACTGTATCTGAAGTTTGGAGCTTTGAAACACTGCTTTACTCAGCTAGAGGGTCAGAGAAGCTGGCCTGTCCCCACAGGGAGACCTCTGGGTTTCCAAGCAGCTTACCTTTTCCCTTGCATTAGTTATGCTTCAGGACAAGATGTCCTCATTATTCACTGTCTCTTTCATCATAGTGATTCTGGATCCAAGGAAAGGAGGCCTGGACCAGGAACCTGCAAATGTGGCTTGCTTCACCTAGAGCTAAGCCTAAGGTAAAACTGGCAGTGTGCAGAGCAGAGCCTGACATCACCCTTACTGAGGAGTCAGTGGAACCCTGAGGGCTTCTCTTTCTGTGCATCAGGACTCAGAAAAGGTTGTGTTTGTTTCTAAGAGTCTACAGATAGCAGGAGTTATTCTAAAAGCCTGAAGTTTCTAGAGATTTCTGGTGCAGCAGGAGTGGAGGAAATGGATCCCCATTCAACTACCCGCTGCTCCTACAGGTGTGTCTCAGTGTATCCCTTGGAAAAGTTCCTACTCTGCAATCACAGCCTAGAAGCCCTTGCTTGGCTGTTGCATAATGTATGATAAGACAATATTGATATAGGGGAAAGAAAAGAGACTCTCAACCTGAAAGATATCTGTGATTAGTTCACATTCTCTAAAATCAAAGAATGAATTTTAGGAGCAACAGAGGTTAAGAGTAGAATTTATTCATTGGGAGAAAGCAAGTTTCTGTCCAAGAGAGGGACAGAAGGGGACCCAAGAGGGTTGCCAAGGTACCTGTCTTTTCTAGGGACTTCATAGAGTGAAACCATGAGGTGAGATGAGTGTAAGCTGGAAAAACAAGGAAAATCACAAGGTGGGTGCAAAGTGGTACAAACTTATGGTCAACCAATAAAATGAGCATAATTGCTCAGGTAAAATTGATTAAATCTGGATCAAATGGGGAAGTGAGTCACATAGCAAGTGGGCCTAAGTATACAACAGTGGCTTTTTCTGTAGGGAGTTGGGTTAGTGACTCATGCTGGCTTTTTCAAGGTGATAAAGACCTATTTAGAATCTCTGATGTTTATCCTTAGGGAGGTATGTATTTGTTTGAACTTTGTCTCAAGGTCTGGGACATGGTGGGAGTGCCTATTTCTCCAAAGTTCCAAGGTATCTGGTCTTCCATACTGTCTCCTTGAGTGCTTAGCCCTGTCTCATTGTCTATACTATTTCTATCTAACTCAGTTGCCTACAACAGTAGGACACAGACCCTTAAATTGTTTCTTGTGGTTAAGATGAGGCTGAGTAGAGTGTTTTAACCATCAAACTCCTGTGCCAATGTGTTCTCTGGTTTGCACATTTTCCTTGGTACTGGGACCAGAAAGTAGCACCAGTGTCTGACTCTTGTGGGGTCAGCAGTTATGGCAACTACCTCAGAGGCAAAAAGGGAGGAGGAGGGTGTATGAGGTCAGAGTTCATTTCCCAGACTCCTGCCATCACAGACTGTGTGTGCTGCATGATTAAGACACTTGGTCTTTGACTCATACAGACCTTGAAATTATCCCAAGGAACAAAGAACACAGAGGATGGCAGAGAGGCAGGTGGATATACGTCGTTTCTATAGACAGCATCAGAGGAAAGAAAATGATGAGTCCTCTCTGGGAGTGATGACAGGTTGATTTGCTGCTGCTGAGCTGTCAGACAGGATTTCTCATTTGGCCATATGCCAAAGCCATATTGTTTGTGTGTACCATATACCAACCATTCTGCTCTGCTTAGGTTAGAGAGCTTTGGTTCTGCAACCTATCACATGCTTAATTTCCAACTGCCTGTTTGTCCAGCCAGCTTTTTCCCACAGTAGAAATATTGAGGAAATGGTTCTTCTCAAGCTTCAAGTAGGATCCTTCTTTGAGTTTTTGTGAGGGTGTTATGGCAAAACTGAGTCTGGGAAATAAGCAATACTTGAGGAAATCAGGAGGCTGTGAACAGCTTTATTTACACTGGTGGTCCTGGCCAGGATCTGTCCCTTCACAAATCCAAGGCTTTTATATGCTGTACAAGCAGGAGGTACAAAGGTGAGACAGAACAGCCTGGCAGTTCTCTGATTACCTAGCAGGGTGAGATCATTGGTTACAAAGCTAGATTAATGATAATGAAGCTTGGTACAGTCAGACATCTTGCACATTCGATCATGTTCTCATGGTTACAGGGGTCAAGAAAGTAATTACAAAGCTATGAAGGAGTTACACAGCTAGGTAGTTTCAAAGAACAATATTTTGAAAAGAACAATTTTTCCTGTACAGTTTTCTCCTTCAAGGGGATATCTTGTTTTGTCTGGCTTTATTATTATTATTATTATTATTATTATTATTATTATTATTATTATTTTTTTGTAACTTCTTGAGTCCATGTTTGAGGCTGGTCATATCCTAAAGCTTGATCTTCTCCTAAGGAGCCTTTAGACATCAATTGTCTCTGTTTTAATTTGTGGTTTTAAAATCTATTCACGTGAAGTAACATTCAAACCCAGTTTGGCAATTACATTGTTTTCCATAGTTACTTCCTTAGTTACTGCCTTAGTTGCTGGGACGCATTACCTGAGACCCAAAACTTAAAGGAGGAGAAGATCATTTTGGCTCACATTATAATCCTCTCAGTCCTCATGTGGCTGGCTGGCTCCAGAACCTCTGAATTTATTGACCATTTGTACTTCTTTAGAGAGATGTCAATTCATTTTATTTGCCCATTGTTTGAGTCTTTGGCAGCAAGGTCTAATTTTTTTTTTTAATTCTTTAGATACTCTAGATATTATTTGTCTATTTGACACATAGCTATCAACCACATTTCCCATTCTGTACAGTGTCTCTTGATTCTGTTGGTTGTTTTATTTCCATGCAGAGGATTTTTTTTCACAAAAGCTCCAACTTTATAGTTGTATTTACTTTCAGAGATTTGACAGCTCACAGCTGGAATCATAATAGATCTTTAGTGTGAACAATGGCAGAGCCAGTCATGGAGAGAAGTTCCCAATGCTTAGGCTTTGTATGGTTAGTATGCATAAGCATAAGTGGTGTGTTTTCAGTTGGTAGAGTCCTACTCAAAGTTCTGCATTGAGATTCGTTAGTATTCAAAATGCCCTGCTCAGTTGCATGGAAATGTCAATGACTTCACTTCTGCCTGTCTATGTGTGCATCATCTCTGTTCTGAAAGCCTGGATCCATGGACAAACAGGCATTCTCCCTTGCCTTTTTTTTTAAATCAAGTTATTTAAAATGAATAATTCTTTAATATTTACTCAGTTTCAGTTCATAACAAAATTTCCTCAATTACCTCAAAATATCTCATACATTAATTATAATTATAACTAATAATGCAGAGGATTTTTTTGTTACAATTCTTTTATTGATTCTTGGTGGTGTTTTTGTGCAGTTAGGATTCTTTTCAGAAAGCCTCTGCTCCTGCCTGGGTCTTCATGAATTTTCTTACTTTTTCTTCTGAAGATTTGTTTCTACTTTAATATCTGTCTTCAATAAGTTTTGATTTTATTTTAGTACAGGGTAAATGTGTCTAGATTCATTAATGTACATGTGGATAATCAATTTTCACATCTGCATCTGTGGAAAAGATGATCTTCTCCAGCTTGTTCTCGATCACTTTGTCAAACATCAGATGACTGAAAATGCCTGGTGTTATTTCTGCATCCTGTATTCTGTTCCACTGATGTGGATATCTGTTTTTGTGGCAGTTCCATGCTGCATCTATTTCTCTGCCTGTTATTAGTCTATCCAGTTTTTATACATTCTCTGTTTAATTTTGATAATTCATATGTGTAGGGAATTTCTCCATTTCTTCTAGGTACTCCAATTTATGGGAAGATAAATTTTTGAAATAGTTTCTTTTTAATTCTCTAGATTTTGTTGGTGTTGGCTGTGATGTTGCCTTTTTTTTTTTTTCCTAATTTCATTGTTAGGAGTTTTCTTTCCTTTCTTCTTGTATCTTTGACTACAAGTTTATACATCTTGTTTAACCTTTCAAAGAACTCACTTTGACTCACTGATCATTTGTATTTTTTCTGGCCTCAATTTTACTAATTTACACTCTTATTTTTATAATTTACTTCCAATTATTAATATATTTTTACTGCTTTCATTTTATGGGACCATGAGATACATGATTAGGTTATTTATTTGATGTTCTCAGCTCTTCAAATGCATACAGTCACAGATATAAGCTTCCCTTTTGGAACTGTTTCCATTGTGTCCCTCCCAAAAGTCTTAGAATTTTTTGCTTCCATTGCCATCAGATTGTAGAATCCTTTTAAATTTCTTCTGTGAAAAAAAAAATTCTTCTGTGACCTAGTGATTATTCAGTAATGTATTGCTTTACATGGGTTTTAAATTTCTGTTTTTTCTGTTGATTTCTAGATTCATTCCAATATGCATGCAGTATGCAGCATGCAGATTATTTCAATCTTTTGTATTTATTTAGGCTATGCTTTATGGCCTAACATATGGTCTGTTTCAGAAAATGTTCCATGAGAAAAAGATATATTTTTGTGGTTTACCTGTCTAACATGAAAGTGACATGTTGAAATATTCTGTTACATTAATATTGGTATCTATCTGTCCTTAAGGTCTAGTAATTTTTGTTTTACAAGCTTGAGTAGGTCAATTTTATTGCATATATATTTATAATTATGTCTTCTTGTTAGCTGTTCCCTTTACCAGTGTATAATGGCCATTCTTGACTTTTTAGCTAAATTCTTAATTTTAGCTAAATTCAGTGTATAATGGCCATTCTTAATTTTAGCTAAATTCTGCTATGTCTGAAAATAAGATAGATATTTCTATTTGATTTGAGACCCTGGTTATATGAACTATTACTTTCCATCTTTTCATCTTTAGTCTATGAGTTTTATTTTGGATGCCTTGTGTCTCTTCTAGGTAACATATGATAACATTTTGCTTTGTTGGCCTAATCTTCCAATCTGTGTCTTGACTGGGGAGTTAGGACCAGTGGTATTGATAATTACTACAAAATTCAATGAATTACATTATTATTAATTATTATTGTATCATTTTTTCAGTGCAGTTTCCTTTGTTTTTCCTTTTGTTTAACTAATCTCCAAGTTAGATGCATACTTTTGTTTCAGCTCTTTGATACATACCACGTTCTTCCTTGTCTCTATTTAAGATTCCCTTAAGAATTTTCTACAGTGTGGTTTGTGTCATGTTTTTCTTTAGGATTTCTTTATCATGGAAAGTCTTTACTCTTCTGTCACTTTTGAAGGCTAATTTGGAGGATATAGAGATCTGGGTTAACAAGAAATTGTTTTTAAGACTCAAAAATTTGACTCCAATCTCTCTTAGCTTTTAAGGTATGATCAGAAAGTCCTCTTACCTCCATAAGTAACTTGCTGCTCTTCACTAATAGCTTTTAGTATTCTCTCTATTGAATTTCTGGAATTTTGATTATAACACTTCACAGTGTTTATTCTGGTTGTGGCTATTTGGGGTTCTATATAACTCTTGAGCTTAAATATTGAACTTTTCCCCGATTTTGAAAGTTTGCTGCTGATTTCTGTGAATAATTTTTACTCCATCTAATTTTTCACTTATTTGTAGAATATTTTAAAAAATATTATAGCAACTGTTAAATCAAGTGTATTTTGTTACTTTTTTACTTACTGTTGAGTCTATATGATCTATGACATTCACCTTGTTTCCAATTTCTGGCACTCTGTCCTCACATTCATTAAATCTGCTGCCATGCTTTCTATCAAATCTTTGTATTTTGCGTTTCTGCTTGCTTCTTTAATAATTTCTAGCTCTTTACCACACAGATCATTTATAATTTGTATCATCTTGTTTAACTCAGTTTATTGTTTGTTTCTCCTTTAAGCTCGTCCAACATTTTATTAATAAAATTCTTTACCTGTTTAAAAATACCTTTTACCCCCTTTAAATATCTTATGAAAATGCTCATGTGTTTCTTCTTGAACTCTTTAAAAAAATTTAACCATGTAAATTTTTGCTTCTTTGCCCATACATCTCTCCATTTCAGTAACTATGAGATCAACTTTTAGATGTATCTTGCTGCCTGCATTTTCATATCTCAAATGTTTTGTTCAGTGAGTTGACGATGAATTAATGCAAAGAATCTCTGTCTGTACTATGTAAATATCTTTTGTTAGAATCTTTTTCCTTGTGATGTATCACTATATTTGGTTATGTTTTGGTGTTTATATCCCTCTTCAACTACTAGGCACAATATTTGGGTGTCTTCTTCATGTCCAGATTTCAGGGGACTTGATCCCCAGCCCTATATAGAAAGGAGAAAACAAACTGATCTTGATGACACAAACAGGCCATTATAAGGATACTGTAAACGCTAATTAACAGAAACAACTATGTCACCATTGGTGGAAAAAAAAGAAGAAAACAGAAATAATAACAAAAGTCAGACAAACTGGGCAATGAAGTATAAGAACCAGGAGACCCCAGACAGCGTCAGGAGGCTCTGTGAATAACACCCCACTGCCTCACCACTGGGGGACTGATGCTGAGCCTTTGCGAAATTTAGTAGCTTCAAAAATGTCAAAATGAAGAAGCAAAAATGCAATCTCAGATTTCCAGGCTAGCCAGAACAAGTCCAAGAGACATGGACACAGAACTTGGAAAGTTCAACCTGAAATTTCTAAAATGATAGCAACTGAAATGAAGAAAAAAAAAAGTTGGGCCAGACAAATAGCTCAGTAGATTAAAGCACCTGAAAACAGGTGCAGGGGCGGGGGCTTTGATCCCAGGCCTGCCATGTTGGCCCCACCCTTTGGGCAGGTTGAGATGGTAATTGGGACTGGGTGTGGTGGTATATGCCTGTGATCCCAGCTCCTGGGAGGCTGTAAACAGGTGGATCACTATGAGTCCGATATAGTAATGAGACCCTGAACACCCTGTAGACACTTCCCTAAAATAAAAAAATAAATAAAAGCAATGAAATAAATAAACAACTCCATAAGGTATAGAAGAAATCAGATCAGAAATAATCTCTCAGGTAAAAAAGAAAATGACAATACCACTTCCAAAGTACACAGATTAAAAAAAAAAAAAAACACAAAGGAGCATAGGAAGATGATGGAAACATTTAATGAACAACATGGGGAAAGAATTAGAATGCATGAAACAGATGCAAGGAGATATTCAATAAATTAAAAATTCCATAAGGGCCAGCCAAATAGCTCAGCAGATTAAAGCACCTGCAAGCAGGCACAGGTTCAATTCCGGAGGCTGCTGTGCTGGCTCAGCCCCCAAGGCAC
>NW_004524656.1:3820555-3823491 GCF_000260255.1 Octodon degus | reverse complement strand
GTCTCTGTGTATTCAAAGTGGTTAGGATAGATATATAGTTGCATTCTCTTAATGAATAGAATGATTTGTTCTAATGGTGTTTGTAAATAGGATCTCGAGTCCTCATCTTGTACAGCAATTAACCACTAAGAAGAATGTATGCAGTGTGTTATTTGTTGAATCTTCCGATTTGATTTGAAACTGTCTCATTGCTATCTGTTTATCAATAAAATTTTGAAAATATAAATAAAAAGAGAGTTAATAGAATTAGCTAAAAATAATAGAGAATGAACAAAAGTTAGACTACAGCTAGCTCGCAGGTGTGGTGTGGGAGTAGGACTGCCTGGGGCCTTTTGGATCCTCAGTCCAGCCAGCACCCAGACACAGTATTTGAGTGGGACTGCCTGGGGCCCAATGGATCCTCACTACAGGCAGTGCCCAGGCCAGGCATGTGTGTGGCACTTTCTCCATCAGACAAGTCCAGTATAGAGGCAAGACGTACCTGCTGTTCCAGGAGCAGATCATCTTGCCAGAGTGGCACAGAGGGTTCACTTTCAAGGGATCCAGCAAGAAACAGTGGAGCACTGCAGCTATACACAAGCCACAACCACCTGAACAGGTTTGAACTGGGCTGATCCGGACCTGGTGCTAAGGTAATACCTGTACCAAAGCTCTACAGCGAAGGTCAGAAGACAGTGCTATACAAAATGACAAAGACAAGGAACAAAATGCATTCTCAGATCCTAAGCCCTCCCAGAACAAATGCAGGAGACAATTGCATAGAAGAAATTGGAATTCACACACCTGAAATCTCTGAAATAATAGTATCTGAAGTAAAGAAACAACTTCAGAAAGGTATAGAGGAAATAAGATCAGAAATAATTTCTGAAGTAAAAAAAGAAATGATAACTATAATGAAAGAAGTACTAAGTGTTTCTAAAGAAGACACTGGTAGAAAATAGAGAATAGAAAAATGATGGAATCCTTGAAAGCAAAAATATAGGAAAGAAATAGAATACATGAAGCATATTCAAAGTGATATACAGGAAATTAAAACCTCAATCACAAGTTGGCAAAACCGTTTAAATGAAAGTGAAAATAGACTTTCAGACACTATTTGAAGACACCAATGCAGCTAATGAAAAGATAGGAAAAGATCTCTTAAAAACAACTAAGATGCAAGAAAAAACAATTCAACATCTTCAAGACAATTAAAGGAGAACAGTGCAAGACTAATAAGCATAAATGAGAAAGAAAGAGTCAGTACAAATGACATAAAAAGAATATGGGCAGAAGTAATAGCAGAAAACTTCCCAAATATGGAGAAAAATCTGACATTAAGGTAACCAAAGAATATAGAACTGCCAGTAACATCAGCCCAACTAAAAACACACTCAGGCATATAAAAATCAAGATCCCAGAAATGCAGCACAGGAACATTATACTAAAGGCCACTAAAGAAAAGAAACATATCACATTTAGAGGAAAACCCATCAGAATAACAGCAGATTTCTCTTCACAAACTATCAAGTCAAGAAGAGCATGGAGCAAAGTACTTCAAGTCTTGCAAGAAAAGAAATTCCAACCCAGACTGATACACCCTGAAAAACTGTCTTTGAAGTTTAATGGAGAAGTGAAACACTTCCATGACAAAGAACAACTAAAGAATATTATGACAATAAAGCCAATCCTACACAGACTACTAAAAGATATTCTATAGAGGGAGCAAAATGCCCACAACTCCATGAATGAGAATGAAAATAATGCACCAAAAAGGGCTAACAATTAAACATAGGAGAAAAAGAGATATACAGCAGCAGTCTTTCAATTATTCTTTTGTATATAGCAGCAAAATATTTCCATCAGCATACCCTACAAATGGACTTCACCTGCACCCTGTTGGTCATGAATCTGTCTGGGTCTACAGCATGGATATCAAGGAAATAGCAGCAGCTCAGTCCCACAAGTGACACCAGTAAGCATCATGGACACTGTCCCCATCTACCACATACTAGAACTTTGTGTGATATCTTATACCCAAACTGTTAGAAGTGCTCGTTATATTTTTGCCATTCCATTATTTTTGTTATGTTATATTTTTAGTAATTCTTTACTATCATGAAATATTTTTCTTAGTTGATATTTTTGTATAAATTAACCTATTCAAATACTGTGTGAGTACTCTGAATTGATCACAAATTCATACATATGATATACTGTATTCTGGCTTCTTAGTTGGACTCATAATTTTCATTTTTGAATATTATTTTGAAATATTTAATTTAATTTTGAATTAATATTAAATTGTCTGAATATTTAAAATTAAGTTTTTGTTTTATGATTCATACTGTTTCTTTGACTTATAGTTTACTTATAAGACACAGTATGATATTTTCTCCCAGTATGAGAAACTTTAAAAAGTGTAAAGTAATATTTTCCATTGACTTCATATTAGTTCTTCCTTGTCTTTTACACACACACACACACGCATGCATGCATGCGTGAAAAAAATGTTTATAACCTGACATGAGATTGATACTCTTTTGTGGAAATCTTTGATGACCTTTTAAATAGCTTCATCTAATATAATTATATTTTACATAGTCCTGTATAACTACCATTTTGAGAGCTCTTTATTCTTTATCCGGGACATACATCAACTTCTCTTGCCTTCTGGATTATGGTCTTTGTTATGTTCTATATCTTACATCTGGAGGTATTAGAATATTTTGAGTTTGTACAACTGGAAAATATTTCACTTTTAGTTTTCAAGGATATGTTTGATAAGTATAAAATTCAATGAGAAAGATCTGTTTTTTCAGTCCTGAGAATAAATGTTTAGCTTCTTCCCCACTTGCTCTTTTTTTTTTTCTTTTCAAAGTTTTATTGATAAACATATAGCAATGAGACAGTTTCAAATCAAATCGAAAGTACAGTTTCAACAAATAATACACTGC
>NW_004524656.1:3817527-3820243 GCF_000260255.1 Octodon degus | reverse complement strand
TTCCCCCCAAAAAGAGACTGCTAGGTGTCAAAGAAACAACAGGAGTCAACATAATGACATAAAAAGACTCTTTGCAGAAGTAGCAGCAGCAAATTTTCCAAGCATGGAAAAAAACTGACATACAGTTAAGTGGGGCATATAGAACTGGAATCAGCCATAACCAAAATAAATCTACATGCATAGACCTGATAACCAAGATCCCAGAGTTCAGCAAAAGAACATAGCATTAAAAGCTGTCAGAGAAAAGAAACAGATAACCTATAAAGGAAAGCCTATCAGAATCATGGCAGATTTCTCAACACAAATGATCAAGTCAAAAAGAGCTTAAAAGACAGTATTTCAGGTTCAAAAGAAAACATCTTCCAATCCTGATTTCTGTACCTTTCAAAACTATTTTTTTAATTAATGCAGATATACAAGATACTTCCATGACAAAGAACAACTGAAGAAATTCATGACCGCTAAACCAACCCTACAAAGAGTATTGACAGATATTCAAAAAAGAGATAAAAATGACCACAACTTCATGAACAATAGAAAGGGATGACCAAGTAGAGCTAGCAATTAAACAGCGGAAAAGTAGGGAAGCAATAGCAGGAAAATAATATGAAAATATAAGCCAATATGTATAAATTATAGGCATCAATATAAATGGACTCAGTTCACCAATCAAAAGAAGCATACTGGCAGAATGGATCAAGAGACAAAAATCTAACAATATACTGTATACAGGAAACATATTTAACTCAAAAGGAAATTCATAGACTGAAAGTCAAAGGAGGGAAAACAGTATTCCATGTGACAGAAACCCAGAAAAAAGGAGGGTTAGCTATTCTGGTAACTGACAATGTGAACTTCAAACCAAAAATGATTAAAGGAGATAAAGAAGGCCACTACACACTTGTTAGGGGAAAACTGTAAGAAGAAGAGATAATAATCATAAACATATATACACTAAATACAGGAGCACCCAACTATATAAGGCAAATTTTAATAGACATGAAGAATCAAATAACTAATAATACAATTGTAACAAAGGATTTTAACATCCCATTGTCACAGAAATAAATCAACAAAGAAATAACATAACTAAATGAATAAAAGGTAAGAAAAAAGAAATAATAGAAATAAACCAAACTTGTGAAAAAATGGATTAGCTGACCTTCACCAAGCATTCCACCAACATTCTTCTCAGCTGCACATGGGACATACTCCAAAGTAGACCATACATTAGCATATAGAACATACTTAAGTAAGTGCAAGGGAATCAAAATTATCCCATGTATATTATCTGATCATAGTGCAATGGAATTTGAAATTATTGACAAAAAATTGAAAAAGCTCAATAAACACACAGAAATTAAATAACCCCCTCTGGAACAACCAATGGGTTACAAATGAAATCAAAGAAATTAAACAATATTTATAATCAAACAAAAATACAGATACAACTTACTGGAATTCATGGGACACATGAAGACAGTTTGAGGAGGGAAATTTATAGTGGTTAATTCTTATATCAGGAAAACAAAATGAGCCAAAATAACAAGCTTAAACTGCGCCTAAAGTTTCTAGAAAAATAAGAGAAACTCAAGTCCAAAGCCTAGAGAAAGCAGGAAGTTCTAAAACTTAGAGAAGAATAATGTAATGGAGATTAAGAAAACAATACAAAGAATTAATGAATCCAAGAGATAATTCTTTGAAAAGCAAATAAAATTGATAACCCTCTAGCCAACCTTATTTTAAAAAATGAAAGAAAAATTCAAATGCATATAAAAAGGAATGAAAAGGACAAAATCATTTTAGAGGCTATAGAAATTCAGAAGCTCATCAATACCTACTTCTAAAACCTCTTACAGGATGGAAAACATAGACAAAATGAACAGATTCCTAGATGTATGTGAGTTGCAAAAGCTGAATCAAGAAAACAAAAAGTTCAATCAAGAAAATATAAAAATTCTGAATATTGAATAATAATTTAAGTATCAGTCAAAATTGAAAATGCAATTAATTAACACATACCAACAAAGAAAAGCCCAGGTCTTGATGGATTCACAGGCTAAATTACACAAGAAATTTAGAGAGAATTAAGATCAATTCTCAAATTCTTCAATGAATTTGAAAGGGAAGCATTTCTCCCTAAATCACTTCTGGAGGCAAGCATTACCTTGACAAGAAAACCAGAGAAAGACCCAACCAAGAAAGAGAAGGATAGGCCAATATCTCTAAAGAACATAGATGCAAAATTCTCAATAAAATACTAGCATCAAAATGCAGTAAATCATCAAGATCATATATGGAAATGAATGCAGGAATGGTTCAATATATGTGAATCAATAAATGTAATATACCATGTCAACAGAGCCAAAGACAAAAATCACATGATCATTTCAATAAATGCAGAAAAAGCTTTTGGCAAAGTCCAAAACCCATCATGATAAACACCCTACAGAAAATTAAAATAGATGATCTTACTGACAAAGATCTACAAACTGCAGTACATGGTTTCAGGCTAAATCCTGAAGGAATTTGACTGACCTTATCAGACACAAAAGTTACGTTTCTTGTTATATAGGTTTTGCTTTATCTTGGTCTTAACCATCCAGCAGAAAAGTATGAAAACGAAGTATTGAGACCCAGTCCTAGCCCAGGTCCGGTGAGTGTGCGGAGAGTTTCCTGCTACCCTGCGCCGGCGGGACCAGTCCCAGCCCAGGCG
>NW_004524656.1:3804907-3811527 GCF_000260255.1 Octodon degus | reverse complement strand
GAAATGTGGTGCTATAATTTTAACTAAATTCAGAAATTTTAAATCTTAAAAAAGGTCTATTAGAATATTTCTATTTCTCCTAAACTTATTTTACATAAGCTTTGCTATTTAATTTTATGTATACACATTATATTTATATTATGAGATATATCATTTATATACCATATAAATTAAATTTTTATACCATATAAAGCAAAAAAGACACTTAAATCACATTCCCATAGTTAAATGATAAATTCTTTTCTAATTCTACACAAGTATATAAGAAAACTAAGAAATCTTATTGATAAAAATCATTTTTTATGTTATATTCTAGATATTTCTTTAAAATAGGTATTTAATTAATAGATTTTCATTTGGCCTCCGATCTGCTTCTTGATTTTGAATTTTTTCTTCTTTTTTATGTTGATGTTTTAAGTTTGAATTTTGGTTATGTAGCTTTTATTGTTTTTAATGTGAAATATGTGCTCTCGTATTTATCATTCTGATGTTTTCAACACTGCTGTGGTCTGAAGTTTCACACTTCTTGTTATTTGTTAAATCCTAAAATCCTATGAGTAGGTTTCAGACTACTGTTCCTGACCCTTCATTTTGTTTTTTTAATTCACTGAAGCTTTTTGATGTGTGTATATCTGACATGCACGACTATCTTTACTGCTCTCTATGTCAACTGTATGAAAGTCATGAACATAATACATTTTTTATTTTATATAAATACAAAAATTTAAAAAGAATGTTAATAGAATTAAGTAAAAATAATGAAATAACAATAAGTAAAAGGAAAGAAAAATATGAATGAATAAAACAAGGATCAAAAGAAAGGAGAAATGAAAAACAAAAACAATGAAGAATCCCTCTATATATTTGTCTACAAAATTCCCCTATGTGTTTTTTTATATCAACTTTATTGAGAAAGAAGTAGCAATGAGACAGTTTCAAAACATGTTACCCTCTATGTGTTGGACGAGTGGCTTCTTTTCAGGGCCCATAGTATGAGAATCTCCCAGGTGTGGGATAAATATTGTGTCATAGTGAGGCTTATTTTGTTTTTACACCGACTCTGTATGTATGTATGCTGACTCCTGCCCTGTCTTTCTTGCTAGGTTGCTTTGTTTTGTTTGTGCTTTAGGACTGTATTCACTTCACTGGCTCTTAGTATCTGCATTTCTCTGGGTAGCTCAATTTGCTGCTATCTCCACCTAGTTCCATAGCTTGTGGGTTTATTATGTGAACCCCGAGCCCATTCCTCCAGGCTTTCCTATGGATAACCCATTACTATTATGGACTACCGGACTATATTGAGTTATTTTCCTGAATTCATGCACCTACAATACTTAAAGGGCAATGGAATACCCATCTCTGGCAAAAGTAAACAAAAAAGGGGATATAAATGAAGGATCATTTTGTATCTACATATACAAAATAGGATAGATATATAGCTACTTTCTCTTAATTAAATGAGAAGAAAGATTTGTAGTAATAGTGTTTGGACAGTATATCATTGTCTGCATCTTGTACTATGAATAACTACTACAAAGACAGCAATATGCAATGTATTAATTGTTGAAACTGTCTTATTAATTGATATTGTGTCTGTCTCATTGCTATTTGTTTCTCAATAAAATTAACAATAAAAAAGTATAATGAGCCATACAAAGGTTATTTTCTGGTCATGTTGGTTTCTGTTTCTAAATGCCCCCCCATGCATGGATATAAATTCCCTTCCCTGCAAATTCCAGAAGTTTTATTATTTCACTGAAAAAAATTTTTTTTTTGTAATTTTGTCAGTCTAAGCTGTGGTATCCTCTTCTACATCAAAATTGTCTAAGTTTCATCTTTTTTTTTTTTTTTTTGGTGGAACCAGTGCTTGAACTCAGGCCCTTGTGCTTGCCAGGGAAGTGCTTATTCTACTGGGCCATCTCCCCAGCCCCTAAGTTTCATCTTTTAACCATATTATGAGTTTGTAGATACTTTGCTCATAATTTCTTACTTTTATATATTATAGTTTGTGATAATGAATCAATCTAGAGTTCTGGCCATGAAATTATGCTTTCTGCGTGATTTGGTATATTGGTGTGGCTTTCTGATGGGATTTTTATTTGCTTTACTGGGCTTTTTACTTTTTGTTTGCTCCTCAGAATCTTCATCTCTTGGCTAGATTGATCCTTTATGCTGGAGAAAACAGTAGAGTGAAGACTTGCAGCATATCACAGCCTTCCCAGGTTGTGGACTTCCAGATACTTAGAAAACAACTGAACAGGAAATAACGCTGGTAGGATTGGTGAGATAGCTCAGCATACTAAGTGTCTGCTTTGTTAATGGCAGGGACCAGGGTTTGATCCCCCGTCCCACATGCCACACTGGCCCTGCCCCAGGGGCACACTGAGCTGGTGACCCAGTCTGGGTGTGGTGATGCATGCCTATAATCCCAGCACTGAGGAGGCTGAGATCAAGAGGATCACTACAAGTCTGAGCTGCATAGTGAGACCCTGTACCAAATACATAAAATGAAAAAAGAAAAAGAAAAAGCACTAAGAAGCAAGAAAAAGCTGATGAGTAAACTAGCAATCCCAGAAAAAAGCTGAAGAAACTGAAGATAATACAAAGAAAACAACAAAGCAGATATAATGTTAACCCAACTCCTGAGCAGGGGACACTGTCTCTGAAAATGCACAGAGAGGGTCAGCAGCTCCAAGGAGAAATAATGGAGTGGATTGGCAGAATCAGCCTCCCTAGATAGCTCTCTGATAGGTTCTGACCCTAGTATGAATTGCAGAATTATTATGGTGGTCATTTAACATGGTTGAAGCACTTGAAACAACAGTTTATCTTCTCAGAGGTCACCTCCCCCTTCTACCCCAACTGGGTGCTGGATATAATTCCCCTCACTTTTCTCATGCCACAAGGGAGACCCCAGTCAGCTCCCCCGCTGTCACTGAACCTGTCCCTGAAACTCCATCTGTGGCAAAAGTTCATAAAGTCTCAGCCTCCCACTGTCTCAGGCAAGAGGATTCACCCCAACTCCTAAGATTCTCTCCATGTCTTTCGAGTCAATAAAGGCTTCTTTTATCTTTTCTCTCTCTTTACTGTGCTGCCAAAAAACCAAACACTCTCAGGTATGGAAAACTACAGATGCAGTGGGGATTGTAATTTCAAAGTGAATCATTCTGCATGGCAGACTAGAAGCATAAAAGATATTTATTGCAGTACACGCAATGTTTGGGAATGATTAATGAGGAGCCATCTTGGGAAGGCATTCATTGTGTAAAGCTGAGCTATTCTTAGAGCTAGATGATAGAGATTAATTACTACTTATCATGTCTGAAATCAGGTTACCACAGTGACTGGGGGAGTCTGGGTGGGTTGAGGCAGCCTTAATCCTAGCATCACACCATGAATCAATTCCAGCTTCACAGGCCAGCCAAATAGTTCAGCAGATTAAAGCACCTGCTTAGGCAGATGCAGGGGCCAGGAGGTTCCATCCCTGGGCCTGTCATGCCGGCCCCACCCCCAGGATGCACGGAGATGGTGACTGAGACTAGGCATAGTGGTGTGCGCCTGTAATCCCAGCAAGTGGGAGACTGTAAAAAGGAGGATTACTATGAGTCTGATCTAGTAGAGAGACCCTGACCACCCTGTAGACCCTTCCCAAAAATATATATATAAAATATCCCAGCTTCACATCCTTGATCCCAGCAGCACACACACCAGAACCAGCCACCTCTGAGAATCTATGCCTTGGGTTACAGAAATATAAAAACATATTGAAAGCTGCAAGAAAGAAATTATCGAGATAAATCCACCAGAATAAATGTAGACATCTTGGCACAAACCCTAAAGAATGATATATTTCAAGCCCTAAAAGAAAATAACTACCAGCTTTATTATAGTACTCAGCAAAGCTATCTTTCAAAATCAAAAGAGAAAGAAAGATTTTCTAAAATAAGCATATGAGTAAATAAACTAAAGAAACTCATGACCACCAGCATTGTAGGAATTATTTAGATTAATTCTATACTTACAAAAGGAAGATTAGATATGTTGTTGATAATTGGGGAAGAAACAAACACTAGAAACACAAAGGAATAAATATATACCCTTCTGTAATAGCCATAAATAAAAATGGTCTCAATTTTCCAGTTAAAACACATAGGCTGGCAGACTGGATTTAAAAAGACTCATCTGCGAAACCTACAGGAAACACACCTCACAAGCACAGGCATATATTGACTAAATGAGAAAGGACAGAAATATTCCAGAAAGATAACCCAAAAGCAAACAGGCAAAGCAGATTTCAAGACAAAATTAATTAGAAAAGACAAAGAGACTACTATATATTAGTGAAGGAATAACCTTTCAAAACCATATAACAATCATAAATATATACACATCAAACAATCAGCACACCTAAATTCATAAGACAAATACTACTCAACGTAAAGGGACCCATAGATATCAACATAATAATAACAGGTAACTTCAATATTCCATTGTCAACAACAGGTAGGTCATCCAAACCAAAAAATCAACAAAGAAGCATCAGAGTCAAACTACACCATGGATCATGTACTTATCAGAAGCCTACAAACCATTTCATCCATCAGCTGTAGAATACACATTTTTTTTAGCACTTGATGGAATGTGCTTCAAAATAGATCAGATTGTAGGCCATAAAGAAGTCTTAAATATAAAAGTTTGAAATAACTTATTGCATCTTAAAAGATAATAATGGAACTAGAAATCAACAGCAAAGGAAATTATACAAATATAGAGAAAATGAAAAATTTACTTTTGAAACATCAGTGGGTCACTGAAGTAAATCAAGGAGGAAATTAAATCTAGAATCAAATGCAAATGACAACACATTTCAGCATCTCTGGGACACAGCAAATGATGTTCTAAGAGGGAAATTTATAGCTGTAATTGCTCACATCAAACAAATCAGAGAAACTTCAAGTAAGTAACTTAATGGATACCTCAAGGTCTTAGGAAAATAAGAATATGATAATATTCATCACTTATGCACCCAAGAGGAGCTTAATAAAGCACTCAATGATGCCTGGCTGCAACCTAAAAATGACAATCTCCAGGGAAGGGCAGCTCATGTATTTCCTAGTATAACATGATCAGTACATACCTGTGAAGGCAGAAGGATATAAAGATGAGGTTTTAATTATAGAAAACAGTGATCTGGGTACTAGCAGATTTCTAGATCTGGGAAACAAAATTTCCTTGAAGTTTGACCACTTACTGAAAGGAATAAGTGACCCCCCAACCAGAGGAAATAGATTGAAGTTTGACGTCTTGAAGAGAATCCTGTGATAGTGCATTAAAAGCCTATGTGAAGGGCTGGCCAGATAGCTCAGTGGATTAAAGCACTTGCTTAGGCAGAGCGCAGAGGCTGGGCTGGGCTGGCTCTGTCCCCAGGGAGCACTGAAACTGTGATTGAGACTGGGTGTGGTGGCACGCAACTGTAATCCTAGTGCTTGGGAGGCTGAAAACAGGAGAATCACTGAGTCCAATCTACATAGTGAGATCCTGTAGACCCTGTACTACATTCATTAAAAAAAAATAGCCTATGTGAAAGATCATTATTTCAATGGCTTCTGTACTTTATATGCTAAAACTAGAGACGGGCAACAGACTATTATTGCATGTATTGAAAGCCACAAGTTATAGCATAAAACTTTCTGGAAAGGTCATTTGAGGTCTGAGTGGAAGTTCACCATCACACCACCTGCAGCCCCCGTAGTTGGAGTGCTCAAGGTCCAGGTTCACTACTACAAAGATGGCAATGTTCCACTGCTTAATCATAAAGACATATAAGGGTCAATAAACATTTCGAATGAAGTACAAATTGCCAAGGAGTTTATTAAAATCATAAAGAGTACAGAAAATGAATATCAGACAGTGATTAGTGAAAGCTATTAGATAATGGCAGACACCACATTTAAGGCCTTGCACCACCAACTCCAAAATCAACTGGAAAAAGTTACTCAGCTAAAAGATTAATAAAGAAATGCAGAATGCTGAAAGATTGACCATAGTATTCTTTGGTGTGTGGAAATAAAATGATTCGACATGTGATCATATGATAAGCGATTTATAAACAAAAGTGATAAATTGCTAGGGCTTTCAAACTTAACAGATTTTCTAGTCTCATGTAGTACTGCTCAATCTATAGTACTGTCTCAGTCTTGCATTTTCTGCCTTGTAACTTTCTGTTATCCCTATTTCTACTTGTAAATCTTTTTTTCTAGCCATGAAACCCTATTACTGTTTAGGTAATATGTTCAGTACAACTTCAATACTTTTTGCTGATCCAACAGGTAAAGAGGCTGTGCTACAAACTTCAGCTAAATAAAAACACATTCATCCTCCTTGTGGCTGTTCTGAGCCTCATTTATATCCCATAACTACTATTTTCAAAACTCTAAAGTAGGGCCTTACAGGTCCATTTGGTAGGGGTCAACAAAATATTATGGAAAATCCATAATAGCCTGCATTTCTGAGGGAAATTTTTTAATTAATTAATTTATTTATATTTGCTACAAGGTCTTGCCATGCAGCTCAGACTCGTAGTGATCCCCCTGTCTCAACCTCTCCAGCAATGAGGATAA
>NW_004524656.1:3803331-3804490 GCF_000260255.1 Octodon degus | reverse complement strand
GCGAATTCAATCCCCAGACCTGCCGAGCCCCTCGCGAGCACTGAGATTGTGATTGAGACTGGGCATGGTGTCATGTGCCTTCAATCCCAGCATTTGGGAGGCTGTAAGTAGGAGGATCAGTACAAGTCTGATCTATGCTGTGAGACTCTGTAGACCTTGTCCTAAATACAACAACAACAACAACAACAACAACAACAACAACAACAACAAAAATTGTTTTTATATCCAAAGACTTGAACTATTTCCTGAATGTGAATATGTTCACTGTTTTGTGGGGAGGGGGTTCTCTCATTGTCTCCTTCCCTATTGTAGGCATTGAAATCTGCTTTTTTAGAAGAATTTCACCCATTTGAATTTTGTGTGTGTGTGTGCATGTGTGTACATGCACGCGTGTGCACAGGTGCACGTGTATGTGTGTGTTTAGGAACTTCTGCTATACTGTGGATGTAAAACTTGAAAAATGTTATGTTGAAGGAATCATGGGTATCTTAACCTTTAGTGCCTTGTGGTACTGTTGTATAATAAGCAAGTGAATCAAAGAGCTCTATAAAGCAAAAAATCAAACCAAATTGAAAAGAGTATTTTCTAGGCAGAATCTCTTTATTATAATCTGTTATTTAAGGGAATACTAGTGCTAAGTGGGATATAAATCTTGTTCTAAATTACTCTTCCATAGTCCTGCCTGCCAAGAACTCAAAAGTAACTGATATAGCAACCCTTGCCAGGTAGGCTGGCAGGTGAACGTGTGATCACAGAGAGTTCTGGGCGACAGAGATACTATGGGACAACAGATAGTGGTGGATTCATTTACATTTTTTATAGGTCTATGATCAGGCTTTAATGGGAGGTCAGTTATTTTTAAAAACCCAGTAGTGCCCTCCTACCTATTTCTAGATACATGTTAACAAGAAGGGTATTTATACTTCAACTTAGTTTCTCAGAAACACAGACATGCAAGAGTGTTTCTTTTTTGCCTTTTTTTCCATAATTTTATTGATAAAAAAAATAGTGATGAGACATTTTCAAATCAAATTGGTAGGGCAGTTTCAATAATTAACACATTGCATACATTCCTCCCAGTGGTTAATTGCTGTACAAGATGTGGACATGATATCCTATCTACAAACACCATTAGAACAAATCACTCTATTCATTAAGA
>NW_004524656.1:3797310-3802161 GCF_000260255.1 Octodon degus | reverse complement strand
GTTGCTTAGTTCACAGGTATCAGTATATATAGTTAGTCAGGGTGAGAATCTTTCCAATTAACTGCTAGATTCAAAAAATCTTCTGGAGATTCTCAGGATCATTGCCTTGCCCATCTTCTACATATAACTGTATGTCTTGTTGTTGAGTTGAGTTCATTGAAGTTAGATATTATGATACTATGAGCCTTACTCTTTTTGCTTAACATTGCTTTGGCTTGTCTTGCTCTGACCTCTACTGTGTTAAGGTGTACTCCTTCAATATCTACTTTCTTCAGAGCTTTAGTCATAAAGTGATACTGAATTTTTTGAATGCCTTTTCTACAATTCATGATTGTGCGATTTTCCCCCTTGATTCTGTTTTATATAGTTTATTATGCTTGTCAATCTGTATATGTTGAATCATCTTTCTATAACTAGGATGAAACTAACTTGATCATAATTACCTTTTTTAATGATCTTTTTAATGTGTGGTTGAATTTGGTCTGCAACTATTGAGGAAACAGTTTTACATTGATGTTCATCAAAGATATTGGTGTATAATTTTATTTTTCCTTGTATTATCCCCCAACTTGGGGATCACAATGATGTTGGTCTTTTAGAATAAGTTTGTAAGTGTTCCTTCTCTTCCTATTTCATGGGATAGTTTAGGTACAATTTCTATTAGCTCATGTATAAAAGGTCTGGTAATATTCAGCAAGGAATCTTTGTGGTCCTTAGCTTTATCTGTTAGGAGACTTTTTACTACTGTTTTATTCTCCTTGCCTGACATGTATTATGTTTTGTGCATCCTCTTGGTTCAATTTTTTTAGGTTCACTTGTGTCTACAAATTTACCCATTTCTTTTAAATTCATCAATATATGAGAAGATAAATTATAAAAGTAGTCCAAACAATCCTCCAATTTTTAGTAGTGTTTATTATAAATGTTTTTTCATCTCTAAATGTGTTTATTTGGCTCTCTCTCTCTCTCTCTCTCTCTCTCTCTCTCTCTCTCTCTCTCTCTCTCTCTCTCTCTCTGGTTGATCTAAGGGTTTATCAGTCTTGTTCCTTTTAAAGCCCCAACTCTGTTTCAGTGTTCCTAGATATTCTTCATTTAATCTCTATTGTACTAATTTAAACTCTCACATTTAGTATTTCTTTCCTTTGGTTAGGTTTGGTTTGTTTTTATTTTTCTTTCTTGTGTTTTTTAAAGAACAAAATAGGTATATTTCTGTTGGGCTATCTGATACCGAAGATAGTGTGGTATGATGGATGAATAGTATGAATGATACATAATAAAAATATTTTATTTGAAATGAACAAAAAAGGCTGACACAGCTTTCACTTAGAAACACACTTGGTGTAAATATCATATAGTTTCCCTAGTATAAGAACTCAAAAGAAGAAATACAAATAGCAAGGTATAATACAAGTAAAAGTTAAGCAGGATCTCGAGGACTAACTAATCAAGAGAGGGAAAGAAGAGTTAGGAAACATGACAATTCTGAGTGGGGAAAAACTGAAAGCATTTCTTCCGGAATCAAAGACGAGGTAAGGATTCTCATGTTTCCACTCCTCCTCAAAAGATTTTTAGAGCTGATAGACAATTTCGGCAAATATCAAGAAACAAAACCCACATTAATAAATCAAAAGCACTTTAATATGTTAATAATTAACTAAAAGAGGAAATAAAGAAAATCATTAAATTTTTAACTATTTCAACCTAACCAGGAAGTGGAAGACTTTTGCCATGAAAATAATGGAACACTGGAGAAAGAATCGAGACCCTAGAAGATCGAGAGTCTTTTCATGTTCATGGAT
The DNA here is from genome assembly GCF_000260255.1 of Octodon degus. NCBI lineage: Eukaryota > Metazoa > Chordata > Mammalia > Rodentia > Octodontidae > Octodon > Octodon degus. The sequence goes on along the minus strand of NW_004524656.1, from coordinate 3,800,362 downwards.
TCTCAGAATAAATATTGTCCAAAATGATCATATTACCAAAAGTAATCTACAGATTCTATGTAACCCTCCCAAAATATCAATGACATTCTTCATAAAACTAGAAAAAAAAAACCTTAAAATTCACATGCAAATACAGAAGACCCAGAACAGCCAAAGAAATCCTAAGCAAAAATAATAAGGCTGATGGTATAATAATATCTGACTTGAAATATACTACAAAGCCATAACAAAAACAATAGCATGGTACTAGCAGAAAAATAGATACATGGACTAATGGATTAGAAAAGGGACACATAAATCCCCCACAAATACAACCATCTTATTGTTGACAAAGAATGGCAAACAGATCCTGGAGGAGAGAGGACCTCTTTAACAAATAGTGCTGGGAAAACTACAGTCATATATGAAAGAATGAAACTAGATCGTTATTTTATACAAAAAGCAATTCAAAGTGGATCAAAGATCTACATGTAAGTGTTATGGTTTGTGTCTAGTTGTCCCCCTAAAGCTTCATGGGGCATAGTTCTAGAGTTTGGAATTAATCCATGATCCAAGGCTGGGAATATGGGTCTGAGTATTGTTGGGATTATGGGTATGAGTGCTACACCCAACTGGGGGAAGCAGATAGTCTGAGGGCAATATAAGGAGGAGAGAGACTTGCTCTGTTGCCATTTTTGCTGCTACTCATCCTTGCTCTCTGCCGTGTGCCACCCTGCCTTGGAGCCAGCTGAGTGTGAACTGAAACCTCCAGCAACTGTGAGCTAAATAAACCTTCTCTTCCTTCATTTTGAGTGTTGGGCACTTGTCTCAGCAATGAGAGAAGAGAAACTGAGACAGTAAGACATGAAATTTTGAAACTTCTGGAAGAAAACATAAGGGTAATACTTGAAGCCATAGGCATAGGCAAAGACTTTCTTAATAGACAAAGGTTTCCTATTCAAGAATCAATGAACAGTCTTATATCAAATTAAATTGTTTATACATAGCAAGAGAAACAACAAGGAGAGGAAAAAGGTTGCCTATAGAATGGGAAGAAATCTTTGCCATCTACTCTTCCAACAGTAAATTAATATTTAAAATACATTAAAACTCAAAAAAACCCATGAAATATCAAATAGATGAATCAGTAAGTGGGTAACTGAGTTAAACAGACACTTCTCAAAATGCTCAGCATCTTTAACCATTAGGGAGATGCAGATCAAAGGTGCATTTGAGACCCTAGCTCATGTCAGTCAGAATAGCGACTGTCAAAAAAAAAAAAAAAAAAAAAAGAACTGTTTTATCAAAGAACAAAACAAAACAAAATCTGTTGGTGAAGATGTGTTTGAAAAAAGGAATCCTTTTACACTATTGTGGGGATGTAAATGAACATAACCACCATGGACCCTAGTTTTCTAGTTCCTAAAAAGTCCTAAAAATAGAACTACCAATTGATCCAGCTATATACCACTCCTTGGTATGCACCTGAAACAATTCAAGGCAGCTTAATACAAGGATACTTGCATACTAATATTTATTTTTGCACAGTTCACAATAGCCCAGATATGAAACCAGCCTAAGTCCCTGTCAACACATAGATGGAGAAAATGTGGTATACAGTGATGCATTGATTGTCAAACTCCATTCATCCCGAATTTGTGTCTGAACACTAAAATGTTCAAGAACTGAACACACTTTTCCCATAAGAAATAATGGAAAACCAAATAATTGGTTCTGATGCTCCAAAATTATACTTATAAATGTATTTTCTAGGAGTTTAACAAATTTCACAATAATTTCTTTTTTTTATTTTTTTATTTTTTATTTATTTTTATTTTTTTTAATAATTTCTTTCTTTAACTCTATTGTGCTTTTCATAGCTTTACTGTACCATCAACTTTCTTTGGAGCCATAGTTATATTTTATATAAAGGAAGTGTGAAACAGAAAGCACAATGATGAGTTTTTAATGGACTAACACACTGTATGTTCTCTGGGTGAGAGTGGTGCTTAGACTGAAGCATCACTCCTCTGTGTCTGCAGCAAGATATGATGTGTGACTCACTCTTGCCCTCTACAGGGTTCTTGGTTTTTTTCAAATTGGATTTTTGGTTCACCTATCAAGTAACATTCTGAAAACTGAACAAATATATTTTTTTAAATTTTGCTGTTAGAGTCAGTAAAAGCTCAAGATTGTAGCCAGTCAACAATCAAGGTAAAATATAAACAGCAGAGCATTATTCAGCCATAAAGAATAAAGTTGGGCTGGAGATAGCTCAGCAGTTTAAGCACTTACCTAGCGAGCACAAGGACTCAAGTTTGATCCCTGGTACTGCATGCAGTACCAGCCCTGAAACCCAGGTGCGCTGGGCTGGCCACTGAAACTGGGTGTGGTGGTGCATGCTGGTGATCCCAACATTGGGGAGGCTGAGACAGGAGAATCATCATGCATCAGAGTTGTGTAGCAAGATCTTGTACAAAAAAGAAAGGAAGGAAGGAAGGAAGGAAGGAAGGAAGGAAAGAAGGAAGGACGGGAGGGTCCAACAAAATTATGTCATTTGAAGAAAACAATGGATGGAAATACATTTCATCAAGTTAAGCAAAATATGTAAGATAAGAAAAGCCACTATTATGTTTTTCCTTAACATGTGAACTGTAAAAATATGCCATGAAAGTAGAAGGGATTCTACTGCTAGACAAGAGGAAGGGAATAGGAGAGTGTATGAACAAAGATAATGGGCAGTTAGGTACAATCACAATATATAAGTACTTAAAAATACACTCAAATCTAATATTTTGTAAAATGATTAAGCACTAATTAAATATATTGAAAAATAAAATTACAGTGTAACATTTTATTTTAATTATTTAACATTTTGTTTCCTATGGGAGATATGAGAAAGAATTATAATACATAGATCTATCATTTCCCATGACTAGGTTGTTTTTTTTTTTTTTTTTGTGGTTCTAGGGATCAAAGCTAGGTCATTGGGATGGCCACATAGCTTAGTGGATTAAAGTGCCTGCGTAAGGTTATAAAGTCAATACCCAAAAGTCAATAGCATTCCTCTACA
>NW_004524656.1:3786582-3795675 GCF_000260255.1 Octodon degus | reverse complement strand
AGGAAACATGACAATGTCAAGCCATACAGTTATATGTAGAAGATGGGCAAGGCAATGATCCTGAGAATATTCAGAAGATTCTTTAATCTAGCAGTTAATTGGAAAGATTCTCACCCTGACTAACTATATATACTGATACCTCTGAACTAAGCAACTGCACTGAAGATTGTAATCTGTAATAGTAGTTTCATGTTTGGAGTGCCTGTCATTCTGGTCTTCTGAATATGGGCTGGTTGTCATGACATACCAGTTGCTGCTATGATGTCACTCGGGTAGATGGTTATTCAAAAAGAAGGGGGTGGTGAATGAAAGCAAGAGACAGGAAAAGGAACACTGTGGGACTGTCCTGCTTCAAGGTTGTATATGGTTAGTTTTTTGATTTATGTGTAAACATAAGAAGTATAAAATTCTTTATGCCTATTTTTAAAGTATATTCTAATTTTTAAATTTTTTATCATATTTTGTAGGGACTTAAATTTCAACATATCAATACTTGATGAAAAATACCTGTTCATTGTTATGCCTAAGATGTTTGATATTCAGACAGATAGTGAGGTTAAGCTTAACAACCTAAGTTATATGGTAATAACAATAAGCTTGTCTTCTGGATAGTTAACACCCTAAATTGGCAGACCAAATTAGAGAAAAAGGAGGTCTGCAAGGAAAGCCAGCTTTTTGGCCCTAGCCTTCCAAGGTCAAGTAAGACTCAGGACATATGAGAACTTGTAGTGTTACATCATGTAACTCGGTAGTGTCCCAAATTTTCTGATCAAGGAGATTATGGGGCCAAACATGAAAGTGATCGATGATGTAGAGTGTGCCTAAGGAGAGTCACATGGAGAGAAAACATTCTCTCAGGCTTTCACAGAAAGCACATTGGCCAAGCAATGGCCATGATTCATCCACATGGCTGACACTGCCAAAGGTTCTACAATCTGAGGTACAGGATCTCAGGGTAAATCCTGAGGGCATTTCACTGACCTTATCAGACCCAAAAGCTACAACTCTTGTTGCATAGTTCCTGCTTTACCTTGGCCTGAACCATCCAGCAGAAACGTATAAAAAAGAAATATAAAAATAAAGCCATGGTGTTATGTTGAGCTGTAGGGGACTCAGGTCAACAATTTCTGACATTGCCAGTCAAGCGGAAGACCCAATACTATTATGGTCTACTGGACTCTTTTAGAATATTTTGCTGAGTTTACACACCTATAATATTCAAATAATGGAACTTAACCAAAAAAAGGGGGATACAGATAAATGTCCTTTTTGTATCTGTGTATTCAAAGTGGATAGGATAGTTATATAGTTACATTCTCTTAATGCATAGAGGGATTTGTTCTAATAATGTTTGTAAATAGAATATCATGTCCACATCTTGTACAGCAATTAACCACTAGGAAGAATGTATGCAATGTGTTAATTATTGAAACTGTCCTACCAATTTGATTTAAAACTCTCTCATTGCTATTTGTTTCTCAATAAAATTATGGAAAAAATAAAATCATTCATACATTTAAAAAGCTTTAAAGGAAAATAATGTTAAGGTATAATCATATAATAAATGACCATTTAAATTGTCATTTAAAATGCATAATTCTGTGACATTTGTCAGTCCCAATGTTGATCAACTGTCACCTTTATCAAGAGTGAAAAGGAGGAAGAGCAAGCCTCTTTTCCCCTCATATTGTAAGCAAGCTACACACCCAGCATGGGTGTAGCCTCATAGAATCTCTGTACCCTCCTCTTGCACAGGATGAGGATGTCCATGAGAGTGAGAACCCTGGACCCCTGCTGAGTCACTTAGTTCAACATCCAAACTCAGGTTCACACAATGTGCCAACCATGACAATGCATTCCTTGTCAAACTGGCAACCAGACACATTTTTTAAGCCAATTTCCAGATGCAAACACATTCTTATTCTTATCATTTCACAACTTAAACACTATAACACAGGTTTCATAATTCTTATGCATTAGCACTAAGTCTATCCACATTATATTATCTTAGAACTGTAACATTTCACTTCTGGTCACCCAGAGACTCACACATATCCCTTCATGCAAAGGATATTTGCTCCATCTCTAAGAGTTGCCAAAGTCAAAGTCCAAAGTCTCCTCTGAAATGTAAGGCCAACTCTTCATTGAAAGTGTTTGTACAAATGAAAAGTTAAGATACTTCCAACATTGAATAGCACAAAACAAAACTTTTTGTTCCAAAAGTTACAAATGAGAATACAAAATATTGGGATCAAAGAAAGTCCAAAATCCAGCAGGGAAAACATTAATCCTTGTTTTAGCTTCCGTGGCTTCTCTCTTAGGCATGCTTTGCAGCTTTCCTTAGAAGATGATCCACATTCCCAGTTTTTCCAAACTTTTGGAATCTCCATTGCACCTTTGGCTTCACAGAAAGAGTGGCTCCCCTCCTAAGGCACTTCTGATGGTTATGGTGCTCATGGCTTCTTTCTTGGGCTGCCTTTGCTTCCTCCTTTCAGATTTCCTTCAAGTTGAGGTGGGAGCTTTTTTAACCCCATAACTTTTACATTCTGCATGCACCTAAAACCAGCATCATATAGATGGTGCCAAGGTTTGCTTCTAGCTACAGAAGTAGCCAGGCTTTCCTCTCTTGGTTGTAGAGGTCAAGTGCCCAGCCATCTGAATCCAATTTGGAGGAACAAATTCTCTATGTTGCCACAATTCTAGAACAGGTGCTCTGTGGTTTTCTCCACCTTTGCTAGTTTCCTGGTCTTCTGAGCTCTGACCAGAATCTCCCATAAAGACAAACCTAAGGCATTCTAGTGTTTTTCTTTCAGGAGACATTGCTGAACTTTTCCAAACTCTTCCCTCAAACCCTTCCCAAAGGTTCTTTGGGAATGGTCAGGTATAGCCACAGCAATAACCCCATTTCTCTGGTATCAATTCTGTCTTAATTACTTTTCTTTCATTGCTGAGAAAAATACCCAACACCCAAAGTTAAGGAAGGAAAGGTTCATTTAGTTCACAGTTTGTGGAGGTTTCAGTCCATAATCACTTGCTCTGAGGCAGGGTGACAGATGAAGGGCAACAGTTCAAGGAGGCAGAAAATGCAGGAACAGCAATAGTGAAAAAAAGTAGAGCAAGTCTCTTTTTTCCCTTATATTGTAAGCAGGCTTCCATGCTCTAGGGCAGGAGTAGCACTCACACCATCTCCATGCCCTCCTCTTGCACAGGATGAGGATTTTACAAAGTGAGGACCTTGAGTCCCTGCTAAGTTAAACTTCTAAACTTCTCAAATTGACATAATTTATCAACCATTACACAGTTAAAAAACATTTTCACCTTTACAAAATGTGTCTTTTCACCCATTAGGTAGTCACCATTTATACTTTCCCTCAGCTGGGCAATCATTAATTTGCTTTCTGTCTGTGAATTTAACTCTTCAGTGTATAGATAGATCCAGGCAAGTCAATTTTAAAATGAAAAGGAAAGTTGAAAGGCTTATACTACAGAACACTGCTTATTTTATAAAACTAGATTTCCTTATGAAATTTAGGAATGAAGATAATAATATAATGGTGCAAGAGTATCTAGAAAAAGCAATCAGATTATAGTAAAAAAAAGACCTCACATACATATGGATGCTTGAGTTTTTCACAAATATGGTCCAGCAGAGCAATGAATAATAGACACTTTAAGGGGTAGGGATGTGGACCAGTGGGAGACTTAACTAGGGCCCACATTCAGTCTTGATGGAGGGGTGTTTTTTGGCAAATAATGTTGCAGCAATTGGATAACCACAGGCATGAATCATGATCCTTACGTTACTGCACATAAAATCAATTCATGTTGATTGCTGATGCAAATGAAAAACTCAGGAAAAAATTTTAAAAGAAAATACACAATATATTTGTGAGTTTGGACAAGAAAAGATGTCTTATATAACATCCAAAGAGCACCAAATATAAAAGACAAGGTCAATCATTTTAAAAATAAAATTAAGATCAAAGAATTTAAAATAGCATTTAAAATGAAAATTTAGGGCTAGGGAGATAGCTTGGTGGCATAAGCACCTGCCTGGCAAGCACAAGGTTCTGAGTTTGATAGCCAGCCCTGGAAACAGGCATGGTGGTGCATACCTGTAATTCCAGGAATAGGGAGGCTGACACAGGAGGATCACTGAGTCCAAACTGCATAGTGAGACACTGTATCAAAAATAAATCAAAATCAAAATCTAGTTTTGCAATAAACCTAACAAAAATTATATATGAATACATGCCATTAAAACAAGTTAATCTGGTAGGATATTTGCATAATATACATAACTGATAAATTATATACTGAAAATATATTAAGAACATTCCTGGCCTTGGGAAACTACATAACTAACTACTCAAATATCCATTCTAAGCAAAGGGACGAAAATTACTGGCAAGAAGTTGCTATGGAAAGCCAGCCCTTATAGATTTTAGAGGCTAAATTCTTGTTACCTTCTGATATTAAAAGCCATAGAATAAAAATTTTAATTATACTGATCTTGGATAGTACTCTAATTATACTGACTTGGATATACTCTATCTTCCCCAAAAAACTGACAGAAGAAAATTAAATTCCCTCATGGAAAAGTTTATGCCTCAAAGAATTCTAATAGAAATAACATATCACTGTACCTTATATATGTCAGTTCTTCAATTTAGTGTTATATCTTACCATTCTCACACCATGGAACATGCTTCTTATATTTGGTCCTTTATATAATTTTATTTTATTTTTAAGAGTAAAAACAAAAGCAAGAAAAAAGAAACAAAGACAGAAACAGGGTAACATACAACAATACATAAGTTACAGATTTTCAAAACAAGAATAGCTGATTAAAATGGTTGATATATTATCTATTTTTATTGGCAATTCTGTTGCTCAGATGAACAGATATAGTTATGTAAGATTGGACACACTATTGACTCTTACTGCTTGCTTTTAAGAAATCTTAAATTTTTGTTCTTGTCCCTCTTTTTTCTTTTATTACCTTATTTTAAAATTTTATTTTAAAGAGTATAGTAATAATTGATATAACATTAGAAATGGTACACATTTAGAAGACCAAGATGACAGGTATTCAAGCATGCTTTTTGTAGTACACACTGCTGTACTCACTGTGGTTCCTTAGTTCACAGATACAGCATACAGAGTTAATCAAGGTGAAAATTCTACATATTAACTGTTATTTTCAAAAAAATGATGGAAATTCTTAGTATAATCACCTCAGCCATCCAGTATTTATACTTACATGTTTTTCCTTCTCCCTTTTTTCCTTTATCTTTGTTTTAAATCCTTAAGTTCCATTTCATTCTGTTTTACAGTATCTGTTATACCTTTCAGGTTTTATTTCTTCTTTCAGATTCTTACATTAGGGAGACAATGACATTTACACATGTACATCTGGTTTATTTCACTTATGAGTATAGCCTCTAGTTGCATCCACGGACCTATGAGGGTATTGAACTTGTCCTTCTTTATAGCTGAGTAGTACTTCATTCTACAAAAATATCATATCTTTTTCATCCATTCCTCAGGTGATGGACATTTTGGTTGCCTCCAAGATTTGGCTATGACAAATTGTGCTGCTATAAACATGGATGCATACATATCACTGTGGTAGGTTTTCAGTTCTTTTGGGGAAATACCCTGAAGAGGAATAGTTGGATTGAATGGGATTTTCAGTCATTTTTTAAGGAGCCTCCCCACTGATTTCCATAGTGGTTGTACCAGTCTACATTCCCGCCAGCAGTGGAGAAGTGTTTCTTTTTCCTCATAGCCTCTCTAGCATTTGTTATTAGTTGATTTATTTATGACTTCCATTCTTTCTGGAGTGAGATAGTATCTCAGTATTGTTTTAATTTGCATTTCTTGAAAGGCCAGTGATGCAGAGCATTTTATCAGGTATTTATTTGCCTCTTGTATTTTTTTTTCTTGGTCTGCAAAGTGTATATTCATCTCAGATACCCATTTTTCAATTGGGTCTTTAAATTCTGGGGCTCTGATTTTTCTTTACTTCTTTATATATTCTAGATAGAATACCTTTCTCTGAGTGATTAGTCGTTAAGATTTTTTCTAAATTTATGGGTTATCTTTTAACTCTGTTGGTAATTTCTTTTGAAGTTCAGAAACTTCTCAATAAGAGGAAGTCCCAGTTGTTGATTCTTTGAAGTATTTCTTCTGCAGCTCGATTTTTGTTCATGAACTGTTTGCCTACTCTATATCTTCAAGATTTCCACCTACTTTCTGTTTTAATGCTTAGATCTTTATCCATTTTGACTTTAGTTTAATTCATAGTGATAGATCCAGGTCTAGTTTTAGGTTTTTGTCACATAGAACCAGTTTTTCCAGTACCATTTGTTAAAGTCTTTCTTCCAGTGAACATGTTTGATCCCTTTGACCCAAACATAAGATGGCTGAGTGTGTTTGTACTTGTATCTGCATAGTCTAATCTGTTCCATTGATTATTGGGTCTGTTTTTGTGCCAGTACCATGCTGATTTTATCACAGTACCTTTGTAATATAATTTTAAGTCAGGTATTGTACTACCTCCTGCCTTGTATTTGTTGTCCACGACTGTCATTACTATTATAGGTATTTTTGTTTTCAAATAAATTTTAGGAATATTTTCTGTAGTTCTGTGAGGTATGTTGATGGCATTTTGATAGGGATTGCATTAAATCTGTGTAAAACTTTTGGGAGATATGGCCAATTTCACAATGTTGGTTTTTCCTATTCAGGAGCAAGGAATATTTTTCCATTTTCTAAAATGCTCTTTGAACACTTTTTTTTCAGGGTACTGTAATTTTCATTGTATGGATCTTTAACTTCCTTAGATTAATTCTTAGGTATATCATTTTTTGGGTGCTACTATGAAGGGTGGTGTTTCTTTACTTTCTTTATCTGTGTGATTATTATTTGTGCAGAGGACTGCTACTGATTTTTGGGTATTGATTTGTAACCTGCTATGCCACTGAATTTGTTTAATTCTAGGAGCTTCTTGGTAGAGGTTTTGGGCCTTCCAAATGCAGTATCATGTCATCTGCAAATAATGATAGTTTTTCTTCTTTACTCATTCATATTCCTTTTATTTCTCTCTCTTGTCGAATGCCTTTAGGTAATGATTCCAGAACTATATTGAATAGGAGTGGTGATAGAGGACATCCTTATCTTGTACCTGATTTGAGAGTACAAGATTTCAGTTTTTCCCCATTTAGAATTATGTTGGCTGTTGGATTGTCATAGATGGCTTTTATCAGATTGAGATAGAGGCCATCTATGCCAATTTTCTGTAGGTCTTTTATCATGAATGAGTATTAGACTTTGTCAAAAGCCTTGTCTGCATCAATTGAGACGATCATATGGTTTTTGTTTTTGGCTCTATAGATATAGAGTAGTATTACATATATAGATTTGCATATGTTGAACCATCCTTGTATTCCTAGGATGAATCCTGCCTGGTCATGATATACAATCTTATTGGTGATTTGCTGTGTTCTATTTGGAGGATTTTATTGAGGATTTTTGCATCCATGTTCCTGAGGGAGATTGGACTTTAGTTCTGTTTTTTTGATAGAATCTTTCTCTGGTTTTGGTATAAGTATAATACTTGCCTCCATGAAGGATTTTGGGAGGATTGCTTCCTTTTCAATTTCATTGAAGAGTTTGAGCAGTACAGGGATTATACCTTCTGTAAATTTCTTGTAGAATTCAGCTGTGAATCCATCAGGATCTGAGCTTTTCTTTGTTGGTAAGTTTTTTTTATTACATTTTCAATTTCATTGGCTAATATTGGGTTATTCAGAGTTTCTATATCTTCTTGATTTAGTTTTGGTAATTTTTACCTATCGAAGAATCTGCCTGTTTCTTCTTCAATTATGTGAGAGTAAGTAGCTATTGAGCACAATGGCCAAACAATGGCCATGACTCATCTACATGGCTGACACTGACAAAGGATCTACAATCTGAGGTACAGGATCTCAGGATAAATCCTGAGGGAATTTGACTGACCTTATCAGCTCCAAAACCTACAACTCTTGTTGCATAGGTCTTGCTTTATCTTGGTCTTAACCACCCAGCAGAAAAGTATAAAAACAAAGTACAAGAAGTAAAGCCATGTTGTTATGTTGAGCTGTAGCGGACTCAGGTCAGCAATTTCTGACACTGCTAGTCAAGCGGAAGACCCAATACTATTATGGACTACTGGACCCTTAGAATATTTTGCTGAGTTAACACACCTATAATATTCAAAGGACGAACTAAACAAAAAAGGGGATATATAAATGAATGTCCATTTTGTATCTGTGTATTCAAAATGGTTAGGATAGACATATAGTTACATTCTCTTAATGAATAGAGGGAATTTTTCTAATAGTGTTTGTAAATAGGATATCATGTCTGAATCTTGTACAGCAAATAACCACTAGGGAGACAGTATGCAACGTGTTTATTATTGAAACTGTCCTACAATTTGATTTGAAACTGTCTCATTGCTATTTGTCTGTCAATAAAATTATGGAAAAACAAAGGAATGATAAACATCATAAATATGTGTATTTCAAAAGGAGGCAGAATTATAAAATTTGGGAGGAATGTACAATTAGCTGTAAATTATAATGTTCTAGGATTTAAATTAGTTGGTTGATTAAAAAAAAAAACAAAAAAATAGCAATTGGTGATCTTCTGAATTTCCACAGGTTCTATACTAACTTTTCTCCTTTCATTTCTTATTTTTTTTCAAAATTTTATTGATAAACAGATAGCAATGAGACAGTTTCAAATCAAATCGGAAGTACAGTTTCAACAAATAATACACTGCATACATTCTTCTTAGTGGTTAATTGCTGTACAATATGTGGACCTGAGATCTTATTTGCAAAAACCATTAGATCAAATCATTCTATTCATTAAGAGAATGCAACTATATATCTATCCTAACCACGTTGAATACACAGATACAAAATGGACATTCATCTGTATACCACATTTTTTCTAAGTTCCGTTATTGAATATTATAGGTGTGTAAACTCAGCAAAAGATTCTAAAAGAGTCCAGTAGCCCATAATAGCATTGGGTCTTCTG
>NW_004524656.1:3763421-3781039 GCF_000260255.1 Octodon degus | reverse complement strand
TGGGGGGCAGCCTAAGGGCGTGGGAGTGGGTCCGCCCCACGCTGCGCCTGGTCTGGGACTGGTCCCTCAGGCGCAGGGTAGCAGGAAGCTGTCCGCACACTCACTGGACCTGGGCTAGGACTGGGTCTGGGGGTTCCCAGAACTCAGGAGAAATTCTTACTCGGCAGGCGGGGTGGGGGAGGTACTGTGGAGTGGTGGGGGGAGTCCAAGGGGGTGGGAGAGGCTCCGGCCCATGCTGCGCCTGGGCTGTGACTGGTCCTGCCGGCACAGGGTAGCAGGAAGCTCTCCGCACACTCACAGGACCTGGGCTAGGACTGGGTCTCTCTTTTCATTTCTTATTGCTTGAATGTGAGTATTTTTCTTTCCTCCCTTTGATGAGGTTAGCTTGGGGTTTATCAATTTTAATCTTTAAAAGAACTAGCTTTTTGATTCTTTAATTGTTTGTAGTTTTCTTTGTCTCCATTGCATTAATTTGTGCTGTAATCTTTATGATTTACTGTTGTCTTTGGGCTTTGGGCTTGGTTTGCTCTTCTTTTTCTAGATACTTGAGGGTGCAACATTAGGTTATTTGTTCTTGTTCTGTTTTCCTAATGTGTGAATTCACTGCTATAAATTTCCCTGTAAGAACTGCTTTCACTGTATCTCACAAATTCTGTTAAGTTGTCCTTCAATTTTCACTGGATTATAGATAGTTTAACTTCTTGTTTAATTTCATTTGTAACACATTGGTGCTCATGAGGTTGTTATGTAATTTATGCGGATTTTGTGGTTTCTTTTGTCATTAATTTCCAGTTTCATTTCATTGTGGTCAGGTGATATGCATGGGATAATTTCTTTCATTCTTTCTTTCTTTCTTCTTCTTCTTCTTCTTCTTCTTCTTCTTCTTCTTCTTCTTCTTCTTCTTCTTCTTCTTCTTTTCTTCTTCTTCTTCTTCTTCTTCTTTTTTTTTTGTTTTTAGGGAAGGGTCTACAGAGTGTTCAGGGTCTCACTACTAGATCAGACTTATAATGATCTGCCTGTTTACAGTCTCCCAAGAGCTGGGATTACAGGCAAGCACCACCACACCCAGTCTTAATTTCAGCATGCCCCTGGGGCAGGGCTGGCATGGCAGGCCCAGGGACCAAACTCCCAGGCCCGGTGCCTTCTTGCAGGTGCTTTAATTCACTGAGCTATTTGGCTGGCCCTTCCATGGGATAATTTCTGTTTTCTTGCATATACCTAAGCATGACCTATGGAGTATTATGTGGTCTATTTTAGAAAATGTCCCATATGAAGCTGAAAAGAATATGTTCAGATGTTGTTGGGTGAAACACGCTGTGTATGTCCACTAAGTCCATTTGTTTAAAGGTCTGGTTCAGTTATGCTACCTCTTTGCTAATGTTTGTTATGCTTGACCTATCTTTTTGGGATAAGGGTGTGTTAAGGTGTCCTCTTAAGATTGTGGTATTGGAAATTAGATTTTTCATGTCTATTAGAATTTGTCTTCTATAGCTAGGTGCTCTCGTATTTGGTACATACATATTTATGACTGTTATCTCTTCCTCTTGTATTTTTCCCCTAACCAGTATGCAGTGGCTTTCTTTATTTCATTTGATCATTCCTGGTTTGAAGTTCAGATTGTCTGTGAACAGGATTGCTACCTCTGCGTTTTCTCAGGTCCTGGGGGGTATGAAGTACTGTTTTCCATCCTTTGAATTTCAGCCTATGAATTGCTTTATAAATTAAATGTGTTTCTTCTATACAGCATGTTGTTGGATTTTGTTTCTTAATCCACTCTACTAGTCTATTTATTTTAATTGGTAAATTCAGTCCATATACATTATGGTTACAATTGATACATATTGACCTATGTTTTACATGTTATTTTCCTGATGTTGGTTACTTATTTTTTGTCCTTTGTTTAATTGTTTGCCCTACTTGGTGGGCTTTTCTGTTCTCATTCTTGGAGTTGTGGTCATTTTGATCCCTTTCTAGAAGATCTTTTAGTACTCTGTGTAGTTTTGGCTTGGTTGTCATGAATTTCTTTAGTTGTTCTTTGTCATAGAAGTATTTCATTTCTACAATGAAGCTGGTAGAGTTTTTCAGTGTATATCAGTCTTGGCTGGAATTTGTTTTCTTGTAGGACCTGAAGTACTTCACTCCATGCTTTTCTTGACTTGATGGTTTTTGAGTGAAATCTGCTGTTATTCTGATAGGTTTTCTTTTAAATGTGATCTGTTTCTTTTCTTTAGTAAGCTGTTCTTGTGTTGAATAGAATGTTCAGACAGTTACCTGAATGTCAGATTGCTTACCTGTATTTGGGAAGTTTTCTGATGTTACTTCTGCCCATGTTCTTTTTTATATCATTTGTGTTGACTCCTTCCTTCTCGCAGATACCTATTAGTGTTATGCTGTTCATCTTTGTATCATTAAGCAGCTGTTGATTTATTATTTCCTGAATGTTCTTTGTTTTTAAGAGATCTTTCCTTACCTTTTCACTAGTTGCAACTATGTCTTCAACGTCTGAAAATCTATCTTCACTTTCATTCAGATGGTTTTGCCAAATCCGAATTGAGTTTTTAATCTCCTGCGTATCTCTTTGAATCTGCTTCATGCACTCTACTTCTTTTCTATATTGCTCATTTAAGGTTTCTATTATTTTTGTATTATCTATTTTTTGTGAGTGTCTTCTTTAGAAACAGTTATTCTTTCATTATAGTTATCTATTTTTTTACTTGGGAGATTATTTCTGATCTGATTTCCTCTATACCCTTCTATAGTTGTTTCTTAACTTCCGATGGTATTATTTCAGAGATTTCAGGTGTGTGACTTCCAATTTCTTTTCTTTTCTTTTCTTTTCTTTTCTTTTTTTTTCAGAACCGGGGATTGAACTCAGGCCCTTGCACTTGACAGGGAAGCGCTTATTCCACTGAGTCATCTCCCTGGCCCCTACTTCCAATTTCTTCTATGCTAGTGTCTACTGCATTTGTTCTGGGTGGGTTTGGGGCCCAAGAATGCATTTTTTTCCCTTCTCTTTGTCATTTTCTATTTCAGAAAGAACTCCTTATTTTGACTTCTGTGATACTTTTTTGGAAAGTCTGAAAGTAGTTAGCTGTATCCCTGAGATCAGAGCCCCTCTGTTCACAGTCTGTTCTTTGGGTTTCCCTTCTGTGTCAGAAATTCTTGTAACTCAGTTGTGACCCAAATTTTCTGATCACAGAGATTATGAGGCCACAGAGGAAAGTCATTGATGATGGATAGTGTGCCTAAGGAGAGTGATATGAAGAAAAAACATTCTCTCGGGCTTTCACAGAGAGCAAATTGGTCAAGCAATGGCCATGATTCATCCACAAGGCTGACACTGACAAAGGATCTACAAACTGCGGTACAGGCTTTCAAGATAAATCTTGAGGGGATTTGACTCACCTTATCAGATACAAAAGCTACATTTCTTGTTATATAGGTCTTGCTTTATCTTGGTCTTAACATATAGCAGAAAATTATAAAAATGAAGTATAAAAAGTAAAAACATATTAATATGATGAGCTGTACAAGGCTCAAGTCAACGACTTCTGACATTGCCAGTCCTATGGATAATGCACTACTATCATGGACTGTTGGACTATATTGGAATATTTAGCTGAATTCTTGCACCTACAATATTTAAATGACAATGGAATACCCACCTCTGACAAAACTAAACAAAAAAAGGGGATACAAATGAAGGACCATTTTGTATCTGTATATTCAAAATAGGATAGATATACAACTATTTCTCTTAATTCAATGAATAGAAAGATTTATATTAATAGTATTTGTGGACAGGATATCATGCCTGCATCTTGTACTATGAATAACCACTAAGAAGACAACAATATGCTATGTATTAATTATTGAAACTGTCCTACTAATCGGTTTTGAAACTGTTTCATTGCTATTTGTTTCTCAATAACATTATTTTAAAAAATTCTTGTTTTGTGTGTGTCCCAATTTTTTGCCCTTTCTATTGATTGAGAAACATTGATTTGTGTGTGGCACTGTCTTCTGTCTCTTGGTGTAGGCCTTGGGGAGGTTATTACTCAAGCACCTTCTGATATTATTACCCAAGTGAGATCATGTGGTTAAGGTAAATATAGTTTTATATTCACAGTAGTACAATTAGCAACACTAATAATGGATAGTGAGATTTAGCAATTGACAAACTCTTATAACTAATGGGTTTGTATTTTAGACCATAGAATACAATTAAGCTTGCATTTTAAACCATAATGTTTTAGAGCAAATATTATGACTGTGTAGCTAAGCAGATATTAAATTGGGAATTTGTATTTAAATTAATTCCCCTAAGTTCTGTCTGGTCACCTCCCTTTGATTTACCAAGAGTCTTCCAGGCAGACTAGTCATCTCAGTTACCCATTACCACCTCTGTCTTGAGAGAATGCTCTTGTAGATCTGGATCTACCTCTCAGCCCCACTGGGCCTAGCAGTGTTCCCCAGCTCACCTGGTTGGGATCTGCCAAACTAGAACTTGACTGGCTGAGCCTGGTTGCTGTACTCAGCTTCTTCCTGCTGTGGCCCATGGAAGTGAACCCACTCTGCCCAGCTGGCTAGATATTCTGCTCCTGGTTTAGCTCACTGAGTCTCACTCCTAGCCTCTCTGCAGGGAGTTCTGCCATAGGGTCCCAAACTGTACCTGTCTGCTGAAAGATGTTCCAGCACCTGGTTATGCTTTTAGCCAAAAGTCTCATGTGTTCAGGGTGGGGCTTTCAGAAGGCAATTGGATCATGACTGTGCTATCCTCATCACTGGCTCTCTCTCTCTCTCTCTCTCTCTCTCTCTCTCTCTCTCTCTCTCTTTGCTTTTGGATACCACGGTATGAGCAGCTTTATCCCACTGTGCCCTTCCATCCTGATGTGTCTGTGTGGCAGACCCCCTAAATTTTGGGGGCATTATGTTCCTAGAGCACCCCAAACTGTGAAAATCAGCAAATCTCAGATATGGTCAGAAAATGCCTATAAATATCTACTTGTGAGTTTGAGCACTAAATATGCTGTGTCTAAAACATTTATGCAATTTAATTTAATAAAATACTGTATTAAAAATTCTTAGAAGGTGCTGGGTATTTTGGTGTCATTTTAGGGATATTAGGGATTTAAGAAGAATAAAAGTGAGAACACTCACATGTGGCACAGAAGATGAGGAAGTGCAGGTGCACCTGCTGGAGATGGGCAGTAGCCAATCAGCAGCAAGAACTAAATGATGCTCTCATGATGTATACTTGCACTGCCAAAACAATTTTTAAAAAACTGCAGGGGATATTTGCAGTTTTAGTGATATTGTTGGGGTTTCTGTGAATAATTTTTAGTTAGGTTGTAAGGAAAAATCCATGAAGGACTGAGGGCACTATCTCTAAATTGTGACTTGGTGGGGATATATTGTATTAGAACTAGCCAACTATGGACTGAAACCTCTGAGACCATGAGCCAAAATAAGTCTTTTAGTCTTTAATTGGTGTATGTCAAGTATTGTGTCCCAGAAATAGAAAAGTGAAGAATGCAATGCTTCATGTTATACTCACTGCATAGGATATTCTCTGTGTCTTCCAGGTCTAACACCTGAACTAGTCAACTCCCAGGGCTTCTTGAAGTCTTAGTTTGAACTGTAAAGCTTCTTTTACTCCCATGAACACTTCAATTATCTCTATACTTAAATATTGAAAATCAGTACCCTCCCATGTTCCTGTACTATTACAGCACATGTTTTCATGTATATCCCACATTTCCCAGGTCCCACTTACTCATGCTAACACATCAATATTAATATTTCCAGTGTCACAGATTCATCACTCCTTTATTCAATGGTCCTACACAAAGCCTTCCTTAGTCATTTGTCCCATATGTGCCTGTGAACAAATGCGAAGGGAGTTCCAGAATCAGCTTTCTGGAAGAGCATTTTTCCTGGCCCTAATTCCATGGCTCCAAACTGAAACAGCTATTCAAATGGCTCAGGAAGTTTGGTTATTTTTTATTTTTCTTTCTGTTTTAATAGAAGTAAAATGGGAAAATAGGTAGAATTTTAAAAGGTAGATGCCTACAAAGGATTAGAGGTGGCACTATTTTTTCTTTGTTGCTTGCTTTCATGGGCTATTATGTATTACTTGTATTTTAAAATGATATACATCTGTATCTTTGATAAAAGATAGAATAAAATGGCATGGAATGCTTGCACTGTAGTCAGACTGTGCTGTACAAAGACATGAGGAGACTTCTTGGCTTCTTATTGCGTGTCTCATTTTGTTAACTGGCTTCAAAATAACATTGCTCCTACCTCTACAATTAACAGAAATCTTTGTGAAACTTTTCTTCACATTCTGCCTGCATTATCCCAAACATGGGTTAATGCTTTCATGCATAGAAGCAAAGATATCTGCTCACAAATTTCTTGAAAACATATGCACTTTTATGCACAATATCTGTTTCAGATTCTTCTCTTATTGCTGGGATAAATACCCGACACCCAAAATGAAGGAAAGGTTTATTTAGCTCACAGTTACTAGAGGTTTCAGTCTATACTCAGCTGGCTCCAAGGCAGATTGGCACATGGCAGAGGGCATCAGTTCATGGTGGAAGAAGGCAGAAAAACAGCAAGGGCAAAAGGGAAGAGTAGCAGCAACAATGACAACAGGGAGCAAGTCTGTCTCCCTTATGTTGCATTCAGGCTGTCTGCCCCAGGCTGGGTGACTCACACCCATAATCCCAGGAACACTTACATCCATAATCCCAGCAGCACTCACACCCATAATCCCAGTGGATCATGAGTCAATCACAAACTCTAAAAGTCCACCCCATGACAGCATGAGGCTTTGGGGGGGACAACCAGACACAAGCCATAACAGTAGCAAACACTGAAGGGTGGTGGTTAGGGTATGAATTCTGCCTTTTACTTTTACACAAGATGGAAATAACAAGGAAGATATTTAGCTTCCAGTCTCAAAATATAAAATGCAAAACAAAATATTAAAAATATATTTCTTAATACTGAATATCAAGCAGTAAGAGACAGCATTAATCAAAAAATAGGAAACAAGGAAATAAGCCCAAGAATTGCCCCAAATTACAGCCTGAGGAAAACTTTAGGCTGATGCCTAATGACAGAGAACTAAAACGGAGCTCAGCAGACTCTCAGTTGAGGGCACAGAACTGAGTGAATTGTGAGAATATAGCTAGGGTTCATTGAACAGAGGTCTAAAGAAAGTTACATACAGAGAGTATGTAACTCAAGTGGGGATCCTGTGGAGAGTCCTCCTTCAGTATGCATTGATACATGCATTTTAGGAATCTACTTTCAACCTTAAAAAGTCAGACAGAAACAGAGATTGTCTAAAGAATAAAGATGCTAGTTATGCAATAGTAGAACATTGCAACAGGAATATGTATGCCACATACAGGAAGATATAAGCTTATTCAGAGACTGATTCCGGTTTTCTCAATGTGAGTTGAGGAAGATTATATAAGATATTTTGAAATAATAGTTCTTGGCTCAAAGATCAATGTCAGGTTTCACAAGTCAATTATTAAACAAGTATTTACTGGCCAGATGTTATTGCAGAAACATTTTGCTCAATATTGGAGTGGCTTTTGTGCAAGTCATGATACAGGCTTTTATGAACAACTTTTTTATAAGGCATAAATGCATGAGATTCCCTTTTTTATAACCTCTTTTGTCCACCTTTCTTTCCTATCTACTTGCCTTCTCCCCTTCGATTAGGGATTGACAAATGTGACTATTTTGATTCTGACCACTTTCTCTTCACATTGCTCAGGCAAGAGGGAAAATCATCCAAAAGAATGATATGGGCTAGCATTGCACTCAGAGGCAACTATCCACAAGAGGGAAACACTCCTGTAACACTATACAGTAGATTGGGTATACTATAAACAGCAGAGATTCATCTTTCACAGTTCTAAGGGCTGGGAAGTCCAAGAGCAAAGGGCCAAGAGAATTAGTGTCTTGTGAGGGCTTTCTTTCTGATTCATGGATGGCTACCATTTCTCTCTGTATCCTTACATGTTAGGTGAGGCAAGGCACCTCTCTGGGGTATCTTTTATAGCAATACTTGCCATGGCATTTGCCATCTTGATCTAATAACCTTTAATATTGTAACATTGGTGATTAGGTTTTGACTCATGAACTATGAAATAATTCAAGCATTCAGATTATAACAACCTCTTACATGATGTGTTTTAGGAAAGTAGTCTTTATGTTCTTTATGCTTCAGAGAGAAATAAATATTCCAGCAGAAGTAAGTGAAATAGAAACTAGATAGATCATAGACATGATCACCCAAACTATGAGCTGAGTTTTAAAAAAGATTTTAAAAATTGACAAAATTTTAGATTAGCCAAAAATGACAACAACAACAATAACAAATACCTCAAAAACAAATAAATGAAATTAGAAATGACAGAGATGTTAAGGTTGATACTACAGAAATGGAAAGGGGCATAAGAGACCTCTATGAATAATTATATGCCAAATAATTTGAGCAAACAAGTAGAACATTAAAAAGTTATTAGAAACAGAAAAACAGGCAAGATTACATCATCAAGAAATAAAAAGTTGGGCCAGGGAGATGGCTCAGTAGAATAAGCACTTGCCTGGCAAGAGCAAGGGCCTGAGTTCAATTCCCAGTTTAAAAAAAAAAAAAAAGAAAGAAAGAAAGAAAGAAAAAAAATCTAGGACCAATGAGATAGCTCAGTGGACTAAGCACCTGCTTAGGCAAGTGCAAGGACCAGAGTTGGCTCCCTGCACCACACGTCATGCCAGCCTCACCCCTGGGTGCACTGAGCCAGCCACTGGGTGTGGTGGCACATTCCTGTAATCCCAGCACTGGGGAGTCTGAAAACAGGAGGCTCATCATGAGTCCAAGCTGCATAGTGAGACCCTGTACCAAATACGTTAAAGAAAGAAAGAAAAAGAAACAAAAGCTCTGCACAGACAAACAAGCAAGAGCAGTGATGCAATAATGAAAAACCTCCCAATAGGAATAAACCCAGAACCCAGTGAATTCACAGGTGAATTCTACCAAACATTTAAAGAGAACTCACATCAATCCTTCTTAAATATTACAAGATATAGAAAAAGAAGCACTACTTCCAAACTCATTTTATGAATCAGTATTATCTCATGCCAAAGATAGATATAAGAAAATGAAATTATAACTAATATACTTGATAATTATAAGTACAATTATTATTCTCAAATTCATTAGCACAAATCAGCTTGGAAAATGTCTCACTGATATTTGTTTCTCAATAAAAAAATTCATATGCACATTAAAAAGACCAAACACCATGACCATGCATAGTTTATCTTGATGAGGCAAAGACAATTCAAAATACACAAACCAATAAATGTGATATACCATGTGATACACCAAATGAAGGATAAAAATCATATGATCATTTTAATACATCCAGAAAAACCACTTAATAATTCAACATTCATGATTTAAAACATTAAACAAATGGTTACAGAATTAATCTACCTTAATATAATAAAGGCCACATATGACAGGTGCACAGCTAATCTCATAATCAGTGGTAAAATCAGAAACATTTTATCTAACATCAAAAATAAGAAAATGGTGCCTCTTCTTTTCAGCATAGTATGAAGTACTAATCAGAACCATGAGGCAAGAAAAAAAAGTCATTCAAGAAGGAAAGAATTAAGTTATCTCTGTTTGTAGATGATAATCTTATAAAAAGAAAAACCTAGAGACTCCACCCAAGATCTGGTAGAACTAGTAAAATGTGCTTTCCAAGATGGCGTAACATAAAACCAATACACACAGACACATAATAGGATATCAACTTGCCTGGATGAATCCCAACTTTGATACTTATCCATGTAACATTGTATAAAATACTTCATCTTTCTCAATGTGCTGGTTAAGCTTGATTGTGTCTCCTTCATTGGCTTGAGAGCTAGTTGGGGAACTGGTAGAAGATACTCCTAGATGTGCTTGGGTTGATCATAGAGGTATGACTTTGGACACTAAATGGGGTTCCTGGCCTCTTCATTTCTGGCATTGTTCCAGTGTTGGGTTTCCTGGAACCCATGAACTGAGCAGCTTTGGTCCCCCACATCTGTCTTCCATGAATTGCTTTTCTATTTTCCTTGGGGCCAGCCAATCACAGACTAAAACTATAAACAAATGAAAACTGTCCTTTTTACACTGAGGATGTCAGGGTCATGCTACATCAATGGGAAAGCTGACTAATACAAAAAATTGGTCCTCAGTTTGGGCTGTTGTCACCATAACAGACCATGTTGTTTAGAATCATGTGGAACTGGTTTTGCTGTAAAATTTGGGAAGGTTTGATGATATGGGCTACAAAAGCCCCTGATTTCTATAAGCAGAGCTTAGAAGGTCAAAATACAGAAAGTAAGAGACTGGGCTCCAAAGGCTTCAATTTTAACAAAGACTCCATTGAAAATTGGATGGGAGGCCATGTATACTATAGTTTGCTGGAAAATGGGTCTATATTTTCCTAAATCCGGACTTTGTGGGAGACTGAGATTAAAGTTGGTGGACCTAATAAATCTGTAAGATAAAGTTTAAAAGCAGTTCAACCTTTAGGCTGTGACATGGGTATTGCTCCCTGCTTTCAGCCAGATTTATAGTTTGAATCCATGGCAAAAAGTGAGGTATAAAAATTTAAAAGAATTAAATTTGGATCACAAGGAGCCATGTGCAAAGTTGATATGATCTTAACAGATTAAAGCATATTAACATTATTAGAAAGAAACCAAGTACTTCATACACAGACAAAATGAAAAATGTCTAGAGGAATTCTGAAAAATCAGCAAGCCTCCATCTATTTCAGGCTCAAAGGTAGAAAAAGGTCAGATTTTCATTTGAGAAGTGAGTCTTTGAGATTTTTGCTAAGAAGGGTCTTCTAGGAAACTGGTTCCCTGAGATTCATTTCACTGTGCTCAGCTACCCATACACTTGAAAAGCAACTATTTCCATGATCTTATGTGGCCTGGCCACCACTCCAACTGATAGTAGATCTTGGCATAATCCTAGTGTTGCTGGTTGTTACCAGAATGCAATATGCTAGAGTTATGGAGTCAGGAAGGCTTCTGTCCAGATTTCAAAGGAAGGCCTAGGATACCAGACAAGAAACTTCTGGGAGGGCAATCTGTGAAGCTACGAGAATAAAATCAAAGGAGCAATGGAGACTCAAGAAAATCTGAGATGCCAGGAACATGGAATGTCTGCTAAGGAAGGCTGCAGGCCTTGAGGGGAGCCAGTCTAAGAGGCTATAGGCAGCTATGCCATAGAGGTATGGTTTAGATCTGGGTTGCCTCTCCAAAGCCTTATGTGTTCAGAATTAGGGCATTTGGAATGTGATTAGATGATGCAGATTAGACCATGTCACCAAAGTGTTCAGAGCTAAGTATGGTATCAGGATGTAGGGCTTTCTCTGAAGAGCTGCATTATTAGGACTGTGACACAGAAGGACATTTCATCCCTCTGGATCTCCCTTCTGTCTCTGCTTCCTGGCCACTGTGATGTGAGCAGGTTTCCCTTGCCAAGGTCCTTCTACTACGGCATCTGATATTTTAGCCTGCCAAACACAAAATTGTAAAAACATGAGCCTACATAAACCTCACTGAGTTGAGGTTGTCAAGTATTTTGCTCCAGGCATGAGGAAAGTGATTAATAGGCAGGTAGGGGCTAATAGGTAGGTAGGGCTGCCTCAGACCTCTGGAACTGACATCTCACCACTATGAACCCAAGTGCTGGGCATAGGCATAGAGGATTCTATGTTTGCTCTACTGGTCCGATTAGTTTCTATTTGCTATTTTTCTCTTTCAGAATAGGAATATTACCCTGTGACACTTTGGGATTATAACTTGTTCTTGTTTTTCTTTTTCTTTTTTTAAAAATGTATTTAGTACAGGGTCTCACTACACAGCTTGGACTCATAGTGATCATCCTGATTTCAGCCTCCCCAGTGCTGGAACTACAGGTGTGCACCAAGACACCTGGTCTCCAGGGCTGACTCAGTGTGCCCAGGGGGAGGGCCAGCATGGTATGTGGTGCTAGGGATCAAACTCCGGTCCCTGCACTTGCCTAAGGAGGCACTTAGTCTGCTGAGTTATCTCACCAAGCACTGGTTTTCATTTTTTATAGTGATTCACAGCTAGGAGTTTGCTTTGAGCTGCAAAAAGAAATTGACATGGATACAAAAAATTAATGGAACTATTGAGAATTTGAGAAAGCAATTACTGTGTTTTGGTGGAATTTAAGATAGCTGTATCATGTTAAGTGGAATTATGTTCAAACATTAAATGTGGTTTAAGATGTATTTGGGTATCAGGTTGACAAGGAGAGCTATTTAATAGCTAAACTGGATTGTCAAGTTGATTGGCTTGAGAACAACCCAGGGATTAGTAAAGCATGAACAGATTTTGAGGTATTCCTGGGTGGACCATGGGGAAAAGAGTTTGGGGTCTATGTCTGGTCTTTTGCACGTTTTCTCTTGTATTTCTCTTGTTCTGCTTCCTGTCTACCACAAAGTAAGCAGCTTTTCTCCATTACATATTTCCACCATGCTTTTCTGTCTCAAAGCCAACTGACTGTGGACTAAACCATCTGCAATTATAAATTTATTTGCTAAAGTTGTTTGTGCCAAGTTTTTGGTTACAGTGAAAGGAAAGCTGACTAATACGATATCTCATGTTCACGGGTTGAGGAAATTAATATTTTTAAAACATTCACATTACCCAGAGAAATCTAAAAATTCAGTGTAATTTCTATTAAAAATTCCAATGGCATTTTCCACTGAATTAGGGGAAAAGTATTAAAATTTGTATGAAATTAAAAAAGGTCCAGGGTACTAAAGCAATCCTGAGAAAGAACAAACTTGGGTTTACTTGATTTCATACATCCTGATTACAAACTGTATTACAAAGCTAAAGTCACTATAATGTGGTCCTGACATAAATGGACCAATGGAACAGAAATAAAAACATATATATATATATATATATATATATGGTTAACTAATCTTCTATAGAAATATCAATAATACCTGGCAAAGGAAAGACAGCCTTTTCAATAAATGATTATGGGGAAATGAGTAACAACTGGACATAAAAGAATAGAACTGGATCTTTCCTGGGCACTATGATATGAGCAGCTTTCCTTTGCCCAGGCCTGTCCACCATGCCACTGTTTGTTTAAGCAGGCCAAACAGGAAACTCCTAAAATATGAAACTAACTAAACGCCTCTTTACCATATATAAAGAATAACTAAAAATGGATTAAAGACTCAAATGTAGGTCCCAAGACTCAAAAAACCCAGCACAAAACACAGGATGAATGCTATTTGACATTAGCCTTGAAATAATTTTTTGGACAAGACAGTGAAAACAGAACAAAAGAAAAAAGTGGGGCAATATCAAAAAGTTTCAGAACAGCAATGGAAACAATCAACAGAAGATAAGGCAAAGAACAGAATGGGAAAAAATATTTTGAAGTCAAAAGAGGCAGGGGATTAGGGCGAGGCAAATGTAGCTGACAAATGCACAAATTGCCAAGTCTCACTCCAGTACCAATGACACTCTTCTGGCACAAATTCAAGGATTCTAAAAATATGGCTGAGATCTTTAGTCAAAAAGAATGGGAGATATGAAAGGTGGTTTCTCTTTTGTAAAAAATAATTTTATTGAGAAACAAATAGATATGAGACAGTTTCAAAACCGATCAGTAGGACAGTTTCAATACTAAATACACTGCACATTGTTGTCTCAGTGGCTATTCATTGTACAATATGTAGATATGACATCCTGTCCACAAACACTATTAGAACAAATGTTCTTATTCATTGAATTAAGAGAATGTATATGTATATCCTATTTTGAATATACAGATACAAAATATTCATTCATTTATATCCTCTTTTTTGTTTAGTTTGTCAGAGAAGAGTATTCTGTTGTCATTTAAATATTATACGTGTGAGAATTCAGCAAAATATTCCAATATAGTCCAGTAGTCCATAATAGTAGTGGGTCATTTGCAGGACTGGCAGTGTCAGAAGTTGTTGACCTGAGCCCTTTATAGCCCAGCACACCAATATGGATTCACCCCTTATGCTTCAATTTTATAACTTTCTGCTAGATGGTTAAGACCAAGATAAAGCAAGACCTATATAACAAGAAAGGTAACTTTTGTATGTGATAAGGTCAGTCAAGTTCCTTCAAGATTTATCCTGAAACCCTGTACCACACTTTGTAGATCCTTTGTCAGTGTCATCCATGTGGATGAGTCATGCCATTGCATGATAAATTTACTCTCTGTGAAAGCCTAACAGAATTTTTTCTTTCCATGTGACTCTCCTTAGGCACACACTACATCATCGATTACATCCCTCTGTGACCCCATAATCTGCTTGATCAGAAAATTTGGTACACAACTGAGTGACATGATATTACAGCATAGATTCTCCTATGTCCTGAGTCTTCACTGACCTTGAAAGGCTAGGGCCAAAATATTGACTGACCTTGCAACCCTTTTTTTTTCTCTAATGTTTGGTTTGCAAACTTAGGTTGTTGATCCTCCAAAAGAGAAGCTTATTATAACCTTACAACATATGCTGTTGGGTTTAGTCTAACTATCTGTTTGAATATCAAACATCTTAGGCATAACATGGAACAGATATTTTCCATCAAGTATTGATATGTTAAACTTTGAGTCCCTACAGAATATAAAGAATAAAATTAAATAAAAATATTTTTAAAATATGAATAAACAGTTACATATTTTTACACAGAAATTTAGAAGTCTAACCATATACAGCATTGTAGCAGGACAGTCCTGGGACATTTTTCTTTCTTGTCTCCATTTTTCATTTCTTACCATTTTTTTTAAAAAAACAAACATTCACTTGAGAGACAGTATGGCAAGAATTGGTATGTAATGACAGACAGTACATATTTAGAAGACCAGAATGACAGGAATTCCAAGCATGACCCTACTATTACACATTGCTATCTTCAGTGCAGTTGCTCAGTTCACAGGTATCTGCATATATAGTGAGTCAGGGTGAGAGTCCTACCAATTAACTGCTAGTTTCAAAAACCTGCTGATGTTTCTCAGAATCATTCCTTTACCTATTTTGTGCATAAAAATGTATGACTTTGCCCCTGTCCTGTTTCCGAGGTTTTCTCCTTGCCCTCTCTTTGTTGTCTAATCCTCAAATTATTGCTTTCTTTTTAATTGTGTTATACCTTTCTATGTTTATTTCTTCTTTTGAGTTCTTATACTGGGGACACTATATGATATTTACACATGTGGGTCTGGTTTATTTCACTTATGAGTATATCTTATATATAAATGTTTGAAGGTTATCATTCTTTACAGCTGAGTAATACTCCATTGTATAAAAATACCACATCTTATTCATCTATTCCTCAGATGAGGAGCTTCTTGGTTGTTTCCAAGATTTGGCTATCACAAATCGTGCTCCTATAAACATAGGTACACATATATCACTGATACGACATTTTCTGTTCCTCTGCGAAAATTCCCAGTAGGGGGATAGCTGGTTTAAATGGGATTTCCAGTCCAAATTTTCTAAGGAGTCTTCACACTGATTTCCAAAATGGTTGCACCAGTCTACATTCCCACCAGCAGTGGAGAAGGGTTCCTTTTTCCCCACAGGCTCTCCAACATTTGTTGTTGGTTGATTTCTTTATAATAGCCATTCTTTCTGGGGTGAGATGACATCTCAATGTTGTTTTAATTTGCATTTCATGGATGGTTAGTGATGGGGAGCATTTTTTCATATATTTATTCACTCCTTTAATTTCATCCTCTGAGAAGTGTGTATTCATCTCAGATGCCCATTTCTGGACAGGGTCTTTAAATTTTGGGGCCCTCGTGTTTTTTAGTTCTTTATATATTCTAGAGAGCAGACCTTTGTCTGAGTACTTAATTGTCAAGATTTTTTCCAAATTTGTGGGTTGTCTTTTCACTTTGTTGGAAATTTCTTTTGACGTGCAAAACCTTCTCAATAAGAGCAGGCCCCAGTTGCAAATTCTTTCAAGTGTTACCATGCAATTTGATTTTTGTTCATGAACTCTTTGTCTCCCCCTATGTCTTCAAGACTTCCTCCTACTTTCTCTTCCAGGAGATTTAGTGTTTCTGTTTTAATGTTTAGATCTTTAATCCATTTTGACTTTAGCTTAGTGCATGCTGATAGACCTGGGTCAAGATTTAGTTTTCGGCCTTTAGCCAGTCAGTTTTTCCAGCACTATTTGTTAAAGATGCTATCTTTCTTTCAGTAAGCATGTTTGGCCACTTGACCAAAATCAGGTGGCTGAGTGTTTTTGTAGAGGCTTCTACACCTTCTAGCTTATTTCACTGATCCTCAGGTCTATTTCCTTGTCAATACCATGTTGATTTTATCGCAGTAGCCATGTAGTATAATTGCAACTCAGGAATTGTAATGCCTCCTGACTTGTGTTTGTTGCCCAGGATTGCCTTTGCTATTCTAGGTCTTTTCTGGCTCCAAATAAATTTTAAGAACCATTTTTCTAGGTCTTGGAGGTATATAGGTGGTAGATTGATAGGGATTGCATTAAATCGGTACAGCAATTTTGGGAGAATGGTCATCTTCACAATGTTGATGCTTCCTATGCAGGAGCAGGGAATATCTTTCCATCTTCTGAAATGCCCTATGATTTCTTTTTTCAGAGTACTGTAATTTTCCTTGAAAACATCTTTGACTTCTTTAGTTAGATGAATTCAAAGGTATTTCATTTTCCTCAGTGCTATTGTAAAATGTATTGTTTTTCTAATTTGTTCTCAGTGTGTTTGTTATCTGTGTAGGGGAATGCTATTGACTTTTGGGTATTGATTTTGTATCTGCTATGTGACTGAATTTATGTATCAATTCTAGTAGCTTCTTGGTGGAGTTTTTTGGGTCTTCCAAGTAAAGTATCATGTCATCTGCAAATAATGATAATTTAACTACTTCTTTCCCTATTCTTATTTCTTTTATTTCTTGCTTCTCTAATGGCTCTAGTTAATGACTCTAGAAATATATTGAATAGGAGGGGTGACAGAGAACATCCATGTCTTGTATGAGATCTGAGAGTAAAAAAATTCAGTTTTTTCCCCAATTAGAATTATATTAAGACCCACTCCTAGCACAGGTCCGGTGAGTATGTGGAGAGCTTCCTGCTACCCTGTGCCAGCGGGACCAGTACCAGCCCATGCACAGCATGGGCCGGACCCTCTCCCACCCCTGTGGGCCGCCTCCACCACTCTGCAGTACCTCCCCACCCTCCCCACCAAGTAGGAATTTCTGCCGCATCCGGGAACCCCCAGATGCAGTAACAGCCCAGGTCCGGTGAGTATGTGGGAGAGCTTCCTCTTCCCCCTACTTCACCTTGCCCCCTCCAGGCACAGCTCAGGCCTGGCATACATGCCTGGGGTGTAATCCTGCAGCTGCAATCCCTGCAGAGGCTGTAGAGGATAGATCCAACCAGCTAGTCCAGGAGCAGAACATCTCGCCACAGGGGCACAACAGATTCACCCTCAAGGGCAGCAGCGGGAAGGA
>NW_004524656.1:3741565-3756536 GCF_000260255.1 Octodon degus | reverse complement strand
GTTGGACTTTGTCAAAAGCCTTTTCTGTATCAATTGGGATGATCATGTCATTTTTAGATTTGGTTCTAGAGAAATATGTATTAGACTTATAGATTTGCTTACATTCAGCCATCTTTGCATGCCTGGGATGAATCTTACATGCTTGTTATATGATCTTCCTGATGATTTGCTGTGTTGTATTTGCTAGGATTTTATTGAGGATTTTTGCATCTATGTTCATGAGGGAGACTGGTCTGTAGTTCTTTTTTATTTTTGTCTTTCCCTGGTTTTGGCATCGGCATAATACTTTCCTCCAGGAATGATTTTGGGAGTATTGCTTTCTTTTCAATTTCATTGAAGAGTTTGAGCAGTATAGGGATTATACCTTCTGTAAATTTGTTGTAGAATTCAGCTGTGAATCCATCAGGATCTGTACTTTTGTCAGTTGGCTTTTTAAAAATTACATTTCATATTTCATTGGCTGTTATTTTGTTACTGAGAGTTGTTACATCCTCTTGATTCTGTTTTTGTAATTTGTAACTCTCTAGGAATTTGTTCATTTCTTCTGTGTTCTATTGTGTAAGAGTAAAGGTTCTCAAGTAGGTATTAGTAATCTGAATTTCCACTTAGTCTGTGGTAACCCTTTTCATTCTTTATTGCTTGTATTTGAATTTCTTCTTTCCTCTTTTTGATGAGGTTAGATTTAATTTTATTTAGTGTTTCAAAGAACCAGCTTTTTGATTCATTAATTCTTTAAAGTGTTTTCTTCATCTCAATTGAATTAATTTCTGCTTTAATCTTTATGATTTCTTCCCATCTTTGGGCTCTGGGTTTGGTTTGCTGTTTCTTTTCTAGTTGTTGGAAGTGCAGCATTACAGTGTTTATTTGTTCCCATACTGTTTTCGTAAGGTGTGAGTTCAAAGCTGTAAATTTTCTTCTGAGAACTGCTTTCATCTCGTCCCATTAATTCCAATAATTTGTACTTGAATTTTCACTGAATTGTAGTTATTATTGAATATCTTGTTTAATTTCATCTGTGACCCATTGGTTACTGAGTAGGGTGTTAATTTCTATGTATTTATGGGGCTTTTCTACTTTCTTTTCTCATTTATTTCCAGTTTCTTTGCACTGTGAATATACATGGGATAATTTCTGTTTTCTTGCATATACTTAAGCATGACCTATGGACCAGTATGTGGTCTATTTTGGAAAATGACCGATGTCCAGCTGAAAAAAATGTATATTCAGCTGTGGTTGGGTGGAATACTTGTGTATGTCCACTAAGTCCACTTGTTCCCAGCTCTAATTCAGTTATGCTACTTCTTTGCTAATTTTTTGTCTCTGACCTATCTTATTGGGATAAAGTGGTGTTAAGTTCTCCTGTTGAGATTGTGGTATTGGATATTAGATTCTTTCATGTCCATTAAGATTTGTCTTATATAGTTGGGTGCTCTTGTGTTTGGTGCATATACACTTATGAGTATTACCTCTTTCTCCTGAATTTTCCCCCTCATTAGTATATAGTGGCCTTCTTTATTTTGTTTGATCATTCTTGGTTTGAAGTTGAGACTGACTGAGAATAAGATTACTACCCCTACTTTTTCCTGAGGTTCTGGGGCATGTAGTATAGTTTTCCATCCTTTGACTTTCAGCCTATGAATTTCTTTATGAGTTAAGTGTATTTCTTGTATACATTATATTGTTAGATTTTGTTTCCTAATCCACTGTGCCAGTCTATTTCTTTTAATTGGTGAATTGAGTCCATTTACATTGATATTATCATTGAGATGTATTGACTTATGATCAACATGTTATTTACCTGCTATTGTTTACCTTTTTGTCTTGTGTGTAATTGTTTGCCCTATTTAGTGGCTTCTTTCTGTTCTTGTTCATAGACTTCTGATCATTTTGGTCCCTCTCTAGAACATCTTTCAGTAGTTTATGCAGTGTTGGCTTTGTCATCATTAAGTTCTTTAGTTGTTTTTTGTCATGAAAGTATTTCACTTCTCCATCAAACTTGAAAGAGAATTTTGCAGGGTGTAGTAGTCTGGGCTGGAATTTGTTTTCATAGAGGACTTGAAGTACTCTTCTCCAGGCTCTTCTTGCCTTTGTGGTTTGTGAAGAGAAGTCAGCCATTATTCTGATGGGCTTTCCTTTAAATGTGATCTGCTTCTTTCCTCTAGCAGTTTTCAGTATATTGTTCTTCTGCTGGATTTCTGGGATCTTGAGTATTATATGCCTCAGTGGATTTTTAATTGGGCTGAAGTTATTTGGAATTCTGTATGCTTTGGTTACCTGAATGTTAGATTGTTTCCTCATATTTGGGAAGTTTTCTGCTATTACTTTTGCCCATACTTTTTAATGTCATTTGTATTGACTCCTTCTTTCTCACTGATGCCTATTAAGTCTCACGTTGTTCATCTTTGCATCATCTTGCAGGTGATGAATTATTTTTTCCTGCATCCTAGTTGTTTTTAAGAGATCTTTTCTTACCTTTTCACTAGCTGTGACAGGGTCTTCAAGATGTGAAACTCTATCTTCACTTTCACTCAAATGGTTTTGCAAGCTTGTGATTCAAATTTTAAGTTCCTCTATATCTCTTGTAAGGGTCGAGTTGCCACGAAGGAAGACCCCAAGGGTCTGTCTCTCATGCAAAGAACAAAGGGAATTTTATTAGCTGTGTGCACGCAGGGCGGTCTGAACACGCAGGAACAGAGCACCCCAAACTGACCGTGGGCCGTGTTTTTAAGCCCGAAGACAAAGGGAGGAGGGGTTTTGCAAGCAGGGTTATAGAAGCAGATCACATTGGTTAATTTTAGGGTAACCTCTAAAATAATTGGTGGGTTTTAGAATATGTCTAAAAAGGAGACTAGGAAGAGTCAGTTAAAGGATAACTATGAGCTGGCTTTGTGGTTTCGGTCTGTTCTTTGGGGAGGGGGAAGTAACTGACCTTGTTTCACAAGAATGTCATCGGACCCAGGGGAGGTGATGTTTGCTCAAGCTGGGCCTGTGGTTTTATGGCCCAACCTAAGGTTTTAGGAATTTGGGTTACTTAACAAACCAGAGGGTGGTCTCCTTTGTTTAATTGCTAATTTTCCAAATTATTCGGACTCTACACTCTGACTCTGCTTCATGTGATCTATTTCTTTCCTGGATTGCTCACTCAAGGAATCCCTTGCTTTTCTAATCTCTTCTGTTTATTTTTAATCAGTGTCTTCTTGAAAAGCAGTTACTAATTCTTTTACTTCAGAGATTATTTCTCATCTGATTTCCTCTGTTTTTGCATTTCTTTTCTTCAGATGCTATTAATTCAGATATTTCTTTCTTTTATTTCTGAGATTAATTATGATCTGAGTTCTTCTATACCTTTCTATTGTTTCTTTACTTCAGATGCTATTAATTCATATATTTCAGCTCTGCTAGTGTCCTCTGCACTTGTTCCAGGTAGGCTCGAGACCTGAGATTGCATTTTGCTCCTTCTTTTTGTCATTTTATGTAGCACTGTTCTCTGACCTTTTATGTATAGCTTTGGTGCAGTTATACCCTTAGTACCTAGTAAAATTTGGGTGCATAACTACTAAGTTTGAGTTCATCCAGTTGTGCCTGGCTTGCGTCTGTCTGCTGTGCTCAGCTCCTTCCTGCTACAGCCCTTGGAGATGAACCTGTTGTGCCCCTCTGGCAAGATGTTCTGCTCCTGGATTAGCTGGGTCGTTCTGGTCCCTATTCTCTCTACAGGGACTTCAGCTGCAGAGTTTCACTCCAGGCCTATATGCCAGGCCTGGGCTTGGTCTGGAGGGTCCACAGTGTACAGTAGAGCACAGCTCTACCACACACTCATTGGGCTTGGGCTTGGGCATACCTGGAGGGGTCCTGAGAGCATGGCAGAAGTTCTTACCCACAAGGCGGGCTTGGGCTGGCTCTGGAGGGTGGAGGGGTCAAAGGTGGTTATCCTTGACATCATGACACTGCATTCTTCCTTTCTCAGTGGCCTGCTTTGTACTCTGCAGAGTATACTTCTTTTCCTACCATGAATACTTTTAATAAATATGAAATCTCTGGGCCTTTTGAATGTTTTCTTGTCCAGTTCTTTGTTCAGGACAACAAGAACCTGGAAATACCCAGATCTCAACTGTATAGTTTTGGTAAAACCAGCAAGGAGTTAAGTAAACAATGGAACTTTTGCCCTCATTCTGCACCCAGGTTGGGCCAGTAGCTGGCTGTTTCACCTGTTGCTTCCCATATTGTGTCCTCCCCGCATCTCTGGGCCACATCCAAAGGGGCTGGTGTACACACAGGTTACCTCTTTTTCCCCTGCT
Source organism: Octodon degus (assembly GCF_000260255.1). Lineage (NCBI taxonomy): Eukaryota > Metazoa > Chordata > Mammalia > Rodentia > Octodontidae > Octodon > Octodon degus. The sequence continues at coordinate 3,752,241 of NW_004524656.1, read as the reverse complement.
CCACTTATGTCACTTGTCTCACCCTTGTCCTATTTCCTGCCAGGTTCCCCGCAAGACCATGCTCTACCTGACAGGGTTTGTGCTGGGGCCTGCAGTATGTGGAAGGTTGTGCTTGGGGACACATGCCACAGTGCTAATCTGGGTGACACGGTGTTATGGTTTGTGTCTAGGTGTCCCCCAAAGCCTCAGACAGTCATGGGGGGCTTCTGGAGTTTGTGATTGATTACTGTGGGTGTGGTTGCTGCACCTGCCCTGGGGCAGGTAATTTGCATTACAATGTAAGGTGGAAGAGAAGTTAGCTGCTTGAGCTGCTACTACCCCTCCCTTGCGCTCTTGCTCTTTGCCACCACCATGAAAGGTTGCTTTTTGCTCTGTGCTGCTCTGCGTTGGACCCAGCTGAGTACGGACTGAAACCTCTAGTAACTGTGAGCTAAATAAACCTTTCCTTCCTTTATTTTGAGTGTCAGGTATTTGTCCCAGCAACGAGAGAAGAGTAACTAAGACACATGGGTATGATAATGTCCTCTATGTTCACACTGACTGGGGGCTGTAAGATAATCCTTTAGCTTTCTCATTTTGGGGGGAAGAAATAGCTATCAGTAACTTGGCACCCTGCCATGAGTAGCTCCATACCCAGCCTGACCCTTCTGTGTTCAAACTCTTACATGCACTATTCTCCTAGATGACTTTTTTCCTCTGAGTATCACTTTTGTAAGGAATTATCCCAATCCATGTAAGTCTTCCAAGTTTGTTAAACCTAAATTCTCCACATCCGGGGACCACATGGGACTCCTCCACTATCCTCTTTTCAATCATATTAGATCCCCTCCCTGTTTCTTCTAACAGAAGTTCAGTGAAGTCAGAAACATGTCTGAAAGCCTGAGAACAAAAAAAACAACTAATAAAGGTGAATTTAAACCGCTGTGAGTATGCAAAATAGTGCTATCCTTGTATCTAGAACTTTAAAAAAAATTATTTAATTTATTTATTTGGTACAGGGTCTTACTATGCAGCTTGGAGTCATAGGGATCCTCCTATCTCAGCTTCCCCAGAACTGGGATTACAGGTGTGTGCCACCCTACTCAGTTTTGGGGCTAACATGGCATGCCTGGCATCCAGGACCAGCATGGCATGCAGTACTCGGGATGGAACCTGGGTCCTTGTGCTTGCCAGGCAGGTGCTTAGACCACTGACCTATCTCCCCACCCTTCTTATTTTTAAAAATATCAAGAACTTTAAAATGTTTTTTTTTCTTTTCTTCCTTCTAATGATAAAATAGGGGTTTCTGCAACTTCTTTCTTAAAGTAATTATCAAGAGTTTTACTAAAGTTTTTTTTTTTTTTTTAATTGGGATAAAGGTAAGGAATATTGTTTCTCAGGTAATTATGTGGAGCCCTTGATTTTCTCTCAAGTAGCTTCTTGGTGGCCTCAAGAAGCAGGGAGGGTCAAGAAGGGCCTTTTCCCTAAGGAATCATAGTGGGATACAGGGTATAGAGAGTTCCAAAGCAATAAATAAATAAATAAATAAATAAATAGCCAAAAGTGCTGCTACACCAGAGATATCCGGTAGACAGTACAACTTCATTTCAAGGAGAGTGTTCTTAGGTACTCAACAGGTCTGCATCACTTTGCATGGGATGCCATCTGAAGGGTTTCAGACCTAATTTTCTTTCACTCTCTTCATATGCTCCATGCTGCATCATGGGAAACACCCTGTGGATCCCAGCAACCTCACCACTAGTTTGTATCATTAAAAATTGGAAACAATTTTATTCCAAACAATCAGAAAAATAAAAACAGAACAAAAACAGAAAAAACAACTTATCTTCTCTTGCAATACTGTTTGAGTCCACTAGAAACTAAGAAATAGTAAAAGATGGATACAGAATGGTAGTATAAATTATGATATGGTGCTGGGTGTGGTGTTGCATACCTGTAATCCCAGCACTTGGGAGGCTGAGGCAGGAGGATTGTTGCAAGTTTGAGACCAACCTGGACTACAAAGTAAGTTTAAGGCCAACTTAAAATGCATAATGAGACCCTGATTCAAAAAGATAAAAAAAATATATATATGGTAGGTTCCTGACTTATGAAGTTACAAACATTTCAGCAGCAAACTTGCACAGAGATGAACAGACCTCACATTAGGAAAATTCATAGATGTGAACAAACCACAGAAGTAGCTCACCTCAATCCTAAATTTACTCCACTACTTTAAGGTCACTTTAAAATTAAAAATACTGTACTTATAATATTTGCATTTTTTATGCTTTACATTTTGTATTTGTGTGAAATGTAAGACCTTTGTTGGACTTATGAATGATTCAAATTTATGAACATTCTTCCTGAATAGAACTTGACATTAGCCTTGGCAATAATTTTTTTGGGCAAGATAGTGACTTACTGTAGACTTACTGCACTATTCCTCAGTATACCTTTTTCAAAAGGCCAGGAAAGGGATGTGAGGGTGATCTGGCTGCGACTTCTGTCACCCCATTGATCACCAGAGTTGATTCGGCTGATATGGCTGGCTAAGTGGGTGTCCCCTTCCTCCCTCAATGATCCATGTGTGTCCCTTTCGAAGCTGTGCGCTTGGTTGAAGAGGATAACCACCCCTGATAGAAAAGGACCATTCCTCAGTCAAGGGTATATGAGTAGTTGCGCTCCCTTGCTAGAACCTCCAAACAAGCTCTCTAAGGCCAGGAAAGTGATGTGAAATAACTTGTTTATGCTTTTATGGCTGTTTATCTCTGGAAAGGCCCCAAAAGTATGAGTCCTAAAAAGGCCTCCAAGGAAGAGGAAGTTGATATTGTTGATGATCTTGTCATCCGATCCCTCCTGACCCTCAGAGATGTGGTTATTTAATGAAAACAATCACACTGGGCAGTGTCCTTGACTTCTTAAAATTCTCAGGCTAATAAATCAGTCTTATTTTCTTCAAGTGACTCAGGAACTCTACCAGCAGCTAGTGCTCCCAGAGAGACCCAGTATTTCTGAGCTCCCTCGTTGCACTCCTCAGACAGGTTTAAATCCTGCAGGACATAATTAGAGGGAAGATACTCTTCTAACTCATACCTCATACCTCATACCTCCTATTCAGAGCGGCCTTAGGAGCAGAGGGAACTATTAGGGTTCCTTTTGAAATGGCAGATACTCAACAATGCAAAGAACAGCTAACCTAATTTTCAGAAGATCCTGGCACAACTGGGGATGGATTTCAAACTCTGACCCTTGCTTTTGACCTATCATGTAAGATGCCCAACTGACCTTGGCCATTTGCTATAGCCCAGATGAAAAACAACAAATCCTACAAGAACCTAGGATCATATGCAGCTGAATAATATGCTGCAAGAACAGAACAAAATTACCCCAAGAAAGCTGTTATCCCTTCAGCAGGACCAAACTGTAATACTAGCAGTGGACCAGAAATGAGATCTAAAATAACTGCTCTTTTCATGGGAATAAAAAGATACAGTAGCAAACCTACTAATTGTGAGAATGAGAGAGGCAACAGGGTAAAAAAGAAAATCTTATCCCATAGATCATTAGTAGAAGCTGCCTATAAATACATAAACTTAGATATATCTTCCACAGATGTAAGACAGGAGATTAGAATGTGACAAACTGGTTGGGGAAGCAGACACAACCTGTTATATTACAATATCCTAGGAAGTATGTGCAAAAGTTACAGAAGGTCTACATGTGGAGCAAATCAGAGTGCTATCTTTAATTCTTCTTGTGAGAATACAAGCGTTTCCTTAGGATGGCCTGGACTTGACATCAGCTGCAGGACTGAGACATGTAGAGGGCAGTTGGTAGGTAGCTCTCTGCTATTGTATTCTCACAGCAGGCCACTCTCATGCTGCACAGTGTGCTTTGTTCCTACTTTTACTTGGCTCAAACTCACTCTAGAGAGCATGCTTCTTTTCCTACCTTTACTAAATGTGAAACATCACTAATTTTGTTCATTGTCCAATTCCTTATTCAACAAGAAGATCCTAGAGCCCACTTCTGTGAGGAGATCCCAGGACCCCAGACATTTCACACATACACCCAACCCAGGTATATATTAACTATTTCTACAACTTACAGAAATCCACCCTTAGATCTGTTGAAAAATTTTACCTGGACAGCTCCTCTGGGGCTCAGTCTAAAGCAACAATATACACAAGGTCTTGAGGACAATGTTCATGGGATTCCAAGTGTGACTGCTTGTTCCAGTTCTCAAGCTTGGTTCTTAGTCCATATCATCTTACTGACTGTAATCTTTACTTTGGCCTTGTAGACAGTTGCTCCAGTGGGATGAAAGACAACCAGAAAGGCTCTTTTTCTTACTCTTTTTGTAGTTTTGTTACCTGGGCTTGTTATTTTAAATTGTCTTCCTCATTTAGAAAAAGCCTGGAGTTTAATTAGTCATAATTAGAAAATTTTTATTGTTAATAATGTGCTTAAATTTAATGTTGTGGTCTGGATTCTGGCTCAGTTTAATTTATCCATGGGAAATCAAATTGCTACAACCCAAATTCTATTGAGTTTTGTCTAGTAAATACTGAAACTGGGAAGGTAATTCAGTCCAAAGTCTGGAGTAGACAATATCCAGTAATTTTTGGATTTGATCTTTGACAAATTATTACCATTCCAGAAACATGTGTGCCCTCTTGTCAAAAAGGTCCCAGAGGACTCCATGGGGAATCCACTCAGATGGCCTTTGATTTCTATCTGTGCCCTGGAGACAAATATGGACACATAGGCTTCAGATCCAGAATAGACTAGAACTGCCCTTCCTTGAATGTATGTCCATAGCCTAATGGGGGGGGGGCATAGAAACAGACCACTTTAAGATCACCACCCCTCAATTAGCTGAACACAAACAAAAAGGAGGTGGTAATGACTGAGGAGATACCTGTTATTTCTGTGCTACCTAGTGTGAAATAGTCTGAGAAGGTCCACAACAAGTACAAGAGGGGTTAAGTAGCTGAGCTCAAGATGAAACCAGTCACAAGGATGAGTCCAAGGTCCCATTTGGGGACTCTTGACAGCCTTTATATTAATTCTCCTGATAAGAGTCCTGCCTGATTCATTGGATTACATAAGTTAAGAGCTGCCCCTTCATATGCAGCTTTAGATAAAAAGAACAGCCCTAGCACTGAAAAAGATTTTTCTGAGAAAAAACAAGTGTGGGAAATGAAAGGGAAAAACTGCAAGATAAATTATTCATTGTAACATTCTGTTCTTTCGAAATTGCTTAGCTCTGTAACTGGTGTGTGGCTTTGAATTATTTTCTTGACCTTTGTAACCAGGAGAATGTAACCAATCATGCAGGCTGCCTGTTTGTACCATTAACAACCAAGCTTCATGAACTGATGATCATTAGTCCACCTTTGTGACTGGTCATCTCATCCTGCTAGCTCTCAGATGAACTGCCAGGTTGTTCTGTTTCACCTCTGTACCTTCTTTATACTTTCTTCTTGTGCATCACACAAAAGCCATGGACCACCAGAGACAGGGGTCTGAGATTTAGGGAATGATCCCAGTCAGTGTCTGTTGATGAAAATAAATCTGCCTCCAAATCCTGGTTATTGTTTTGGTGTTTCTTCTTGCCATTGCTTTGGGACTATTCAGATCTCTCTAAGCTAACTGACCTAAAGTGGATCCAGTCAATTTATCAAATGAATGTAATATGCAATCAAAGAAGAGGCCCAAGAAAGCCTCCAGGATCACAGAATGGTTTCTCAACCATGGCCTTCTGCCTTGTCATTCTCCTTGCAACACACCCATTTTCTCATAGTAAAACTTTCAGGAGAATACAAGACAGTGCAAGACTTCAGGGAGATTGGCTCAATCCCAATTCACCTTCTCATGTCAAATCTATATAAAGTCCTCCCCCAAATTCTATGAAAAACAAATGGGTTCTAAGTCTTAAGACCTCAAAGATACTTTATTTTCTCTTCCTTTCCATCCACATTGCAGTTTCTGTTTGCCTTCTAATGGAAAAATCATATTTCATACACACACACACATATATATATTAGCTAACCTAATTTTCAGAAGATCTGCCATATATACACATATATTATATAGCTTTAAAAATAGACCTCAAAGATTGGACTGACCTTGTCACATACAAAAGTTACATTTTTCTTTATATAGGTCTTGCTTTAATTTGGTCTTAACCATACAGCAAAAAGTATAAGCACAAGATATAAAAAGTAATGCCATATTAATATGCTGAGCTGTAAAAGGCTCAAGTCAACAACTTCTGACAACTCCCAGGTCTGCTGATAACCCCCAACTATTATGTACTATTGGACTATATTGGGATATTTTGCTGAATTCAAGTACCTACAATATTTGAACTGGCATTAAGTATGAAAAGGTCCTTTAAAGACTTCTCCAAATACAGCTTCTTTTACAACAATGGAATACCTCTCAGACAAAACAAAACAAAAGGGGGATATAAATGAAAGACCATCTTATAGTGAAAAAAAATATATGTCTCTTTCTGGCATTGAGAAAACAAACTGGTCCTTCCTCAAGGGCAACAGTGGAAGGCTACCAAAATCCTTCATGATTCTGTCCACATAGGAGAGGCTACATGGAAAATGATCACTCAAATTTTCACAGGGCTAGGACTAGCAGCAACCACTGGCAGGTTAGCAAAGCTTATATACTCTGATAGTCAAGGTGAAAATTCTACACATTAACTGCTATTTAAAAAAAAAACTGATGGAAATTCTTAGTACAATCACCTCAGCCATTATATACATATCCATGTTTTTCCCCTATCTTTTTTCTTATCTTTTATCCTTTCTCTCCCCTCTATTGTTTAATCCTTAAGTTCCATTTCTTTCCAATTTACTATATCTGTTATACCTTTCAGGTTTTATTTCTTCTTTTGGGTTCTTATACTAAGGAGACAATATGATATTTACACATATGGGTGTGGTTTATTTCACTTATGAGTATAGCCTCTTGTTGCATCCACTTACCTATGAAGGTTTTGAGTTTGTCTTTCTTTATAGCTCAGTAGTATTCCATTGTATAAAAATACCGCATCTTTTTCATACATTCCTTGGGTGATGGACATTTTGGCTGCTTCCAAGATTTGGCTATGACAAATTGTGTTGCTATAAACATGGGCATACATATAGCACTATAGTATGATGGTAAATGTATGCAACTCAAGACCATATTCATAAATGAAATAAACCAGTAGCAAAAACATGTAAACACTTTAACTTCCTATTGTGAGAAGCTGAAGGAGTAAATAAGACCCAAAATGTACAATAAATATTTTAAAATGGGAAGAGAAACTAGAATGGAGGAATGATAGTTACACTACTAATTTCTCTTACTTAGTTCATTGAAAAGAAAGATTTGTGCTAATATTGTTTGGACAATCAAATGTCCAAATATTCATCTTGGGTACTCTAAGTAATTTAAAAATAACAATATACAATGTACTAACTATTGTTATCCTCCTATTACCTGTTTTGAAATTTTGGAGTTTTTTTCTCTTTAAAATTTTTTTTTCTGTTGCTCCCTGGGAGCTTTAGAAAAAAAAGCTTACCTGCTTTGTATCTATAATAACTATGAAAAATCCTGTGCAGATTTTGTTAGAATCTTCATAGAGGAGAGCAATATATCCTGGGCAGAACAACAAGTCTGACATGCCACCATGTGGGGGATTTAAACAAATACACACCTTTATAGGTTGGATTGAATGCTTTCCAGCCCATTCTTAGAACACTATGGAGGCAGTCAAAGTGCTCTTAAAGAAATCATCCCTTGGTTTGGACTAGCTCGGTCCCTTGAGACTGATAATGGGGCTTCTTTCACTTCTAAAATAACTCAGGAAGTGTCAAAATCTTTAGAAATAAAGTACTATTTCCATTCCGCACAGAGACCATGTTCCTTTACAGAAGTCAAGAGATGCAACAAGACTCCAATGTGAACACACACACACACACACACACACACACACACACAAAGTACCAAGAAATGTCTGAGTCTTGTCTCCAATTATTGTTGTCAGTAGCCCTTATGAAGATTTGAAACATGCCTCTCAGAACTTGAGATGTTCTGTTGAAGGTCTTTCCTATCTTCTGATATGGTAGTGGACCCAGAGACCATGAGACTCTTACGATATCTTATTAATCTCTCCAACTGTATGTGGAAACAAAGTTTGCCAGCTCTTCGCCTGGAGTACCACCTAGTGTCTTCCCCGGAGGCCAAGTGCTCATTAAAACTTGGGAAGAAGGTACTCTCACAGGCCAGTTAAAACAAAAATGCAAGGGCCCCCTTTCAGTGATCTTTATCATACACACTGCAGTAAAGGTGACAAAGATGGATAGCTACATTCATCTTTCTAGGATAAATTCTAGAACTGTCTAAGGAAAATGACCACCCAAAAGAAGAAAACTACTCCTGTAAACCTTTGAAAGGCCTGAGACTGCTCTTCAAAGAGAAAGGCATAGTTCTTCTCCAAGTGTAGATAAGTAGTCATTAATGATCCCTAATCCACAATTTAACTGGGCACTGTATTATATTGCACTGCTTCTAATTAGACTGTAATGTGGAAATCCTGCTAGGGCTATGGCCCTCGGGGTCTCAATAATCTATCTACCATCCCTCTAGCCATACTTTCTCCTCCATAGGAAGCACGGAAATCTGACCTGCTTCTCATATTTGGGCTCTGCATCTCCAACCTAATATTAAAGTCTATTTCCTGACAAATACATCAAGATTTCTCCCACTGAACAGGTAGTTTAATAGTTCTTAATATATACATACTCTTTTCTTATTATCCTCTAACAGGTTTAAATAAAACTTCCAGCTAGCAAACTATAAAATCCCAAAGTAGTTGCAGAATACATGATCCCAGAAGAAAAGGTGGATGGCCCCTTTTAGCTGGATGTATCTATATGAAGAAAGAGACCTCCAACTCTCAATAACTCATGAAGAATTATGGGGACTTTTGTCTCTGAAATTAGCAGGAGATTAGAGTTAGGCAAAGCGGCAAGGTAAGTGGATATGACCTGTCAGTTACAGAGATTAGGACACACATGCAGAAGAGTTTCTTTTTTTTTTTTTCAGAAGAGTTTCTGAGCCTTGCACTTGGTACCAATCAGAGAATGTCATCTTCAATTCTTCTAGCACAATATCAAGAAGGTTTTTGATAGGATGGGCTAGACCTAGTGTCAGAATGGGGGAGTATATAAGACAGTTACCACTCATCTAGTGGTGCCTGCATTCTTTCTCAGTGGCCTGCTCTGCATGCAGAAGAGTGTACTTCTTTTCCTACATGTAATAAATCTAAAACTTCACTACTTCTTGCACATTTTCTTGTCCAATTCTGTGTTCAGAACAAGAACCTAAAAAGGCACAGGCACTGATAACACATATCCTGATATGGACTTCATGTCTAAAATATGTAAGGACCTAGTTCACTGGGTTGTGCTGCTGGAACAAAGTATCATAAACTGGGAGACTTTTATACACAACCGAAATTTATTTCTGAATTCAAGAGGCTGAGAAGTGCAAGATCAAGATGTTATCAAGTCTGTTACCCACTTCCTCATATAGTGCTATCTTTTTACTATATCTTATCTGACTATATCCCAGGTCTTGGGAGGCTGTAAACAGGTAGATCACTATGAGTCCAGTCTAGTAGTGAGACACTGAGCACCCTGTAGACCCTCCCCTAAAATACAAAGAGTGAGGGAACCCTTTGGGCTCTTTTAATCCTATTGACATAGACTCCAACCTCATGAACTCTACTTCCCAAACTGTCTACCTCTTAATCCCATAATCATAGGGGTAGGATTTAAACATCTGAATTTGCAGAGATAATTACTCATCTCATTGTGGCTCTCATACAACTTAATAGCAACAAAACAAATAATGTAGCTTAAATATGGACAAATATATGAATAAACACTTTCACAAATAAGACGTATAAGGGCCGGCCAAATAGCTCAGCGGACTGAAGTGCCTGCAAGCAGGCCATAGGGTTGGGGGTTTGATCCGCAGGCTTGCAGTGACGGCCTCAGCCCTGGGACATACTGAGATGGCAATTGAGACTGGGCGTGGTGGCACACGCTTGTAATCCCAGCTCTTGGGAGGCTATAAACAGGTGGATCACTATGAGTTCAATCTAGTAGTGAGACCCTGAATACCCTGTAGACCCTTCCCTAAAATACAAAAAAAAAAAAAAAGACATACAAATGGACATATATAAAAAGGTACCCCACATCACTAATCATCACAGAGATACTAATCAAAATCACAATGAAATATTACCAGGATATTATAAGAGATTAAGGAGAGGGTATAATGAGATCCGTAGCATACTATAGGCAGGCATGCAGTATAGTCATTATGTAAAGTAGCATGGAGGGTCCTCATAAAAAATGGAATGATCTACCACCATCACTTCTGGGTATATACCTGAAGAAATGGAGTCAAAATCTTCAAGAGATATCTGTGAATTCTATATTCACTGCAACATATTCACAATAACCAAGAAAAGGAAATTATCTGAGATTTCCAATGGACGAACCAATATAGAAAATGTGTGTGCGGAGTAGGAATTTCTGCCGAGTTCCAGGAATCCCCAGACCCAGTCCTAGCCCAGGTCTGGTGACTGTGTGGAGAGCTTCCTGCTACCCTGCGCC
>NW_004524656.1:3726348-3734538 GCF_000260255.1 Octodon degus | reverse complement strand
CTATAATATTCAATAACGGAACTTAAAAAAAATGTGGTATACAGATGAATATCCATTTTGTATCTGTGTATTCAAAGTGGTTGGGATGGATATATAGTTGCATTCTCTTAATGAATAGAATAATTTGTTCTAGTGGTGTCTGTAAATAGGAATCTGAAGTCCACATCTTGTACAGCAATTAACCACTAAGAAGAATATATGCAGTGTGTTATTTGTTGAAACTGTACTTCTGATTTGATTTGAAACTGTCTCATTGCTACCTGTTTATCAATAAAATTTTGAAAAAAAAAGAAAATGTGTGTGCATATACAATATACAATGGAGTATTACTCTGCCATAAAAAGAAGCACCTGTCCTTTGTGACAATATGATGAACTGGAGGATATTATGTTCAGTGAAATGATCAAAATAGAAAAATACTGTATTTCCCTTATATGTGAAATCTAAAAATGTCAAACTCTGAACTTCAGAAACAGATATGGTGATTTCTGGGGACAGAGTGGTGAGAATGTTGGAAGATCCTGGTCAAAGAGTACCAAGTTATGAGTAAGTTCAGAGAATAAGTTAATAGTTCAGTCTATTAACTATCATAATGGTGATGATAGTTAATAGTGTTTCAGGCTTGAAATTTACTGAGAGTAGCTTTTACGTAAATTTGCCTAAAAAAGGTCCATTATGTGATATAATGGAGGTATTAAATACAATCACAATATATTTTTATATGCAATCACTTTGTGTACTTTAAATACATACAATTGCATTTGTTAATTATATCTCAACAAAGCTGGAAAATAATTTTTAAGAAAAATTTTTTGAAAATTAAGGCTTTCATGCTAGTGCTGTGAAGCTGGCATTCTGTAGGAAGAGACAAACAGAAAAACAAACCAGGGTGGCTGCCTGTTTCTCTCCTCTCATGGTCTCTACAAGGCGCTGGCCTGAGGACAGGTAAGACCTTTAAACAAGTTCCTATGTTTCCATTTCTCTGCCTATGCCAAGAACAATGATAATGGTAATTACCTCAAAGGTTTGGTGTGAGCACTAATGGAGTCAACTTACATAAAAGTCTTAGAATAAGACCTGGCAGAACATTCTGGATATATCCACTAAATCCATTTGTTCCAAGCTCTGTCCCACATTTTCTGATCAAGATTATGGGGCCACAGAGGAAAGTGATCGACGATGTAGAGTGTGCCTAAGGGGAGACACATGGAGAGAAAACATTCTCTCAGGCTTTCACAGAGAGCACATTGGTCAAGCAATGGCCATGACTCATCCACATGGCTGACACTGACAAAGGATCTACAAACCACAGTACAGGGTTTCAGGGTAAATCCTGAGGAGATTTGATTGACCTTATCAGATACAAAAGTTACATTTTTTGTTATATAGGTCTTGCTTTATCTTGGTGTTAACCATCCAGCAGAAAAATATAAAAATGAGGTATAAAAAGTAAAGCCATATTAATATGCTGAGCTGTAAAAGGCTTAAGTCAACAACTTCTGACATTGCCAGTCCTGTGGATAACCCACTACTATTATGGACTGCTAGACTATATTGTATTATTTTGCTGAATTCATGCACCTACAATATTTAAAGTGTAATGGAATACCCATCTCTGACAAAACTAAACAAAGAAGGGGATATAAATGAAGGACTATTTTGTATTTGTATATACAAAATAGTTAGGATGATATATAGCTACTTTCTCTTAATTCAGTGAGAAGAAAGAGTTGTATTAATAGTGTTTGGACAGGATGTCATGGCTGCATCTTGTACTATGAATAATCACTAAGAAGACAACAATATGCAATGTATTGATTATTGAAATTGTCCTAATTGGTTTTGAAACTGTCTCATTGCTATTTTTTTTTGTTGTTGTTGTTTTGTTTTTGTTTTTGTTTTTTGGAGGAACCGGGAATTGAACTCAGGCCCTTGTGCTTGCCAGGGAATCACTTAATCTACTGAGCCGTCTCCCTGGACCCCTCATTGCTATTTGTTTCTCAATAAAATTAATTTTTTTTACACCCCAGCAATTGTCAAATAGTATGTTATTATTATTCAAATATTTACAATTGGAAAAGTTTATTAAAATGAGAATCACCAAAATCTCAAACATATACAAGAGATTTTTTCCATTTTCTCTTTGCATAAATGAGCTTCATGTTGTTACTATAAACCACCTAAAGCTTGCAAAGAGGAAGTGCTCATTTTGTTCATGGTTCTTGAAGTTCTGGCCTAAGTTGAGGCAGATCCATAGTTTTTGGCCTCCGGTGATGGTGTTCCATGGAAGTGGCACAGAGCACATAAGAAGCCAGGAAGGAGGCAGAGGATGGGGTAGGGTCTCACAATGCTTAGGAGCATGTCTTTTATTTGGCTCTTCAGCCTTCTGAGTGTTGGGATTATAGGCATGCACCACTGCACCTGGATGGTTGTGCTAACTTATATTCCCACTAACAATGTAGAAGGACACTCTTTGACCTATAGCCTTACCAGCGTTTTCCATTATTTCTGTTCAGAAAATCCTTCTTTATGCCTATGTCCTCAAAAGTTTTATCTTCTAGTAGGTTGTTCCTATTTTAACATTTAAATCTTTGGTCCATTTTTCATTTTAGTTTAGTACATGGTGGGATATGAATCTAGACTCAATATACTGCATGTGGAAATACAATTTTCCCAGCACCAATCATTAAAGAGTGTATCTTCTCCCCAGCATATATATGTTTTGGGGCCCGTTGTCAAAGATCAAGTAGCTCAATGCTCCTCTACTCTGTCAAAAATAATCTATGTGTCTGCTTTTGTGCTACTACCATGCTATTTTTATCACTGTAGTTTTGTAGAACTATAAATCTGACATTATGATGACTGTTGCTTTGTTTTTGCTGCCCAGACTTTTTTTTTTCCTATTCTGGATCTCTTCTGGCTCCACATGAATTTTTCAATTATTTTCTCTACATCCCTGAGGAATATTATTGGTACTTTGGTTGGAATTGTGTTAAATCTACACACCAGTTTTTGAAGTATGTTTTGACTACATCTGGTTCTGCCTAATCAGGAATATGTGGTATTTTTCAAGTTTATGTCCTTTTAAATTTCCTTTTTCACAATGATGTAATTTTTCTTGTAGAGATCTTTCATTTTCATGGTTAGGTTAATTCTGAAGTATTTAATTTTTACTCTATCACCTTTATGCACAGTCTTCTGCAAATTTCCATGGAATTTTTAAATTCTTGGCTGTCCTATAACAAAGACAGTCTTTTCTGCAGTTGTCCACAGAATCTTTGTTTCTATCTAAAACCTCATCAGCATGACTTTTGTTGTCCACGTCCCTGTGAGCATTCTAGTTTTCTAAACTGTAGTAGTTAATGTTTTCTACAGGAATATATTTTTTTAAATGTAGGCTAATTATGCAAAGAGCTTTATTAAGCAAGGCTTTGAAATCGGAGGCAGGACAGGCAACAGCAGTCATGTGTACACTGGAGGACCAGAGGAGGCAAAGTTGCCTACCCAAGTGATGGAAGCCACAGAACAAGAAGGACCAAGGATGCACCTCCAGTCCAAAGTCAAAGGCTTAGAGCCTCACCAGAGTGGCCACTGAGAGTCTGTGTTGGAACGCTGAAGGAACTGTGAGGCCTGGACAATGTCTAAAGGCAGCAAAGGATGACCTTACTCAAGATTGAAGTTCTTCCAAATGGGCACACTTCTTTCTTCCTTTCCTTTCCTTTTTTTTTTTTTTTAAACTTCATCCAGACTAAAAGGCTACTGATTGTTGCCACCCCCACTTGGTCTTCCCTGATCAGTTTGCTGGCCCACATGCCAATCATCTACAGATATACCTAGAATGGTGCTTCATTAATAAGCTAGGCATTTCATAATTCATTCAAGTTGACATATAATTAACTGTCATATAATGTCTCACAAAAATATCACAAAATAAGGGGCTAGGCAGACAGCTCAGTAGAATAAGTGCTTGCCTGGCAAGCACAAGGGCCTGACTTCAACTCCCGGTTCTGAAAAAAAAAATTAAATTAAAAAATCACCCAATAAGCTCTTCTGTGTTTTAGGCTTTCCTTTGCCTGATCTTCCAAACTCCTCCAAACTCCTCTCATAAGACATTCCAAAATCTCCTTCTTCAGGTATATTTGGTAGTAATGGCCCCATTACTTGGTAACAATTTTATATATTGTCAGCTTCACATTACTATAGCAAAAGATCTGAAGTAATTAACTTATCAAGAGAAAAGGCTTATGGAGCTAATGGCTCTGGAGGTTCCAGCCCAAAATTGTGTGGTCATACAACTTTGAGTTGCAGGGTCCAAATTTCCATTATCCCCTTCAAGGGAACACCCTTGTCTTAGTTACTTTTTACTCGTTGCTGGGACAAATACTAGACATTCAAAATGAAGGAAAGAAAGGTTTATTTAGCTCACAGTTACTGGAGGGTTCAGTCCATATTCCACTGGCTCCAAGGCAAACAACAGCAGGTCATGTGGCAGAAAACAATGAAGAGCAGAGGAGGAACAGCAGCTGTGGCATCCATCAAGCCTCTCTCTTCCTTCTACGCTGGTGGCGAAGACTGGTGCTCCATGGTGAAGAAAGGATCTCTTCCAAAGTGGCGTGGCTGCCAAGATCAAGCTCCTCCAAAGACTGGGACTTCTCCACGGAAGCGGGGCAGGGCAGCAGGAAGTCGGGCAGGGTGGCAGGAAGACCTTCTCAATTCCTGGGCCCTGCCCACCTGCAGGGCTATGCTCCCACGCTGAGAACTGTGGGAGCTGATTTAGTTGACACAAGTATCAACTAATGCAACCCTTCATTATCAAAAAAGCTCCAATTTCTCAAGGTGCAGAGCACCTCCCATTAACATCAATATGGGAACAATGCCTTTAACACACAGATCATTGTGGATTAACCCCTCCCTTCTGACTTGTGGTACTGGAAATGGAATCTAGTGCCCTTTCACTAGGCTACATCCCCAGCACTTTGACAAAATATTTTGAAACAAGTTGCATTACATTGTCCATGACAGGCTTAAGTCTGTAATCCTCCTCCCTCAGCCTTCCACAGTGCTAAGATTACAAGGGTGTATAACCAAGACTACCCATATTTAACTATATTGTTTGTCCTTTCCAATTACATTGTGATAACCTTGAGAATGCTACTTAATGACTTCTTTCTTGTCTTCAATCCCTTGTAGAATTCCCTTCCCTTGCCAGTTAGATCTAGTAACTTGCTTCTACTAGAATATAGCAAAAAACAATGACATATTACTTCTGAGATTAGGGCACAAAAATATCCTAGATTTTCTTTTCATCATAACCTTGTTTTCTCCCTCATTTATTTTAAGTGAAACCCACTCCCATGTTGTACACAGCCCTGTGAAGGGACCCGCACTTCAAGAAACCAATTTATTCTGGTAATTGCTAATAAGTATTTGATACCTGCCAACCACTGTATAAAGGAGCTTGCCTAAGAGATGATCACACCCTGGCTAGAAATCATTTTTTTTAAAAAAAAGGTCATGTTAGAGGACCACCTGGGTGACTCTCCTTGAAGGAGGAGCAATTGTCTCCACTTTGGCTGCACACAGTCCTATTTCCGTGTGTTGATATGTAAAGAGCTGGCAAAACTTTTCTTTATTCCTTCAAAGGGCTCTAAGCAATGCAAATCAGTCTACCCAAGGTGTTGATGTGCAGTATTTGAAGAAAATATGACAGGGCAGTGTTTCCCACCCCCACCCCTGCCCTGGCTCCCCCCAAAACATGTATGAGTCAAGGTATGTTGGGACAGCCATGCTCCATGCTGTTTTCTGGAACTGAGTTTCAAGATAAAAGGCAATGACTTTCTAGATCGTAAAAGATTACAAATCAAAGCTGAGGTATAGACTCCAAAACATTAGCTACCACCTCAGCTGTGTTATGCAGATTCTGAATATCCTTCTCTCTTCCTATTGTAGAGGTGATATCAGGCCTCCTACCTAGCTCAGCTCACAGCACTCACCTACTTCCTGCCCTTCTCACAGTTACTCATCCTCAAGCCACTTCCTTCTTTACAAATAAAACACTGGTTTTGCCCTGAGTCAATGCCTTTGTTCTGGTTATCCACCACTGTAGATGGACTTAGGACCCCTTGGCTCCTCATAACTACAGATATGCCTTAGTGTTTTTATTCTCACCATGGGTTGTCCTTGAAGTGGTAGACTGGAATTAACTCCCTAGAATTCCAATAACTTCTCCATGGAATTACAAATGTAAACTTCCTGGGAAATGACAAGGATTGGGAATGACTCTCTATAAGGTCTCACTATGTAGCTCACTCTGTAGTCCAGGCTGGCCTTGAACTCTTTGCAATCCTTCCTTGGCCTTTTAATGCTTGGACTACAGTATGTACCACCACACCCAACTCCTTGACTAGAAACTTGTGTTTTTCTGAAAAAGCCAGAGCCAAAGCACCTAGCTAAACTTCATCCAAACTCCTGACTCATAGAAACTGTGAGATAATAATGTTTTAAGGTATCATCTTTGGAGTAATTTGTTAAAGTGAATAGATAATTAGTATAATAATAGAAACTCTATTTGGAGCTAGAAAAAACAGACTACCAGAAAAACTACCTTTCTGACAGTTAGATGTGCCTATCTGACTGAATTGTAGGCAACAGAATATGAAAGGCTACGCGGGCAATTTTCAGATCATGGTTTTCAAAAAGTAGCTATGCACAACACATACTCTATTTTCCATTTCTCTAATTAGGACTTAGGAAATTATAATGCTAGAGCTACAAGATAGCAAATTTTGGACCCTTAAATCATCACGTGGAAGAGGGTAGCCTATTGATCAATATTACCCAATTTGGACTTTTATATAAATTTCTGTTGAATTTGAGTCATAATTTTGCAATGTTTATCACAGACAGTCCTAACCAACACTTTCATGGGAAGAAAAATATATTTTCTCTGGAGTTAACCATTGTTGTTTTAGGTATCTACAACAAAGGTTAACTTAGATCCATATATATGTATACCTTAAGAATTTTATTTGTACCTAAGTATTTATCATCTAGTCATTAAATCTTTTTTTTTTTTTAAAGAAAAGCTCCTCTGTGTCCCAAATTTTCTGATCAAGGAGATTATGGGGCCACAGAGGAAAATGAACAATGATGTAGAGTGCACTTAAGAAGAGTCACATGAAGAGAAAACATTCTCTCAGGCTTTCACAGAGAGCAAATTGGTCAAGCAATGGCCATGACTCATCCACATGGCCGACACTGACAAAGGACCTACAAACTGAGGTACAGGGTTTCAGGGTAAATTCTGAGGGGATTTGACTGACCTTGTCAGATACAAAAGTTACATTTTTTGTTATATAGGTCTTACTTTATCTTGGTTTTAACCATCCAGCAGAAAAGTATGAAAATGAAGGATTAAAAGTAAAGCTGTATCAATATGCTGAGCAGTAAAAGGCTTAAGTCAACAACTTCTGACATTGCCAGTCCTATGGATAACACACTACTATTATGGACTACTGGACTATATTGGGATATTTTTGCTGAATTCATGTACCCACAGTATTTAAATGACAATGGAATGCCCTTCTCTGACAAAACTAAACAAAAAAGTGGGATAGAAATGAACACTTTGTATTGGTATACTCAAAATAGGATAGATACACAGATCCATTCTCGTAACTCAATGAATAGAGAGGTTTGTTGTAATAGTGTTTGGGACAGGATATCACGTCTACATTTTGCACAATGAATAACCACTAAGACAACAATATGCAAAGTATTAATTATTGATAATGTGCTAGTAATCGGTTGTGAAACTAATTGCTATTTGTTTCTCAATAAAATTTTTTTTAAAAAGAAAAGCTCCTCTTCATGAAGTTCTATGTAGTCTTGCTTACATGAATTATACCCCTAGCTTTGCAGTTTCATTTTGTGTACAAAGTGGAAAAAGGCTAGGCATTATGGCATATCCATGTAATCCCTGAACTTTAGAGGCCAAGGCAGGAGGACTGCTCTGAGTTTGACAGCAGCCTTGTGTTTGTATACAGTGAACTCAAGGCCAAGTTAAACTATATAGTAAAACCATGTCTAAAAAAGAAGAATGAGGGGGAGGAGGACGAGGAGGAAGGAAGGAAGGAAGGAGGGAAGGAAGGAAGGAAGGAAGGAAGGAAGGAAGGAAGGAAGGAGAAGGAG
>NW_004524656.1:3724910-3726248 GCF_000260255.1 Octodon degus | reverse complement strand
CCGCCGGCCAAGTAGGAATTTCTGCCGAGTTGCGGGAAACACCAGACCCAGTCCTAGTCCAGGTCTGGTGAGTGTGTGGGAGAGCTTCCCCTTCCCCCTACTTCACCTTGCCCCCTCCAGGCACAGCTCAGGCCTAGCATACAAGCCTGGGGTGTAATCCTGCAGCTGCAATCCCTGCAGAGTGTAGAGGATAGATCCAAGCAGCTACTCCAGGAGCAGAACATCTCGCCACAGGGGCACAAAAGGTTCACCTCAAGGGCAGCAGCGGGAAGCAGCTGAGCACAGCAGCCAGACCCAAGCCAGATGCAGCTGGATAAGTCCAAACTTTGTAGAGCTGCACCTGAACTTCAGTATGTGCGAAGGTTATAACTACAGCAAAGCTCTACAACAAAGGTCAGAAGACACTGCTGCACAAAATGATGAGAAGGAACAAAATGCAACCTCAGAACCCAAGCCCACCCATAAGAAGTGCAGAAGTCACTAACACAGAACAAATTGGAAATCACACAGCTGAAAGCAATGCATCAACAGCTTCTGAAATAAAGAAACAACTACAGTAAGATAGAGAAGACCTCAGATTGAAAATTAAAAAAGAAATCCCTGAATTAATAACATCTGCACTAAAGAATCAAATGCAGAAACATATGGAGGAAACGAAGTGCCCACCCAGAACAAGTGTGGAGGATACTAGCTCGGCTCAAATGCATGAATTGATAGTGTCAATAGTAAATAAGCAACAGCAGAAAGATATAGAGGAAATCAGAGCGCAATTCTTTTCTGAAATAAAAAAAGAATTCTCAGAACTCGTAGCATCTGAAGTAAAGAAGCAACTACAGAAACATAGGCAGGAAACCCAATCTGAAAAAACATTGCAGTGAAGGAATTTCTAACTGCTTATAAAGAAGAAATTGATAAAAAAAAAATAGAGGAGATTAGAAAAAGGATGGATTGACTGAATGAGCAATACAGAAAAGAAATAGATCACATGAAGCAGAATCAAAGAGATATAGAGGAAATAAAACTCTCAATCACAAGCTTGCAAAATCGTTTAAGTGAATGTGAAGACAGAGTTTCAGATCTTGAAGATGCTGGTGTAGCTAGTGAAAATGTAAGAAAGGATCTCTTAAAAACAATGAGGATGGAGGAAAGAATAATCCATCATCTGCAAGATGATGCAAAGATGAACAATGTGAGACTAATAGGCATCAATGAGAAAGAAGGAGTCAACACAAATGACACTAAAAAAATATGGGCAGAAGTAATAGCAGAAAAATTGCCAAATATGAGGAAACAATCTGACATTCAGGTAACTGAAGCATACAGAACGCCAAGGAACCT
>NW_004524656.1:3717605-3723130 GCF_000260255.1 Octodon degus | reverse complement strand
CGATGTGAACACACAGAATCCTACTAGATCTCAGGTTTTTAAATTTTTCTCTAATTTTTTGTAACTACCTTACCTAATCTAATTGAATAGAAGTATTTATTAATGCTTCAGCTGATTTTTCCGAAGCATTCTTTTTGGTTTGCACAGAAAACTGACTTTTTCTTTGTAAAATCAAATTTCATCAATTGATGTAATTTAATGAAATTGCATAATTATGAGGCATACAATAGAAATAAACCATTTCTGAACAAATACAATAGTAAGCAGTCCACACAGCTGTTGGTAGCAGTTATGCAAAGATGAAACAAATGAAGGCTACCAGCACTGAATCTCCAGTTTAAAGGGATCAGAAAGGGAACTAAGGTGATAGACATGCTGCCAGTAAAGACCAGCCTCAGGAGAGTTGTGCTGGGAAGCAAGACCGAACTGGTTGTTGGACTTCAGATGATGTGGTATACCTTGTCAAAATTTGTTTGCATTTTACTTGTGCTCAGAGCCTTTGCCTAGGTCTGAGGTTAAGAGAAAGAGGCTAATTAATCTAATCTTGTACAAAAAATCAAAGTAGTTGAATATTGATGTAGTGGCATGGCTGCTGTTGGTGGCATTTAGCCAGATCCATGTTGAGAATCACGAGCAAAAATCCCAGTTAAATGATTTAAAATATTGTGAGTTGGGCCAGAAAAGAAACTCCAGTAAAGCTGTGGACTACAAAGATACAGCAGAGATCTTGATTGCTGAGCAGGAACAGGGGAATAGAAAAGATGGCATCACAAGAAGCAGCAGGGCTCCACCCTTTGCAGCCTCAAAATTGTAAAAGTGAAACACTTTGCTCTGAGAAGGGAACTCAAGAGTACCATGTTCTAGAATTGTAGTAGCCTGGAGAATTTGTCCTCAGGATCGGGTTAACAGTGCTCAGTGATCCAGGCACTTGATCCCTACAGCCAAGAAAGAAGGAAGCCTGGCTACTGCTCCAGCTGGCAGCAGATCTTGGCATCATCCATATGACACTGGGTTTAGGTATACACATAATGGAAGAGTTGTGGAGTCAGAAAGGTTTCCACCTAAATTTCAAAAGGCCTCTGAGAATGCAGCGTGTGAATCCAAAGGTTTAGTGGTGATTCCAGGAATTTGGAGAAGCCAGAAACATGGATGAGCTGAGGAAAACGGCAAGGAGGGAGCAGAACTAGCCCTGGAGAGAAGCCATGGGTGCTACAAACCAATGGACATGCCACAGGGGTAGAGCTACCCAAGCCCTTTGGAGTTCACATCTTGCCACAGACTGCCTTGGATGCTGCACATAGCACTACAAGACTTAATGCTTGCCCTACTGGATTTTGGACTTGCTTTGGTTCTATTCCTTTGTATTCCTGTTTGTAATTATGGGGATGTAAATGTCTGCCAAAGTGTTTAACTTTCTTTTCATTTGTACAGGAGATCACAGCAAAGAGTTTACCTTAAATCTCAGAGGAGACTTGGGACTTGGACCTTTCAACAATGATTAAACTATTAGGACTTTGGCAATTCTGAGAGAGACTACATTTTTTTTGCATAAATGGATGTCTCAGGGGGCTAGAAACAATGTTATGGCTTGAATCTAGATGTCTTCCCAAACCCTCATGCAGTCATAGGTTTTTTTTTTCCAGAGATGCATGCATCTAGAGTGTGACATTCATAGCTGGGATTAATGTGTGTGATTGCTGGATAAATCCACTAATAGGACGGGAACCACTCTAATCCCTGTAGACTGGATACAATATAAGAAAAAGAAAGAGGCTTATTTCCCTCTCTCTGTTGTTACTTTTGCTGTCTTCTGCTGCCATGAACTGCTGCTGCCCCTCTGCCACTTACCATCTTCCCTTGGAGGCAGCTGATTATGGATGGATGTCTCTATAGGAAATGTGAAGTAAATAAACCTTTCCCTGTTTATCCTTCAATGATAGGAATTTTTGTCTTATCACTAAGAAAAATACTTAAGACAGTAATTAAGGGGGATATAAGCAAATGAAAAGATATCCTTTGTTTTTGGATACCAAGAACCAATATAGTGATGGTAGCCTTACTTCTAAGACTGTTACACAGATTTAGTGCAATCACAATCAAAATTCCAATAACATATTTCACAGAATTAGAGAAAACAATGCTAAAATTCATTTGGAACCAGTGGAGACCTAGAATAGCAAAGGCAATTCTGGGCAACAAAGGCAAAACAGGGACATCACAATCCCTGACTTGAAACTGTACTATAAAGCTATTGTGATAAAAACAGCATGGTACTGGCCAAGGGGAGTGGAGACAGAGTTGAGGATTAATGGAACCAATTAGAAGATGCAGAAGCAGCTCTGGATATATTCAGCTACTTTATCTTTGACAAAGGAGCTAAATATAGTCACTGGATGAAAGATAGCCTCTTTAATAAATGGTGCTGGAAAAAGTAGCTTTCTATGGCTGAAGATTAAAGCTAGACCCATACCTTTCATCATGCACTAAATTAAAATTGAAATGGATCGAAGATCTAAATATTAAAGCAGAAACATGAAATTTGCTGGAAGAAAGAATAGGTAGAATTCTGGAAGACAGGTATAGGCAAAGATTTCATGAACCAAACCCAAGTAGCATTGGAAATACTACAAAGAATCAACAATTGGATCTCATCCTGTTAAAAGGCTTTTACACAGAAAAAAAAAATCATCAATAGAATGAAAAGACAACCCACAGAGTGGAAAAAGTTTTAGCCACTTGTCTCTCTGACAAAGGACTAACATGTAGAATATATAAAGAATTGAAAAAAATCACACACACACACACACACACACACACACACCCAAATTTAAAGACCCAGATCAAAAATGTGCATATGAAATGAATACATACTTTTCAGATGTAGAAATTCAAATGGCAAACAAATATATGAAAAAATGTTCACCATCATTAATTTGTGGGTGTTGGATAATATTTGTTAGTGAGAAGGTGACTAACACAGATTGTCTACATGCCTGGCTGGAACATTAACATAAAATTAGGCCATCTAGTCAGTAACTCAATGGTTATGAATGAGGTGTAGGTGTACAGGAGACATATTCATCATTAAAGAAATATAGTGACAGGAGCTGAAGCAGCAGCTCAGGTTGTCCCCATTCCCCCACTCTCTTCCTGTCTCCAGTTGACTTCCTGGGTTCTCTACACTCCAGTCTGGGTCCTGCCATGTCCCACAAGCAAGAAGACAAGAATCCTGTAAAGCAGGACACGCAGAAGAAGGTATTTTTCCTGAGAGAGCTGAGAGGCAAAGCTAATAGCCAAGCATAGGACAAAAGTCTGGAGGCTCCGACTTCCTCATGAAGAGACTCCAGAAAGGGCAAAAGCACTTTGTCTCAGAAGATTACAACATGGTCAAAGCCAACATGAAGAATAAGTAGCTGCAAGTGCAGGACCAGACAAGAACCTGGTGACTGGTGACCACATCCCCACAGGATCTGCTCCAAAGTCCTCCCTTGTCACTAACAAGATTGTGGGGTACTTGTGCCCTCCTTTGCTCCCCTTCCTCACCCACTGGACTTTTCTACGTTATAGAGAGAGATGGAGTGGGCCCTTAGTCAGGTCTTCTCAGCTTGCTCACCAGGAAAGACTGATTCTGCTGGAGGCTGCTGAGAAGGCAATGTGCGTTAAAGAGGGGTGCTGAATTTGTTTCTTTAGTTAGATTGAAACTTCCATACCCTCATTCTCGCCCAGGTAGGGACCTGAAAACAGGAATGACTAGGATTGGATAATGCTGTAAACTCCTTTTCTTTCATGAGCTGTGGATATGCCTTCTCCTTTTGGAGAATATGCCCCCAAACTGGTTAGGCTGAGCCTTGATAGTTGTGGCAGTTTAACATCCCAAGACTAAGCTAACATAGTTGCAAAAGGTAGGCTGAATGAGACGTTCTGTGCTTCTAAATGTTTTGTCCCTTGGGCTCCTATTGCTTCATGTTTCCATCATGGCAGGTTGAAAGAATCCTCAAAAAGGAAACTGATTTGCTTGCCTGAAATTGTACTGTCCACTTCACTCCTTATTTAGTGTACGTTACAGCTTGCCCTGGCTCTCAGATGATATAAAACTTGGTAAACATAATTCATCAGATGGGCACCTTCTCTCTCTCTCTTCCAGTGTGTTGCTTCTGAATGTGTTGTGGGACAGTGGAAAGAGCACTGGCTTAGGAGTCATGCTACTTGGTGTCTAGTTCCACTCAGTCTTGGCAATACCAGGGCATAACCTTGGCCAAGTCAGTTGGCTTCTCTGGATTTGTTTCCTCATCTTTAAAATGCACTTCAGTATGTATAAGATTCATTTTGATTCTAATATACTGTATCTGCCAGCAGAAAAACTATAAAACTCAAAGTGAAGAAAGCCCATGAGTGAGCCTCTGTTCTGTAATCCCGGGAAAGTGCTCCAGAAGGGAATCACTTGATTTTTACATGGTGAAGGAGGATATTTGTGACTTTGAAGTCTATCAATTCAGGCAACAGAACCTCAGAGGTATCATAGTTTTGAGGTTTTGAAAAACTTCTTAAGCTAGCCCTGGAGCCAGGTGCAGTGGCACACCTCAGCAGTGAGGTAGGCTAAGACAGGAGGACAGAGTTCAGGTCCCATGTGGGCAACTTAAAAAGGGCTGGGGTTGTAGCTCTGGTAGAGCACCCTGAGGTTTGATCCCTAATACATGGAAGCTTCTTATCTGTGACACTGCCCACTTTCCTAGCCTCCATCTGGACCTTGACCACCACAATGCTTCTCAGGCAGCAGAGCTGAGGAAACGTGCGTCATCATGTCCGTGTGGTGACTCTATGTAATACCACGAAATCCTGTGTAATCAAATGCCAGGAGTGTTAGGGGAAGAGAAATGGTAGTGCTGCTGCAGGAGTGTGCAGCAGGTTCTTAGGTCACAACCTATCTTGGAGGAAGCAGGGAAAATGGCTGAGGCAGGAAGACTGAGAAAGCTGCCTGTCTAGAGCTTGGTAACCTAGCTCTCTTGTGATGTCAGTCAGATGGAAGAAAAGTGTTGTGATGACTGGCACCTGCAGTCTAATGATTGCTAGTTTGGCCTGAATCTTAGGAGTGCTTCCTACTAGTTGTGACAAACAGGGTCAGGGTGAGAAGTAACTGTGAAAGAGCAAGATTCTGTAATCCTCTTGCCTTTCCAGTTCACAAATGCTGACCTCCAGCCACTTGTCCATTGATGATGACTGGATAGCTTGTTGCTGGGGTATGGGAGTGGGGGAGCGAGGTCTGTGTGTGTCCCAACTTCAGCTTTTGGGCTGTCATTTAGATTGGATAGGAAAAGGTTGGTGAGGAAGGAAGGGAGAGGGCTGGATCCCTGGCTCCCTCCCCCAAATTCCTTGACTGTCACCTGTAACTGTATATAATTTTTTGGGTTTTCTGTTCCATTCTTTCATGCTCTCATCCTTAATCTAAAGCCTATGTGGGAAGGGAAAATGTTGAACATCGTTATATAGTTTCCTCAACTGTCCTGGCCATAGATGTCATATATATA
>NW_004524656.1:3715014-3717505 GCF_000260255.1 Octodon degus | reverse complement strand
AGAGAGAGAGAGAGAGAGAGAGAGAGAGAGAACATTTTTCAAAAAAGAAATACTCCACTGCTATCATGAAGCTTATATACTAGAGATAGGAAAGAAATAGATACAATGCCAGAGAGTAATAAATGCCATGCTATGTGATACTTTTTATGCCTAAAAAGAGGAAAGCATTTTAATTGATATGGATTGTTTCTTTAGATAACATAATCAGAGTCAGTTTCTCTGAAGGGGCAACATTTAATTTGAATGGAGTTACTGAGCCTATTTCATGAACTGAGACTTAGAACCTGAATATTTTTAAATGAAGGGTAGCCACTAAATGCATCAGTAATTTATCAACCCGTGTTTACTCCACAACATTGTGCTACAGTAACAACCACCAGACTATTTAAAGACCTTTGTCTTTAAGAAGGCTGTAGTTTCTAACTTTAGAAAATGCAGATACTGGGGGCTGGGGAGATGGCTCAGTGGAATAAGTGCTTCCCTGGCAAGCACAAGGGCCTGAGTTCAATCCCCAGTTCCGAGAAAAAAAAAAAAAAAAAAAAAAAAAAAAAAAAAACAGAAAAAGAAAAAGAAAATGCAGATACTTCCAGCTACACCTTGCATCTGAAATATTCTCTATTTTGGCTTGGATCAAAGTCATGTATTCACAAGTGGGGCTTTGGGAAAGTGATCAAATCATGGGGCATTAACCTCATCAAGGCCGATATGCTGCTAGGAAGCAGGGCCTAGCTGGAGAAAGCATGTAGCTGGAGGTGTAACAGCAAAGCTCTCTGTGCTTCACTTTGCATTGCTTCTCCTTACTTCTCTCCCTGGCTCCTCTTCCTGGCTGTATGAGGTGAGATGCTTTCCCTGTCATGCCCTTCTGCTAAACTGTTTATACCCTGGAGCCAGTGGCCATGGACTGAGACCACTGAAACTGTGAACCAAAGGCAGAAAGCAGATTAACATCAGGTTACTTAAAAGAGTTACCTTAAAAGAGTTAATGCAGAGGGAAATCACCTAATTTTGCTGACTCAGGTTGACTGAATCCTTTCCAATTGGTAGTTTAGAATATCCTGTTTGAGGTTTGAGGACTGCTTTGTTTCTTTAAAATTTGATCATCTAGTACTTAGTGCCAACAACTACATTTTGTATTGGTTTGGGCAGGAGTTCAACTCATAAGCAAAGGTCTTCCACAAACTTTGTTTCACAGGGAGAAAAAAATATTTGTTTAGTAAACAAAACTCATTGGCCAGCTTTGTCACACAACACAACCGTCACAAGTGTAGAACTCATACTAGGTAAACATCTTTTAAACCGCAT
Source organism: Octodon degus (assembly GCF_000260255.1). Classification (NCBI taxonomy): domain Eukaryota; kingdom Metazoa; phylum Chordata; class Mammalia; order Rodentia; family Octodontidae; genus Octodon; species Octodon degus. The sequence goes on along the minus strand of NW_004524656.1, from coordinate 3,716,203 downwards.
TTTTGTTTTCTTCAGAAACGAATGCATGCAAAAATCTTAGTTTCAAAAGCTATAGAATGAAGTAACAGTAATAAGGAAACAAAGGAGAAGAAACATGATTTAAAAAGTGGGAGGCAACCAATGGGTATGTAAGACAATATTCACATAGACGGCTTAGGGATTGGAGTCTAATAACTGCTGTCCTTACACGACAGCATTTCTAGTGGATCTTTGAGTTTTCCTACAAAAACGAGGAGATGCCCTAACCAACCTGAAGGGGTCCAACCTATCTGAGTCAACATTTCCAAACCTTTTTAACTTTACCAGGAAAGCGCCTCTGAAACCCCAACGGCACAGTTCCCACACACGCTCCCTGTGGCCTATAAAGCCAAGCAAGTTGTGGGGCCACTGTTTCACAGAATGCGAGGGTACCTGGACTCATGAATCAGAGACAAAGGCCGACTCAAGCTGTCAGGTCGTGGTACTCTTCCCAATAACTTGTGTTATGGCGATTTCCACGTTCCTCTGCCTCTGGCCAACTGGCCGGGCCAGGGTGCAGCCACCCACTCTTCCCTAACATCAGGAGCAACAGCTAGCTGCTAAGCGCTGGAGCCTCCCTCGTCGGCCGGGATCAAGGCTCCGGCCCACGGTTACTAGCCTAGGGTATCCATTTCCCTCAGGGAAGTGCATGGTGTTTAAAAACTTTTACATAAGACGCCGCCACAGCCAGTTAGAAAGCAAGGCAACACACTTGTTACCTCCAGCGACGCACTCCAGTTCCCGCCCCACCCTCAGTCGCGAGCAGGCGAGGCGGCGCGGCCCGGGGCGCGGCGTCACGTGACCGCGGGGCGGAGTCACGCGAGAGCGGAGGACGGTGAGCGGCCGAGTCGCGCGATGTGCCGTCATATCAGCTTATGGCCCCGGCCGCTGATTGGCTGCCGCGCCTGCGTCGGGCACAGGCTCCGCTGGGGCGTCTGGGCGGGCCCCGCCAGCCTCTGCGCGCTGCCGGGCTGCGAGGTGTGGGAGGGCTTGCATCCTGAGCAGGTAGCCTTGAGCGCCGCGCTGCTGGGGCGTGGGAGCGCGAGACAGCGCCCGGGAGTCTTCTGCGCAGCGTCGCGGGGCTCTCGCTGGCCTGCTGGACGCCGGGCCGGGACGCGGTGCGCGGACGCCTCCGGGAGCGCGGGCTGCGGGTCGAGGACGGGCGCGAGGC
>NW_004524656.1:3709340-3714914 GCF_000260255.1 Octodon degus | reverse complement strand
CGGCCGCGGTGCGGGGGCCTGGCGTGCGGGCGAGGCCGGGGAGGGCCGCAGCCTGGCGGCTGGCGGGAGGCGCACCCGCAGCGGGGTGGCTGTGGTGGGAAGTGTGGCCCCTGGGCCCTGACTTACTCTGCAGCTGAGTTCCTGCTTTCTGGGACTGATTGTGTGTGTGTGTGTGTGTGTGTGTGTGTGTGTGTGTGTCTGTCTGTCTGTGTCTCTGTCTGTCTCCCTGTCTCCCTGTCTCCCTCCCTCCCTCCCTCCCTCTCTCGCTCTCTCCCTGTCTCCCTCCCTGTCTGTCTCCGTGTCTCTGTCTCTGTCGATATGGAGCATTGAACTCAGGACCTTGTGCTTTCCAGGCAGGCACTTAAGCCACTGAGCTACCTCCCTGACCCCTGGGAGTGATTTTTTTAAAGTGCAAAGGAATTAAACCGAAGAAGCTGGCATTTCTGCAATGTAATTAGAATGCAGAGAGGGCAACACCGGGTTTGAGACGATTCGAAGGGGGCGGGAGTTACCACCCACGTCTCGTAAGAAGAAAACTGCTGTGTCCTGGCATCTCTGTGTCCCTGAGGAATAATTTTGAAGGTGATATAGGTGGGGAAAACCTCCGTGGAGGAAGTTAGCACAACCTGCAAAGTTTATGTCAGCTGTTACCCGAAACCGACTAGATGTCACTTCTGTGTCACCATCATTTCTATTTAGTTCCTTGTGATAGATATCTAATAGTTCCTTGTGATAGATATCTAATAGTAAACACATGATCTTTAATCATTCATAGAGTCCTTTTCTGCGCGTTCTGTAATTCTTCAGTGGCGCATGTGACATCTTGAGACGCATGTAGTAGCTAGAACAGGCTGTGTGGAATGTACTGTACATCGTAGCTGTTACTTGTTACTGCACACATTTCCGATATGTGTGGTGGAAATTCCTATAGAAGTATGTGCGTATAGAGTTGGGAAAGTTACATGAGGTTGTAAAAATACATGATTCTCAATAAGTGTTACTGTTTTATCTCTACCTTTAAAGTTAAACACAAAGGGATAGTAGATGTCATTCTGAGCCTAGTAGTGTTTTGATAACTGTTTTAAGAAAGGTCTGTTTCTGCAGAGGCCAAATAATATTTAACATAAACAACATGTTATGTTGTAACATAAACAGCATAAAAGCAGTAGTATTTGGGCCCTAACTCCTAACTTCGGGGATGATCCCTTAAAATTATTTGAACTGACAGACTTGCTGAGGAAGTTTGTAAATGTGAGGAGTTGAACAGTTGTCACAGTGGTGCTGAGACAGCAGAACTTGGGTGGAGTGCAGGGCTTGTGCAGTGGCACTGCAGGTGTTTGAAACCAGCACTGGCCTTCATTTGCTCTGTGCCTGGGGCAGGGTTCTGGAATTTTCTTTCTCCACCTGCTTCATCAGGGTGACCTTTGGAGCTTTTTGCAAGAGTTTAGTGAGTTAATACATGTAATAGAAAATATTAATTATAATCATTATTTTGCAAAGAATCAAATGGCACCTTTACTGGCCTTATATTAAAGTAGTTTTGACTCAGCTTTGGTTCCCACGCTAGTAATAGTAATAATATCTGTTTGTGACTATCTTCTGAGTGTCACGTGGTGTTAACAGACTACTTAGTCCCTAAAGCCTACAATTTTATCACTTAGGTATATTGTCTGTTTTATACATATGGGTTGAAGTATAAACTTAGTTCAGAATTTAATTGTTTTGAGATTGTATCCATCAAGTATTTTTGGTGTTACATGTCAGACATTACAGAGTATTTGTGAATATATTAAACAAATATGATTAATCAAAACCCATGCTTAAAAACAGTGAGAACAGGGTTGATGTCATAGTATTAGAACTACCTCTCCCTTAACTAAGGGACATTTCCTCCTCCCAGGCACTGATATACTGTGCAGGGAATATATAAATTCAAACAATATGTGTGGTTTTAGAAGGAAAATTAGTCTTAGGTTATGTGGGAATTTTCTTTTTTCCCATATGGGGGCCTGCACCCAGGGCCTTTATATTGAGCACATCCCAACATTTTAAATTTTTTAATTTTGAGACAGTGTCTTGCTAAGTTGCTGTTTGTGCTTAAACTTGCACTTCTTCCTCAACTTCTTAGCAGGGATTACAGATGTGTGTCCACATGCCCAGTTGAGATATTTTTAAAGTGAAGGAGATTTTTGTTAAGGTTTTATTTATGTCTGATAACAAGATTGAATAAAGATTCCTGGTTAATGTTTGAGTTCATATTTTGGTTTTACCATGCTATTCTGTATGTACAATATGTATTGAATTAGGGCTTGATGGGATTACAGAATATCCATATTACTTAATGATAGTTCAAGGTTTTTTTCTTTGTGGCTGCAAATGGTATGAGAGTGATTCATATTTGCTAGATATCATATTTTGAATGTTATTCTTTCCCCTGCCTTGTAAGTGCCGTATAGTGCACCCATTTGCTGGCAGTGGCAGTGAGCCACATGTCGCAGTCAGCCACACCATCTTCAGTAGAAACAGCTGGAACTCTACAGTGTTTGGTGTTGCTGATCTAGAATTTTCAGAAGGATAGGTATATTAAAGGTATTTTCAGTTTATTGGGACCTATCCCCAAGGAGACTCTGTGTAGGTAACATGTAGATTAGCTCAGTTCTTAGCAACCTGTAGTGATATAGCAGCATCCTTTTTAATTATGAGTGTGTATGTTCTCTGGAGTTACTTATTTATGTGAATACCTAGTGCGAGGTGTTAAATTTTTCTTTCCGTGAAAAGTAATGAACAAAGTCTGAAGTTCATATTATAAGTGGTAATCTAAACTCATAAATAATGAACTTCTAGAATTTGATTTTAATGAAAAAACTAAACAACTCAAAGAGAAAAAGGGTAAGGGATTAAAAACAAACCATTCACAGAAAAACTGTTGTTGCTTACCCATACTCATAAGGTGAATCTAGATTAAATGTACATCAAGCGGGTTTTCTTTCCTGTTAAATTGATGAATGTCCAAAAATTTGATAACACCCTTTGTTAGTAATGTTGTAGAGAAATAGTCACAATCTTCCATTGTTTGAGCACTTACAAAGTATAACACCGTCTGTGGGGAGGAATTCATCAGTATGTGTTTATGAAAAGGTTGTAAGTACAATTTCTCCTTGACCAACCCTGGCTCTAGCGCTTGTACATGTTTACGCAGTATAAGGTTAGTCACAAACTCCAAGTCTGGAAAGACCTGAAAATTAAAGGTGTCTTTGCATTTGGTTTTGTTTTAGGGTTAGCCCTCAAACCCTTTTGATGTGGAATCCTAACTTCAACTGAAGAGCCTGCTTGTCTTGGTGCACCTACCAGGTATTGCTACCTTTTCCTTGCTGATACTGTTGCATTTTTTGTTGGTTTGTTACTTTGGATTTACTTGCATGTGAAAACATCAAAAATGGTTTAACCTGATGAATAATAATGAAGATGAATTGACGTCTGTCACTATTAATCACACAGAGTTTTTAGAGCTGTTAATGCTCGAGGTGTCTGTTGAGACATCTTAAAAAAGACAGGTGGGAACCACCGTGTGGTGTAAGGCAAAGATTGCTTTACAGTGGCAACAAAGATCAATAACTAAGGAAAAAAGGAAAAAATTATGTGAGACAGAAAATGAAGATCCTAACCATGTTTAAGTAGATTTGACAAAAAGGACATAAATAAACGTCACTGATTGCTCTGTAGATCATGGAACAACCCAGCATATGTGAAGATCTCCCAACTCAGGAAGAATAGTAGCATTAAGAAGGAAAGATTCAGAAATTTGGGTAGCAGTTTGAAAGTGTAGCAAGGATTGAAAGTTTTTATTATTCCTAACAATTCTTTGACCTTATGGGGAAAGAAAGGTTGCGAGCATTTATTCCACCCACCCCCACACACAACTCCAAATGTACTATCTTAAGTTACTGTTCTTTCCTTGCTTAGACAAATACTCAAAATGAAGGAAGGAAAGGTTTATTTAGCTCACAGTTACTGGAGGTTTTAGTCTATACTCAGCTGGCTCCAGCGGAACATGGAAGAGAGCAACATTTCATGGCTTTGACAAAAGAGCAAGAGAGAAAAGGGAGTGGCAGCAGCTTTGTTGGCTAGCTAGCCTCTCCTCCCTCCTTATGTTGTAATTCAAATTACCTGCTCCAGGGCAGGTGCAGTGCCCACATCCAAAGTAATCACGAACTCCAGAAGCTGCTCCAGGACTCCATGAGGCTTTGGGGGGACACATATACACAAGCCATAACGCGTTTACATATGTTGTGACCAGAATGCGGCTTTTCCTGCCAGTGAGTGTCATGCCTGGAAAAGTATTTGTGCTGCCCACACAACTAGCAGGCCCAGGAATCAAAATTTCCTTAAGAACTCAGTCATAAAGGTCTGTTTTCAAAGTTATTTAATGCCCAAAATGATGTTGATAAACCCATATCAATAAATGTTTTGTACTTTAGCTGACAGATTTGAAAATGAGCCTACAAATACTTTGAAGGATTTTCTGTCACTAGTGAGACAACGATACCTAACCTCGTTAATTGCACAATACATTTAATGGTCAGAACCATTAATAAGCCAGAAGAATCTGTCCTTGAGATGCTAAACATTGACACATTGCTTCTGTCAGTCATTTGTTAGGTGATGGAGGAATTAGCAGGAGGTCTATAAAGACCTAAGCATGAGGACAGTAATGATAACATGAATGGTGTCAATGGCTGCATTGTGAGCATTGATAGCAGAATCGCTAAAGCACCGTGACAAATAAAGAACCATCACATGGACAGTAACATACGTTCATAAGACATGGCATGGGCAGAAATCTTTAGAAGGCCATCTCGGGTGGCAGTGTGTTACCACCTGAGAGCCAGATCCTGGCACGTCACCAGCATCTTGTTCCAGCAGGATTGACCCTTCTCTGAGATCCTAAGGTAACCAGATGTGATGAGTCTTTTCTGCATACATGAACATCTACACCTACAGGGGTTTAGCTTTGATTTTGTATGCATTTGAAAGTTTATCCTGGGTGAAGAGAAAAGCAGTAAAGTTTTTATAATCTTTTCCAATTCTGTAATAAATTATTAGACTGTATTACATATTTAGTTTACTATATTTGTAAGGATATGCATAAGTATTAAAAGTTATCCTCATGTAAATAAACTATAATGTATATAGTATTTATCCCACTTAATATGAATATTCACACATTTACTAAATAAATGTTAATGTGACAAAGTGATATTTATGATCTTTGCAAATCCTAGAAATTCTAAATTTTGACATATACCGGAGGCCAGGTACATGTTTTAAGTGCGAATGGTAGACCTGTGCCTTAAAAAGATTTCCAGAATAGTAGAGTAGAAATCGTTGGAAAGTGGGAATGTAGACTGGTGCAACCGTTATGGTAATCAGTGTGGAGACTCCTTAGAAAAGTTGGACTGGAAATCCCATTTAAACCTGCTATTCCTCTACTGGGAATTTTCCTGGAGGATATGAAAACATCATATCATAGGGATATATGTGTGCCTATGTTTATAGCAGCACAATTTGTGATAG
>NW_004524656.1:3704936-3707905 GCF_000260255.1 Octodon degus | reverse complement strand
AAAAAAAAGGGGATACAGATGAATGTCCGTTTTGTATCTGTGTATTCAAAATGGTTAGGATAGATATATAATTGCATTCTCTTAATGAATAGAGGGATTTGTTCTAATAGTGTTTGTAAATCGGATATCATGTCTGCATCTTGTACAGCAATTAACACACAACCATTGCAATGTGTTAATTATTGAAACTGTCCTACCAATTTGGTTTGAAACTGTCTCATTGCTATTTGTTTCTCATTAAAATTATGGAAAAAAAATCTTTGTAAAGCTGTTCCTCTATAAAAGCAAAACAAACAAAAATACTAACAAATGTTGCCCAAATCAGCTTTTTTTTTGATCTCTAGAGAATAAAGGTTTGCAATAATTCTAGAAGCACTAATTTGGGAAAAATTGCTCAACCCCTGTAGAATACTGAGCTTTGTGGCACTGTAACTTGCCCTTTCTTCCTTTCCCTGGTAGTTTTGAAATTAACAACTTTGTAACACAATCACAATAGAGCAGTAGTCTGGCAACTACCGGGGAAGCAGAGCAAGTTTATAGCTCCCCCAGAAATCCCACTCGGAGCATTGTCACTGCTCTACCTTTCTGCAGTACCCTGAAAAACTCCATTCTCCAGGCTTGTCTTCCTTAGACCTGCTTAGAACTTGCTTACTATAGACATCTTATCCTTACCGCAAGGTGTTTTGTCAGGAGTATTCATTGGAGGTGATGTTACCAATAGGTCCTAGGAAGAGTGACCAAAAACTTGAAAAGGTCACATGGGACAGTGAGACAACCAGGACTGTGCGTTAACCCCTCCAAAAAGGAACAGGTTCTGATCTCTCATCTTTGCCCTTGAAGATCTGTTCAAGCCGGAAGGGAAGGCCAAGTAGAGTTGTAAACTATCCACAGAAATACTGAAATTATACCCCCAGCCCCCCCACCTCAGCTAAGGCTGAGACCCCTGTTGATTGAAAAAGCTTGTAAGGCAATTGCATCCAGTCATCATTACAGTTTCAGTAACTGTGTAAAAGAATACAGGTATTATACAAGTAATTCAGGAACATCACTTAATGACCAGCAATGTGCAACCCCTGGGGGTGGGGTGTCATACAAATGATATAATTTCCAGAGTTTCCGTGTTACATTATTTGAATTAGTCCTTTTCTACAGAAGAAATTATGTGATGTACAAAGAAATGGGAAACTGTGGACTTGTACACACTAAAAAAGTCACTAAGCTGACCCTAAGAAAGCCCAGGTTGTTGGATTTAATGGGGAAAGAAAGACTGCGCCGAAATGAGATCTTCAAAGGACGAAGATGCAATGAAACTTGTAGCCAAATGAGTACTTGGTCTTCTCCATTCCCATCTTTATGATGTGCCAAGTAGAGCTGGGTTTATGTCACTTACTGGCATGGTGGCCTTAGAGGAAAAGCTTCATGGGCCTCAGTTTCTCTAGCTGAGCTTTAGTGACTTGATGTATAATGCAAGGAGATTGGACTAGAGGTGGTATTTATATCTTTTCATGTTAAAGATGGCTTTTAGAGAAACCTACAAGCAACAGATTTGTGCTGCATATCCTAAGTTAGAGACTTCATGCATAGTTTTTCTGAAAAGGTTTTGCTTAGAAAAATGTAGATTTGATAAATAATTGTTACGCATGTTTATCTTTCAGGGGCAAAGATGGACTATGTTCTGAATTACGCAGATTATTATTTTTTCACCCCATACGTCTATCCATCTACATGGCCAGAGGATGACATTTTCCGACAAACTATTAGCCTCCTGATCGTGACAAACCTTGGTGCTTTTGTTCTTTATTTCCTCTGTGCGACACTGAGCTATTACTTTGTCTATGATCATTCGTTAATGAAACATCCACTATTTTTAGAGGTAATTTTCTTAGAGTAAAATGAAAGGTGATATATAGTAAAAATATGTGATGTTTTTGCCAGATTTCTGCATTAAGCTGAGTATATGTAACCATTAATGTTTCTGAAACCAGCCCTAAAGTGGTTTAGGTATGCTAGTCTTTTCTTTCCTTTTCTTTCTCTTTTTCTTTTTCTTTTTTTGTATTTTGTGCAGGGTCTCACTATGCAGCTTGGATTTGTAGTGATCCTCCTGTTTTTGGCCTCCCCAGTATGTTCACTGGGGGATGAGGCTGGTACAGCCTGTGGTACAGGGGATTGAACCCTGGCCCCTGTGCTTGTCTAAGCAAGCACTTAGTCCACTGAGCTGTCTCACTGGCTGTAGATATTTTTCTGAGTTATAAATACCTCTCTTCATCTCTAATTTAAACATGTGTGAATCTAATTTTTTGACTATAAGCCTACTATCTTACCTTGCTAGATACATAGGTGAGAATTTTTTTGCTAATACAGTATTGATGAATAATAAATGTACTGATTTATGTAATTATTTTGTTTGTCTTTCACAAACTGAAATATGTTTTAAAACGTGTGTATTTCTTTGGTCAGACAGGAAATTTAAACTCATAGCATTAGAGTTGTTTGTAGTCATTCAGTTCTTTGTATTTGTCAGTTACTCTTAAGAACCAAACAGTTTTTAAGGACTTTTTTTGACCTTTTCTCTTTTGGTACAAGGAATCAAACTCAGGGCTTCTCAATTCCCAAGCAGGTGCTGCATCACTGAGCTACATCCCTGTACTGAATTTTTTAAAGAATAGGATTGGGAGTGGAGTTTAATTATGAAAGAAATGATTATTTCATAAATAAAATTTAGAATACAAATTTTATGGGAAGGAAACAACATTTTAAGGGCTGGGCAGATAGCTCAGCGGATTAAAATGCCTGCTTAGGCAGACACAGGGGCCCTGGTTTGATCCCTGGCGTGCAGTGCCAGCCCTGCCCCTAGGTAACACTGAGGCAGCAACTGAGACTGGGCATGGTGGCACATGCCTGTAATCCCAGTACTTGGGAGGCTGAAAACAGGAGGATCACTAGGTGTCCAGTCTGTGTAGTGAGATCCT
>NW_004524656.1:3682118-3704836 GCF_000260255.1 Octodon degus | reverse complement strand
GATAGTTACATTATTTGCTCAATACAAAAGGAGTAGTTTTTGGGCCAGGGTGATAGCTCAGTGGCATTAACAGCTGCCTGGCAAAAACAAGGTCCTGAGTTCAATCACAGGTACCACAAAAGCAACAACAACCAAAAAATTAACATAAGCAAAAGGAGTATTTTTCTTACAATCTCCCATGTATTGAAATTTTTATTGAAACAGTATAGAGATAAACCCTTTAATATATGTAAGAGAGAATTTAAAAATCTAATCCTAAGCAATTTTATGCCATTTTTGTAGAACATAGATTTTGTGACTTTTAAATAATTGGAGATTTTATTTTCAGAATCAAGTCTATCGAGAGATTAAGTTCACTGTCCAGTCAATGCCATGGATCAGTATTCCCACTGTCGCCTTGTTCCTGCTAGAGGTGAAAGGTTACAGCAAATTGTATGACAACATAGAGTTTCCACATGGTAAGTAAAGAAGACTGGTCAGGAGACTGGCCTAAACTGGACTGATTTCTTTATAGAAATAACTTCACTCTTTTTTTCTTTCTCTTAAATTGTTCAGTTGTTTTTAACCTTCTGCTTTCATATCGTGCCACATCTGTGTATGTCTTTCGTTTTAGCTATCAATTTGAAAGTCTGTTACAGATGAAATTGGGCCTGGGAGAAAATTAAATGATCAGACAGGGCTGTTTCCTATTGTTTTTATTCAATTCAAACTAATGAAAAAGTGAGTAAGTAGCACATGAATGTTTCTGAAAATCAGAAAATGCAGGTTTATAAGAAACCATAGTCTTTTGTCACATTATCTTCCAACTTTTCTGTGCCTGTCTACTTTGTTAGATTGTAAAGTGAAATTGTACTGTGCGTACTGATTTGCACCCAGCTTTTTTCACTTCAAATATGAATGTAATTTTATATCAATAATTGTTGACATAGTTTATTAGCTACAGTGTCTTTTGTTTTTTAGGACAGAGTCTACAAGGTCTCACCACACAGATCAGACTCATAGTGATCCTCCTGTTTTCAGCCTCCCAAGTGCTGAGATTACAGGCACATGACTCTGCACCCAGTCTTATTCGCCATCTCAGTGCACCCTGGGGGCAGGGCTCGGGATCAAACCAAGGCCGCTGCGCTCTGCATAAGCATGCGCTTTAGTCCGTTGGGCTATCTGGCCGGCCCATACAGTGTCTTATTGTGTACATATCTATAGTTTATTTATTGAGCCCTAATTATTAGAACTTTCGATATTTATATTTGTTTCTGTTGTAAACAGTTTTTAAATTTTTAAAAATTTTTTATGTATTTGGTGCAGAGTCACTACACAGCTTGAACTGGTAGTGATCCTCTGGTTTTCAGCCTCCCTAGCACTGGGATTATAGGCATGTGTCACCATGCCCATCGGTGGCCCAGTGTGCCCTGTGTTGGGGCTGGCGAGGCATGTGATGCTGATGCTGGGGCTTGAGCCCCTGTCCCTGTGCTTGCCTAACCAGGCACTTAGTCCACTGAGCTATCTCGCCAGCCCTTGTTGTAAACAGTCTTATGCTAGTTAAACTTTTGTAAAATTCTGCAATTATTTCCTCAAGACTTTTTTAGTATTTAGACTAGAGAAAATAAGAATAGCAGTTAACATTTACTGAGTATTAAAATGTCCTAGCAACAGTCCTGAGCTTTTCACATGCCTCAATCCATTTTTTCTGCAACAGTTCTATAAGGTGGCAGCTCTTACTATGCTCCTTTTATGGGGGAGTAGATTAGGTATACAGAGAATCTTAGAAACTTGTTTGTATCACACAGCAAATGGATGGTGAACAAAGGGACAAAAGTTAAGAGTGTCGGCTTTTCAGGAGGACATTGAGTAAACTCACCTGGTTAGAGCAGAAGTATGGGAATGAGGAGGGTAGGTCAGAAATGATCAGAGTATGAGTTAATGCTAGGAAGGTATTTAGTAGAAAATAAGAGTTCTAAGAAGATCCTATTGTTCAGATGATTTTTAGGAAGGTTAGCATGAAGGAAAATGATGAGGTAGCATTCTGAGGGATTTAATTATCAGTACAGATATCTCAGGAATGCCCTTTTCTGTCTCATATGTATCTTTATGATTTAATAAGAAATGGATTGCTTGTTCATATATAATTTTTTTTGGTTTTGTGAATCAGTTAAAAATAATGTAAAAAAATAATCAGTGTTGGCCATCTCAGGTTATTATAAGAAGAAAAATAAGGAAATGACCAGATTTCATGGAATGAGGAGAAATTAACTTATAATGTATTGAGTTAGCCAAAACGGTTTATATGGTTTGGCCCTAGGATTCCATTTCGCATGGACATATATAAAGTGAACTCTAATCTGAGCAGCCGATTCTTGATTCTCCTGTCCCCTGTTGTCTCTTCTAGGCTGGTTTCACCTCATTGTTAGCATAATATCCTTCCTCTTTTTCACGGACATGCTGATCTACTGGATTCACAGAGGCCTTCATCATAAACTTATATACAAGGTAGAGTCATTAGAAGGGAAAACAAAAAATATTACTCATTTCAGTAATGTCTCATTATAAATTTTATTCTCTTTCCCAAGAATTTCCTCTATTAAATGTTTAAGTAGACAGAGTCATCGCAGGTACTGGATACCTTTGGTTCATAGTCTTCTTTATGGATCTAGGGGTGATGCTAAAATTTCACTTGTGGGTTAAAGGAGGAGGCGCATTTATAAAGTAATTTCGCTGATTTCAGAGGGATCTTTCAGTTAGGTCATCTCCATCAGTTGAGCATAAAAGATGAAGTTGACTGTTGCACTGGCTAAAGTTCATGGTGCTAATTATATCTCTTTCTTCTTTAGCATGTACATAAACCTCATCATATATGGAAGATTCCTACTCCATTTGCAAGTCATGCGTTTCACCCTTTGGATGGCTTTCTTCAGAGTCTACCTTACCATATATACCCTTTTATTTTTCCATTACACAAGTTGGTTTACTTAGGTTTGTACATCGCTGTTAATGTCTGGACAATTTCCATTCATGATGGTGATTTTCGTGTCCCCCAGATCCTCAGGCCCTTTATCAATGGCTCAGCACATCACACAGACCACCACCTGTTCTTTGACTATAACTATGGGCAGTATTTCACCTTGTGGGATAGAATTGGAGGCTCATTCAAAAATCCCTCCGCCTTTGAGGGGAAGGGGCCACTTAGTTATGTGAAGAGTGTGACAGAAGAAAAGTGCAGTAACCCATCAAATGATTATAAAAATGAAAAATTCCACAATGGCGTGCTCACAAAGATAGAGTAGGTTATCGCCCAAATGTTAGTACTTGTAATAAGGAGAAATAGTTGATACCCAGTGAAGACACATGGCAAGCAGATGGCATCGTTTGAAAGTCAGCATTGTGCACACTGCTGAGGAGCGTCCATTATGGTGGATCAGAAGAAGATGCTGCAAACACCAAGATTCTCATACCATGTTTCAAGTACTGAGTGTTGGTCCAAGGACAATTTGTATCTTTTCAACCAGCAAATCTTGTTTTTATAGCCTCAACAGTTTTAAAGAAAGAATAAACTAGGGAGGGGACCTGGCTATTTACACTTTTGCCTTAATCCATATTCAGCAAGAAAAATTCATTGTATTCAGTAATACCAAGACTTAAAGTACTATAACCAAGAAATACTAATGTGAAGATGGTTCCTTGTTAGAGGAATGGTTAATTTTTCAGTATTAGTGTGATAATGACTATTGTAGTATTTTGCGCAAGGAGAAACATCAGTTTGAAAAGTCTGATGTATTAGTGGTTATACCAGTGACAGTAGCAGGTGTAAGATTATTGTTTTCCGATAAAAGCCTCATTTTATGGGGATATCGTCCAATTTTCCATCTCACTAATGAATAAATTGGAATTTTAAAGACATAATCAGTTCTACCATGATTTAAATCAGATATCAGATTTTTTAACTGAAGATATTGATGGTTACCCTTTGAAACTATTTAATAAGCATAGATGTTAGGAGACAGTATAGTTAGGGGAATTTGATGTTCAAATAATATATTTGGCACTGCTGACTTTTTAAATAAATCAATGCACTGCACTTTTGATACTTTTGAAAGTTACAAACCTGTCTCATAACAGGAAATAATTGCCAAATGTTTAGGTCTATCTTTGAAAATGTGTGCATAAATCTCATGCTCTTTCTCTGTCATTGATTTCTCACATTGTCTTTTCAAAATAGTTGAATACTTTCACTAAAAGCTTGTATGTTGTAATATAAATGCATTGGAAAAACAATTTTAAAGATACTCTTGCTATTTATGTAAAATCAATAAAAGTTGATCATACTGTTATTAAACTGCATCAGTTAAATATTGTAATAGTACAAAATATTTGTTGCACAAATTGATGTAAATTTGAAACCAGGGATGATGTGAATTGTTGAAACTTTTTAGAACCTTCCCGCATGCCCGCTGTTTAGCAGAGGAAAAGAGAAGAGGATTATTAAATTCTTCTTATATCTCACATCTTTGTAGATTTATGGTTAGGTTCAATGTTGACCTTATGGGGAAATTGGATTCTGTTCTCATCCAGTTTGATTTGGGACCAGAATTGTGGAGAGAATTGAGTTTGTGAACCAGGGTGCTCTGTATTTTAGCAGGAAAGTAGTCATGAATTTAATCCCCGGAATCCAGCAGAAACTGTTCTTTTTTAAAATGTTGAATTCAGTGTACCTTTTTTTAAAACAGGTAAACAGCAGCTGAGTACTTTTCACTAATCCCACCCAGCCTAATGTTCCACTTTGCCTACGAGAAAGAGGAAAATTAAAGAGAAGTCAATTTGTTTCTTAGCAATAATGACAGCTAATGGGTGTGGAGATTTTCTTGTTTACTAGGCATTGGCTGAGTCTTTGACATGAAGAAACTAGGACTCAAAGTAGTTAACTTGCAGGGTTTATTTCACAGAAACTCATGCATACTTCTGCTCAGTAGGCAGGTTTCCACATGGACATTCTGCAACCCGAGCTCTATCTTGTGGCTCTTCCTTTGTTTTGGTTAAGAACCTAATGTGTCATAGTACAAGATGCAGACATGGTATCTTGTCTAAACACTATTAGTTCAAAATTAAAAAGATTTCCAAAAGCTACAACTTGTTGCATAGGTCTTGCTTTATCTTGGTCTTAACCATCCAGCAGAAAAGTATAAAAACAAAGTGTAAGAACTAAAGCCATCGTGTTATGTTGAGCTGTAGGGGACTCAGGTCAACAATTTCTGACACTGCCAGTGAAGTGGAAGACCCAGTACTATTATGGACTACTGGACTCTTAGAATATTTTTCTGAGTTAACACACCTATAATACTCAAATGATGGAACTAAACAAAAAGGGGATACAGATGAATGTCCATTTTGTATCTGTATTCAAAATAGGATAGATAGATTCTCTTAATGAATAGAGGGATTTGTTCTAATAGTGTTTGTAAATAGGATATCATGTCTGTATCTTGTACAGCAGATAACCACTAGGAAGAATGTGCAGTGTGTTAATTATTGAAACTGTCCTACCAAAAAAAATTAAAAATATATCATGGAAATAATAACATCAATAATGTAACTAAAGTTTCACAATATTCCTCACTATAAACATACTGAGTAGTAAATATTTAACAAGCAAAAAACAAAACCCTAATATGTCAAAGGGTCGTGGGGAAAGAAGGAAACATCTCTATGGAGAGTTTCTTTGGGGTTAGAAGTGGTGTTTTTGCATTTCTTGGATAAAACTGTCACGGTCTGCTGCACTGGAAGATTTCATCCCTAGCTGTGTCTGGCTATGTATCTGGGTGAGGAGGAAGCCAGTTTCTTGAGCAGATAACAAACTTTATCACATTCATGTCTTTTATTGCCCTCTTCATGTGGTGAATGGAAGAAATAAAGATTTGGAATAATAAATGAGCTCAAAAATATTAGCAGTTCTGTCTATATTAGTTGTCTTGGTGTGCTTAATTCCATGACATATCAATGTGAAAATAACCTCTATAGATTTTATTCCTGTCTGATACAAAGGAAAGGACATACATTTTGAGAAGGAAAAATTTTAAAGTGTTAATGGTCAAATCTCTGCCCTTTCACCCTTCTTAAGTTCTGGTCATTTTAAGCTGAATTGTGTTGAAGAACTCTTTATCTTTGTTTAGTGCTTCATCATATCCTATCTCTATTAGAGGAATTTAGAATGTTCAGTGAAGTGATGTAAATTCTTCCTCTAGGAATGTTAATTGAAAAACTTTTCCCTTTGACTCTGAAATCTTTTATTAACAGATCAGAAGGAGAAAATGAAAGTTATGTTGTGTTTTTACTTTTCTGGTAGAAACTGGGAGGTAGATGGAGATGATTGGGAGCACATTTCAGAAACTGCCTGAGATTTACTGTCTTTATTGTCCTCCCTGTCTCAATTCTGAATGTTAGAAATCTATTTTTCCCTTTCTTTTGCTTCCTATCTTCTACAATCCAGGAACAATTTGAGAGAGAATTGTAAGTTCAGTTTTTAATGTGTGCTATTTATAGACAGTTATTTTATAGAGAAATGATATCTGGGAGAGAACACCAGAGAGTTGGGATTAATTTAGGTAGGAAAAAAATGTGAAGTCAAGCATTTGCCATGCAGAGCCAGAATGAAGCTATCCAGTGAAGCTAAACAACTTGATGGAGTCTGTAGTCTAAATGTGCTCACTGAAATTCATGCATTCAAACCAAATCGTCAATATGACAGTGTTAAGAGGTAGGACCACTAGGAGTAATTAAGACACTGCCTCCAGTCTCATGAATGGGATGAAAGGCATAAGGGAGCTTTTTGTGTTTTAATTCCTTCCATGTCAAGTCAAAAGAAGAGTGAAAAGCCTCAGCATTTGTTCCCTCCAGAGGGTGCAGCACCAAGCCACCATTGTGGAAACTTTGAGTCCGCTGGGCACCACACTCTGGCACCTTCATCTTGGACTTCCCAGCCTCTACTGTTTAGGAAATTTCTGTTTGTAAATGACCCAATGGAAGGCAACAAGAAATTACTAAGGGGAAAGAGCTTTCTTTCCTTGTGTTTATAACTGAAGACTTGAAAAACTTGACTGACAGTATTTCAGCAATACCTGCATTTGATCAATTTTTGTTGTTATGTGCACTGTATTTACTTCTAGACCCTGAAAATAGAAATCCTCATTGCGTCAATCCAAGCATTCTTATAAAATGCCTGAGACGTAACAGCTTCAATAAATGTTTTGCTGAATGTATTATATGAAATGGTGAAAATGTCATTTCTCTTCAGTGCATATTTAATGAATCCCAGACAGGTATCAAGCTCTGCAATAGGTACAAACATTTAATCTGTTCTGATGCTCTCTTTTTACCCACTAAATTGCTTTTCTTAAACCCTTCATTTCTTTGACATTTGTGAGTGCCTTGGGGAAGTCAAAAGAAGAGTGAAGGATTGTACCAATTTGAAGACATTTTTCCTTCAGTCAAACAATAGCCCTGATTTTGACTACATCCAAATCTGTAATGGATTACTGATTGGGGAGTCAGTGAATCTGTCTGCCTATCTCTTACCACAGTGTTCCGGATGTGAAAGGATCCTCGGAGAAAAGGGTTGATTACGCCCAGAAAAGGCAGATACTCAAGAGTTAGAGAGCTTTGGACTCAAATGGCCAAGTATAAGTCCTGGCTCTAACACTCATAGATTCCAGGGCCTTGATTTCTCCTTCTGTAAATGAACAAAACCACTAACAAAGTTAAGTTAGAAACACACAAGTGTTCACTGAGGTATTATATGTGTAAATTGTTCCTTGTGCTTTTCCTTTCTAGGCTCTGATTTTATTATACCTTGGATAGGATGTCAGGAGAAGTTGTAGGGAGAAAGAGCAATGCCTAGATACACCTTAAAACTGGAAGATAGCTTTTCCATGCTCCCTGGCAGGGT
Source organism: Octodon degus (assembly GCF_000260255.1). NCBI lineage: Eukaryota > Metazoa > Chordata > Mammalia > Rodentia > Octodontidae > Octodon > Octodon degus. The sequence goes on along the minus strand of NW_004524656.1, from coordinate 3,696,903 downwards.
CCATATGGCATTGTTCTTGATTTCCCATCGTAACTTAAAGGGAAACTTCACAATGTCCGGAGCCCTTGATGTCCTGCAAATGAAGGAGGAGGACGTCCTCAAGTTCCTTGCTGCAGGAACCCACTTAAGTGGCATTTCCAGATGGAGCAGTATATCTATAAAAGGAAAAGTGATGGAATCTACATCATAAATCTAAAGTGGACTTGGGAGAAGCTCCTCCTGGCAGCTCGAGCTATAGTGGCCATTGAAAACCTTGTTGATGTCAGCGTCATATCCTCCAGGAGCACTGGCCAGCGGGCTGTGCTGAAGTTTGCTGCTGTCACTGGAGCTACTCCTATCGCTGGCCGCTTGACTTCCGGAACCTTCACTAACCAGATCCAGGCAGCCTTCCAGAGCTACGTCTTCGGGTGGTTACTGACCCCAGGGCTAAGCACCAGCCCCCAATGGAGGCATCTTATGTCAATCTGCCAACCATTGCTCTGTGCAACACAGATTCTCCTCTGCACTATGTGGACATTGCCATCCCGTGCAACAATAAGGGAGCTCACTCTGTGGGTCTGATGTGGTGGGTGCTGGCCTGGGAAGTGCTGCGCATGTGTGGCACCATCTCCCGTGAACACCTGTGGGAAGTCATGCCTGATCTCTACTTCTACCGGGATCCTGAAGAGATTGAAAAAGTAGAGCAGGCTGCTGCTGAAAAGGCTGTGACCAAGGAGGAATTTCAGGAAGTATGGACCGCACCAGCTCCAGAGTTCACTGCTGCTCAGCCTGAGGCTGCAGACTGGTCCAACGGTATGCAGGTGCCCTCTGTGCCCATTCAGCAGTTTCCTACTGAAGACTGAAGTGTTCATCCGGCCACAGAAGATTGGTCTGCAGCCCCCACCACGCAGGCCACTGAGTGGGCAGGAACCACCACCGAGTGGTCTTGAGCTGTCCTACCAACGCTTAAGCAAAATGGGAATGAGGCTAATGAAAAATAAAACAATTTCTAAGGAAAAAAAACTGGAAGATTAAAAACTTTAGAATGAACTGTAGGTGGGGGTTACAGAGGAAATCATGTAAGTAAAATTTTAAAATGATAGAGTATGTACTGTAAATTACCTTTATAAGAGGTAAATTAGATTATTGTTATCTAATATTCTAAAAAATTGCTATATATCATAATGCTAGCCTACAAAATTTGATGATAAAGTAGAAGTAGCTTCCCTAAAGAAATTTCCATATGCAAGAAGAAAGTGTAAACCATTTGTCAGCTTTACTACTGAGGTAGGTGTTTCATATACAAAGAAAAACATAAATACTTCCTTCAATAAATACAGTTTTTCTGGGATTATGGGTGCACCTTGGTGTGATCCTTACTATTGCATGTGTGTGCGTGTGTGTGTGTGTGTGTGTGTGTGTGCCCTTAAATCTCTGCTCAACTTGAAGATCGCATTACTAAATTTTAAGTATAGTAAAATGTGTAAAAATAAAATAACCCCTCATTTCTTTGACTAATAATCCATAAATATTACTTATCAAATTCTAATCATTTAACAGCACTTATATACTTTATTAATCACGGTTTCTTAAACATTTGATCAAAGCTTTAGTATAGTGATGAAATCACCTGTGAGACCGGCTGTGTACTTGATAGATTTTTCTAACAACTTTTGATACTCCAGCCATTTAACCACAAAATAGCATATTGGTGCCAACAGTGAGTCATTTAAAAGCATTCCTATCATAGGCTTTTCACTGCATGGTATCTTCCTCTAGTTCATTATTATAATTTAGGTAAGCCATTTATTTAAATGTAAACTTGACCTCTAACCCATTCTACCAAGCAAAGAAACAAACAGAAACCTAGAAACTTAGTAAACATTCAGATATACTGGTGATTTCTCTGTTTTTGTTGTTTTATTTTTTTGTCTAGCTTAGTGGAAGTATAACTTAAATAAAATGTACCTATTTTTTTAAATTTTTATTTATTTATTTGTGTGTGTGTGTGTGTGTGTGTGTGTGTGTGTGTGGCCAGCTCAGCCCACCAGGGGACGGTACTGGCTGGTATGTGGTGCTGGGGGATTGAATCATGGTCCCTCTGCTTTGCTACAGCTTGTTCTAGGTAGGTGCTTTAGACCACTGAGCCATCTCACCAGCCCAATGTACCTATTTTAACAGTACAGCTTAATCAGCCTTGACAAATTTATACATTAGTGTCACTTCCAATCAAGGTGTAGGACATTTTCTTTACCAAAAAATCCTTTCATTTCCTTCTACAGTTACTCTCTCCCCAGCCCTAGGTAACCACTGATCTATTTTCAGTTTACTGAAGGTTAATTTTGGCTGTTTTAGAATTTCATTTGAATTGAGTCAGATGGTATATGCTCTTGTGTTCAGTTTTGCTAGCTTTACACATTTTGAGATTTGTGCTGTTGCATAAACTTTTTCTTTTTTCTTTTTTTTTTTTTTTTTACCAGGGATTGAACTCAGGACCTTATGCTTGGCAGGCAGGCACTGTGGCAGTATGCCACTGAGCTATCTCCCTGGCCCTAAACTCATAGTTTTGTCCCTTTTTATTACTAGGTAGTATTCCATTGTATTGCTATTCTTTAATCTATTGGTTGATGGTTATTTCCAGCATGGGATGGTCTAAATAAAGCTGCTACAAATGTTTGTCTGAAGTTCTGTGTATTTATGTTTTAATGTCTTTTAGGCAAATACTGGTTAGAATTGTGGGGTTGCATGGTATGTAAATATTTAATTTTATAAGAAATTTAAACTTTTCCAAAGTGACTACCATTTTACATTTTCACTACCAATAGTGACAATTCAATTTTCCCAGTTTTGTCCCTTATTTTTAATCTTTAGTGGGTATAGTGTCCCATTATGGCTTGATTTGCATTTCCTTTAGAATAATGATGTTAAACACCTTTCCTCATTTTCTTTTTTATGTCTTTTTGTGAAGTATGTATGTATTCCAGTTTTGGGACTATTTTTTAAAAAATGAGTTTTCTCAGTACTCTGGGATTCTGAGGTATCAGGATTGCAAATCTGAGCCAAAGCAATAGTAACTGAAGAGTCCCTGTCCCCAAAAGTAAAAGTTGGAGATACAGCAAGCATGAAGGCCTGAGTTCAAGCCTCAGTAAGGGAGGAAGGGTTGGACTGTAGCTTTTCTTTACAGCACTGCCTTACAAGAATGGCTCATGAGTTGAGATAAATTGTTTATCCGATGTGCTTATTACAAATATTTACTCCAATGTACCTTGTATTTTCATTTCTTTGTAGCTTGTATTTTCATTTATTTAAAGATATGAAAGGAAGAATCTACAGGAAAATGCTTAACTTTGATAAAGACCAACTTGAGCAACTTTTGTCTTGCCTACTTACTGTACTTTATGTCACACCCAAGAAGTCTGTGCTTACTTCAATGCAAGCCTAGAAATTTTTTTGCGAGGTTTTTGTAAATAAATTCAATTTTAATGGAAATCTTCATATTTTTATTTTCTCTTTATTAGTTTAAATACTTTTCAAAGAATTGTGTTAATTTGACCTACAAAACTTGATTCCATAAAGTTATCTGAACATTCTTCATTTTCTTACTAACGTTTTAATGCCTGTGTCATGCATAGTGATTCTTCCTTAATGAGTATTGGAGAGAGAGAGAGAGAGAGAGAGAGAGAGAGAGAGAGAGAGAGAGAGAGAGAGAGAGAGAGAGAGAGAGAGAGAGAGAGTTGCTGGTCTGGGATTCATGAGTCTCCTTTCCTCTGTCTCCCTAGCATTGGACTCACAGGTATGCATGGCTACTCTTAGCTGTTTTCTTTTTTCTTGATCGTTCTGAAAGAATATCAAATTTATTGATCATTTAAATGAACTAACCACTATGGTACTTCTCCCAAATTTATATTTGAAGCACATGATCACCAATTGGATGACCTCAAGGCTTTGAGAGGTAATTTAGGTTACCTTCTACAGGTGGAGTGAATGACAGTATAAAAACAAATCATTTGCCATCCTTTCTACCATGTAAGGACACAGCATTCATCCCTGCCAGAGGATCAAGCATTCAAAACACCAATAGAGATCAGGCCTCCACTTCTGGAAGGATGCGAGAACTAAGTCTGTTGTTCATCCATTATCCAGTTTTCAGGTATTTTGCTGTACTGGCACAAATGGATGAAGACACTAACTTTGGGTGTGGTTTTTCTCGTAATGCTTACCTTTGGTTTCATTGCTTAGACTATTGATTTAATTTTTTTCCTTGATAAAGTCTTAAGGTCACAAAGTTCCTTGTAAAGATTTTTTCTGACTGTAGCCCACACATTTTGATACATAGTACTTTCATTATTATTAAGTTCACAGGACTTTACTTCAGTGGGATTCCTTCCTTGGCCAATGGTGTGGAGGACTCCTGTTATCTCACCTGAACCAGTGCCCTGGTTCCCAAGTGACTTCCCTGCCTAGTTCCAGGTTAGCAAGGTTACACAAGCTGTTTGTGTATGACTTAGAAGCTGTAAGTGGAGGAGTGATCGCCTTTGGGAAGAGGAAGATGGACAAGTTGATAAAATACTTGCAGATCACTTGTTTGTCACTAATCTCCCATCCGACCTGCCCAGTGCTGCTCCAAATTCATGGCCTCATCTTTGCTTAACTCTGTGACGAAGGGCCTATGAGCTACTTTCCCATCTCTAGGATAAAATGAACAAGACAGTTTGAAAGAGGAGAGATTTATTTGGTTCACAGTTTCCAGTGGGTTCCGGCCATGGTTGGCTGACTCCATTCAGAAGCTCCAATTGTGAAAGAGAGTGGTGGAGAAAATCTGTTCAATTCAAGGAGGCCAGGAGGTAGGGGGAAGAGGAGCCTATCACAAAAACTGACACCCTTCCTGGTCAGTACCTGCAGTGATCTACCTCGAACCAGAACCCACCTCCTAACCGTGTGCTTAGTGCCTGACTGAAGTCATCACCAGGTGAGTCCAGGGATGAATGCAACATCCCCATAATCCAATCAGCTTCCAAATACATAAGACTTTGGGGGGGGGCATTTTAGATCCAAACTGTAACAAAGGGTAGTAGTCTCAAAGCAGGGCAGTTGTTCGAAATTGAGTTTTGGAGTTAAGAGGATGGCAGGAGCTACTCTACCAAAATGAATTGTCCAGCTAAGCCTCACAAGTTCTTGCTCCTCCTCCTCACATTCATCTTTCTTTTCTTTCTGCTCTGTCTTTCCATGTTCCAACAGCAAACAAAACACTCACCTCACATTGACTGCCAAGCAGCTTTCCTAATTGCCTGTGGTTCTCTGTTGAAGCGTTGATAATGAATTTGACATTGAGAGTGGCTCTTGAGGTCAGCAGCTTAAGGGTGGTTTCTTAAAATTGGCCCTGTTCTAACTGCAATAGGTTCTCTCCGATGTGATTAAAGTCATTAATGACCTCGTTTCCTACAGTAAAGAGGACATTGGCAGTCTGTGGAATTCAGTGGTAACATAACTAGAGTTTGTGTAACTCTACTAAGTACATATAGAAGGAAAGACTGAAGGAACCAGTATTTTCCACATAGAATATTTTAGTGGAAGTAAGGGTTGTGAGGGGCTTGATTAGTTGCTCCTATGTGTATTGAGAGACTTGAGCAAACAAAATGATGAGTTCATGACTTTAAATTCCTAGTTCAGAGTTCAACTGAAGAACCACAAAATCCTATTGTCATTGAGACTGAAAAATACAGAACTTACCCCACCCTTTTAAAGTGAGTTGGCAGATTCACTGACTTGAGTTGCATAAAAAGAATTTTCTGGACGTGTTAGTAAAAGAGACATAAGAAGGGTTGCGATGCACTGAAGAGTGGACTGTGAGTGCTCAGGGAAGCGAGTCTGCTTACAAACCAGATCGAGGTACGTGTAAGGGGTGTCTATATGATGAGTGACCAAGATGCACATTCTCGCTGGCAGGTTACCATGCAAGCTATCTACTTGTGTTCGAAGTTGAGATATGCTGCCCACCGATAGGGATGCTTTCTGAGAATGGAGGAAGAAACATTTAGAGAATTTAAAAGTGAGAAGAACAGATTAAGAGCCCTGTTTTACAGGCTTATTATAAAAGGAACTTTCAAATTTTTTTAAAGTTAATTTCCTAGAAGGGAAGCACCTTGACTCACTTTTGCATCTTGAAGCTGTAGTTTTTTTAAAATTTGAAAATCTCAGTTTCCTTGTGTCTTTTTACCTAGTTTTTATTTCTTCTATCCTACCTCACTATGACCCTTACCTGCTATGGTTGTAAGGCTAAGATTTCGGAAATCTATCTCAATGTTTAGGTGTACAGGTGGCATGTTAAATTCCCATTCTTACTGAATTTTATATATTAATGGGCAGAGAACAAGAGATGAAAGTAGGGGAGGCAGAGAAGAGGATGTGAAAGGAATGGGATGTGTTCTATAATGCCATGAACACAATCATGTCTAGAAAAAGGGATAGAGGAGAGGAAGGGGAATAGATGAAAAAGAATTAAGGTATGCTAAGTACAAGTACCTGCCGCCTAAGGTGGATGTGAACCTTATATACTGCAAAAGTGTAAACTAACAAAATAAAGTGATTAAAAAATGAAATTATATTGATTGGGAAGGAGTGGGACTGTATAAAGAATGTAGGAGATGACAGACATGTTTCTATACAACTGAAGACACTGAGCCTTTGTTTACCAACAGCAGAGAAAACTGCATAGGACAGGAGTGTTTTAGGTCATCATTGTTTGGCAAAAGGAGATATGCAACAAAACTGACATGGAGTCAGACTTTGGTTCTGAGCTTATATTTAGGAATTAAGCATCTAGTGTATTGCAAATATCTGTGATTATTAAATCCCTATTTTATCTAATATATTGCATAATATATATTGTATAGACCCCATTCATACTGTGTCTGTTAATCCTCCCTGAAAACATAGGGGGCAAATCCCATACTGTACAAATGAATACATTTGAGACCTGCAATTTTATGTAATTTGTCCAAAACCACAGAGCAGGTGTATGGCAAAATGAGGCTTTGAACTCAGGACTTCAAAATGGATCTGTTTCATTTCACAGCTTCTGACATGGCTCTCATTATTATTCATTCTAAATCAGCTGTCACACCCCACACACCTTAGCTCCTCTCACAGGTTGAGGATCTTCAAATCTGGTTCACCTCTCAGTCTCTTTTCTTGGGTTCATGCCTCTATGATTCACACATAGATGTGAATGACTAACATCTTAGTCACAAAGTGGACTATCTAGGACTATATGTGCACAACGACCTATCTAGAAAATTAGGGGTTACGAAATCACCTCTTCTTTCCCAAAGAAGAAACAAGTGTGAAGAACAGAAGGTGCGCGTCACATGGTGAGTCTGGAAGCTGGAGCGGTAGCTCTGTTGAGAAGGTCAAGAGGACAAAACATGTCAAAATTAAGTATTCCAATCCTCTCTACAGCCACTATGTTAGTGCAATCATGCAAAGCAACTGCAGTTGTAAGTTGTTTTACACAATTAGAGTTGTGGAAAAAGTAATCCTTTGATGAGTGTTAAATCATTTACCATGCAGTTGTGGATAATCCTTAAAAGATTTCTTGTTCCAAGTACCATCCTACAGGAAATTAAGAAATGTGCTGGTCAGTCTTTTGGATTAGGAGTTTCTGGGAAGTTTCGACTCTTTGGGGATGTCAAGCACCTAATGTCTTGACTAGGAATTAGAGAATGGGAGCCCATGGATGAGAAAGGCCTACACTGGGCCCAACCACAGAACTTGGTGAGGACTGAGAATGAGCCCTCAAAGTGTTTCTTCCCTTCCTTTTCTTGTGTTCCCTTTTCTCAATAATTCAGTCCTACATCTACCAGGTGGGTTCAGTCAGGGAAGCTGAGGCCCAGTGGGCCGAGGAGAACCCCTGGCTTCATGCAGAGGTCATATGCATATTACACCTCAGGACAATGAAAGAACTATCACATGTATTTAATTGATATGAGAAAATAAAGAAGAAGGAACTTATGGGGTATGTTCAATATGGCAAGTGGGGAAGCGCTCTCCAAGGAGGTCACATCACAGGAGACAGCCTGTGTACCTTACTAGGTCTGTGTTCACAGCATGTCAAAATAAGAGCCACAATTTCCATCTCCTCATGGAAATGAGACATTGAATACATGAATGAGTAGTTTCAGGCAAGTCATAGACACTAAAGTTACTGTCAGAAAGGCTAGGCTAAGAGTAACTGTAGATTCCGGGGGGTGGTATTCTCTGTTACGCACTCGGAAATTGTATTTTTTTCTTTTCTTTTTTTTTCCCATAATTTTATTGATAAGCAAATAGCAATGAGACAGTTGCAAATCAAATCGGTAGGACAGTTTCAATAATTAACACATTGCATACATTCTTCCTAGTGGTTAATTGCTGTACAAGATGCGGACATGATATCCTATTTACAAACACCATTAGAACAAATCCCTCTATTCATTAAGAGAATGTAATTATATATCTATCCTAACCACTTTAAATACACAGATACAAAATGGACATTCATCTGTATACCCTTTTTTTGCTAAGTTCTGTTCTTTGACTATTATAGGTGTTTTAACTCAGCAAAATATACTAAAAGAGTCCAGTAGCCCATAATAGTATGGGGTTTCCACTGGACTGGCAATGTCAGAAATTGTTGACCTGAGTCCCCCACAGCTCAACATAACAGCATGGCTTTACTTCTTATATTTCGTTTTTATACTTTTCTGCTGGATGGTTAAGACCAAGGTAAAGCAGGACCTATGCAACAAGAGTTGTAGCTTTTGGGTCTGATAAGGTCAGTAAAATTCCCTCATTTCTCCCTTGTTTTCTGCAGTTTGGTGATTTGGTTATTTTCCTGCTTAATGCTGAGCAGTTTCTAGGATCAGACTGTAGGTGGAGCAGTTATACTTTTTCCCGTGTTATAGCTATAAAAGCAAAAGCATCCACATTTTATGTCTAGACGGAAGACGTGCATGGAATCATAATATCTTCAGACTGGAGGGATCCGGAAAGGTCATCTGCTCCCTTGTCTTTAGAAAACCATGCTCCTAAATCAGCCTGTTGGTGTTGCATGCTCCCTGCTGCGTTCTTTTTAATAGTGGTTAAAGCTCCACTGTTCCATCTCTGGTCATTTCTTTTAGCTCAACAAAAGCAGCAAAAACAAAGCCCACAAAACAACACATTTCAAATAAAGTGCAATATGTGGATGCATACACATCTTCCCCGTGGGAGGAAATATCACTCTTGGTGGTGCAGAATGTCATTCTTTCCATCCTCATAATTAAGTAATGGTCTTCTTGGATTCTGGTTTTTGTTTGTTTGTTTGTTTGTTTTTTGTTTTTTGTATTTTTAGGGAAGGGTCGACAGGGTGTTCAGGGTCTCACTACTAGATCGGACTTGTAGTGATCTGCCTGTTTACAGCCTCCCAAAAACTGGGATTACAGGCACCCGCCGCCACGCCCAGTCTCAATCCCATCTCAGTGTTCCCCCAGGGGTGGGGCTGCCATGGTACACCCAAGGATCAAAGAAATGTTGTATTTATATGAGGTTGAACTTTCCCAATATTTTAGGTTCAGATACAGATGGAGAAAGCACCAAGCAATGATCTTTCCAAGTGACAGAGTTAAGAATGAGTAGGGCAATGTGTAAAAAATGCAGCATTTCTATAAGCTGCAGGAGGACCCATTCATTTCCCATTCCTTGTGTCTCACCCACAGGAAGCATCTGAAACGCTTGTTCTCAATGATATGAGGCTAGTATACTCCTAGAAGTGTTTCTATGAAGTTTAAATATCTGCATATTTATCTGACTTTTCATTAGAAACTATAATTGTATTGTTTTGGTGACAATTTTTTTATGAAACAAGCATTTTACTACTCAGCTACCTGCCCAGTCCCCTGTTTTTTCCTCTTTGGAAAAATTTAGAGTTAAGAAGCCTAGGTTCAGGGCCGGGGAGATGGCTCAGTAGGATAAGCGCTTGACTGGCAAACGCAAGGATCTGAGTTCAACCCCCGGTTCTGCAAAAAAAAAAAAGAAGCCTATGTTCAGGAGTATAGCAAATACATTTTAGATGCTAAAAGGAAAATTTTTCATGATTCTAGTCATCGTATAACCCAAATCAGTTTTTAGAGTACATGTGCAAACTTCTAGGCAGATCTGAGAAAAAAAAAATAGCCATGAGTTGTTTGAGTCAGTTGGTAGACACCTTTTCAGTTATACCCACACCCTATTTCTCATAGTAAGAGAGCAACACAGCTGGTTTTGGGTATTGTGGCCTCTCCCACCATGATTTTATAAAATAGCTGAATTGTTCTAAATGAGTAGGTTTGTTTGGAAGCAGTAGTTCCCTAGCATATGGAAAAACACACAGGAACACTTCTTGGAAGTAAAACTTCTTATACCTTGTCATGGTTTTGGTTGAGATTTTCCTCCAAAGCCTCATACCATCATGCAGTGGGCTTCTAGAGTTTTGGATTAACTCATGGCCTCATACTGGGATTGTGGTGTGAGTGTCACTCCCACCCTAGGGTGGGCAGGCCTCATACAATGTAAGGGAGGGAAAAAGGCTTGCTTGCTGCTGCTCCTCCCTGTTTTCTCTTCCTCCTTTGCTATTTTCTGCTTCCATGAACTGCTGCCTTCTGGCATGTGCCACTCTGCCTGGGAGTCAGCTGAGTATGAACTGAAACTTTCACGAACTGTGAGCTAAATAAACCTGTCCTTCCTAAATTTTGGGTGTTGTGTATTTTGTCTCAGCAATGATAGAAAAGTAACTGAGACATGTATGAATATTCAGATAATGTTATTGTCATTTGCATAAATAGATTCATTCAACAAATAACTTCAATTAGCTATAGCATATCAGGCATTAGACTAGGAAGTAGGATAAATCTAAGTAAGCAAATATATATATATATATATATATATATATATATATATATATATAGTGGGTATATTGATGGGGTCTCAATTACTTACTCATTCTCATTGCTGGGACAAAATATCCAACACCAAGAAGTTAAAGAAGGAAGACTTATTTTCATTCACTGGTTTTAGCTGGTTCCAAGGCAGGGCGGCATGGAAAAGGAGAAACAGTTCCTGGCAGGGTAGGCAGAAAAAAGCATCAAGAATGAGCTTTCCGTTCCCTTTTTATGCCATTCAGGATACAAGCCTGTTGGTTGGTACAACTTACACTCAGAGTGTGTACTCTGTCTTCAGTAAATCCATTCAGCCATACCCAGAACTATTCTAAACCAGTAAGTGGGTTAATCTAGTTATCACTCCTGGCTTTTGTTCTTAGGGGTACAGGAGGCTTTGAAGGACATTTTAGGTATAAGTTAGCAAGACCTAGTAGCCTGGAGTAAGGTCTCCTCAAAGGATATGACATGCAACCAGAGGTCTGAAGATATGGAGTAGGAGGGCCAACAGAGGGTGGTCTCATGCAGAAAGAACTGGATGAAGGACAGTTCAGAGTTAAAAGTGCATGAGGATCCAGGACACCAGAAGAGGCCAAATAGAGCAGGAATGTTTAGTTCTAGAAAACTGGAAAGGTATCTGCAGGTCTCAACCCAGGAAAGCTTTTCGGACCTGGAAAAAAGTTGATTTTTATCTTAAGAGCAATGAGCAAGCAACTACCACTGAAGAGGGTATTCAGTGAGATGATCCAATTGGATTTACATATGAGAACTATCTCCTCACTGCTGTTGAGTGGGAGGGATTTAGTGTGTGAGCTGAGGTGTGTAGATGTGGGGATTATAGATATGAACAAAAGCCAGGAGGAGATGGCTCAGAGAGTATGTGCTGAATAAGAATATGGCCAAGGATGGAATCCTAAAAAAAATCTACAATGGTTAAGCAGAGGAAGACAAACAAACACAAAAACCAAGAAGGAGCTAGAGTAGCTAGATCAACCAAGAGAATGCTGCTTTGCAAGAACCAAAGAAAATATTTCCAAAAGCAGAGAGATGCAAATAGTGACAAATACTGACAAAAAGCCAAGCAAACTAGGAACTGGGCATCCTCAGTGTTTAACCCATAGATGTCATGGGAGAACTTGATAAAAGTATTTCAGTAGAAGGGCAGGAGTAGATGGCCATGAGGCCATGCAATGGATGAACGATAAGAGAGGGGAAGGATCTTCAGAAGGACCTCTTAAACATGGGGGAGAGAGGAAGAGAAAGCCAACAAGATGTGTTAGGGGAGTGAGTCAAGATAGTGCATGGTTTATTAGTATGAGAAGTTTGGAGGCTATTTTGGTACAGAAGGAAGAGACAGATTGAAGAGAGGTAGAGGAGATCCAGATGGAGGTTAGGAGAAAGCTGGATGGTCTGAGGTTCAGATCCCATTAGAGCGATGACATTGTGCAGTAGTCAGCTCTCAGTGGAGGCAGGAAGGGAAAAGAATGGTTCTTGTAGGCTTAGTGGTGGGGGCTTGAGTACAATTTGATCTGGAGACTCTCATTTTCTCTGCGAGGGTAAAAGGTTCAAGGAGTATCTTTTTAATATATTCATTGTGAAAGTTTAAACTCCTTGACTAGGGGAAGTTTTTGAAAAGCATTTATGAAGTCAAGAAAGAAATAGAAAATTCCTAAAGTTTGCAGTTTGAGAAACAAATCTAGGCAAATAGAATTCATGGCTAATACAGGATCTGAAAGGAAGATACTGACTGTAAAAGTTCTGCCTGTAAGAGCTGACAATGAGTGCTCTAAAGATGAATTTAAACTAAAACTGTGCCTCTTATTCGGATAAACATTTTATGGCCAAATCTAATGGTTAGGTGAATCGAAATTATTCTCTGTACACATCCAGATTTAATGTTTTTTTTTTTTTATCTTAGCCACTGGATGAATACATAACCACTAATTGCAGTAGGGTTATATTAAAATCAGATAGCCTAATAAACTTTATAGATCTAGATGATAATTAACACAATAACCCAAACTTAATTAGATACTTGTATTAAATGCTTTCAATAAGCAAGTGCTTTCCTTGATATCCACTTTAAGTGGGTACTAAATATCACAGCATGGTCCAATAAGGATCTACACAAATAGAGTTAATGATGTTCGAAGACATTGAACAGGATACATAAATCATGCTCTTATTTCTATGGCACCCATCACAGAGAAGAGGAGGGCACAGAAAAGTAAGTGCATTCCCTGTCTCAGGGGTGTTATACAGAACCCAGTAATCTGAACCATAAAGAGTCAACCCCCTCACTGAGGCTCAGTCCTTACTGTGTTACCAAAAGAAGCCCCTGTCCTCTGGAAAAGTACCAGCAAGGCGTTAGGAGGACTCCTTCAGGGGAGGAACTGAGATTCTGTGTTATAGTTTGCTTTCTTTCCAACACAAGAATGAAGACAGAAAAAATGGGAATGTGCTGCTCAAGGTTCCACAGAAATTTCCGCAAGTCATCACGATAGCATACCTTCAGATCTCAGCACTGAGGGCATCCGTGCAAAATTTTCCCTATTCGCTAGTATTGTGGCTGAGCCTGGATGTCCCCAGCACGCCTCACAAAGTCACATGTAGGGCTTTTTCAGAGGTGACTGGATCTGGGGTGTGTGATTGATTCATGGTGCAATGCTTGGATTATGGGTGCTAAGATTAAGACTGTGTGATGCTAAAATTAAGAGTAGGTGATTACTAAATCAGTCTAATGATTGGTTTGCACTGCCCTAATGCCAGTAGCCTAGATAGAATATAAAATGGACAGAAAAAAGCTGCTACATCCCTTGCCTGCTTTGCTGCTTTCTGCCTGCCAAGAACTGTTCATCCTCTGTGATGCCCCTGTATCTTGCAGTCAGTTGCCCATGGACTGAAACCTCTGAACCATGAGACACATAAACCTTTCTTCCCTTAACTTTAGATGTCAAATATTTTGTCTCAGCAGTGAGAAAAGAAAACAAAAGAATTGTCCTCTTCAAATAATTCATGATTTCCATTACATGAGAAGCCTAAAATATAAAAACTGAATGACTAAAATAAAGGAGGGCTAGAAGGAAACAAGAAGGAAGACTTTTGGAGATTGCAAAGGGGATGGGGAGCGAAGGAGGGGTAAGGGATCAAAAGTGATCAAGATGCATTACTTGAATATCAGTTTCTCAAAATGAACATCACTCTTCTTTTTTGCAAACATGCACTGATAAAAGGCACAAAAAGTGTCCTCTTCAGCAACATTGGGAACCAACTAGACACTTATAAGTATACAAGTGTTCAAAAACTCTTTCAGCTTTCCTTCGCTCCCTCCCTTCTTTCTTCTTGTATTGGGGTTTGAACCTGGGACTTTTAGCATGCTAAGTGCACACTACCACTGAGCTATATCTATAACCTTCTTTGGTGTTTTGTTTTGTTGAGGCAGGGTTTCCCAGTGTTGCCATATTGCCTAGGCTGACCTCAAACTCCTGGGCTCAACTGATACTCCTGAGAAAGGAGTGACTATGGGTACATATGTGGCTCCCTTTAAAAACAAACAAACAGTATTTGATTTCATACATTTATTTATTTTAAAACTGTTCTGATATAGCATGGTTGAAGTAAAAAACTGCACATATGGGGGCAACAAGTATCTACTTCTCCTTAAGTTCCCCTCCCTACTGCCTTTGTTTGTGAGGACCGTGAATCTCACAGGCCAACACTGGCTGTCCAGTACAGGCCTGGAATAGTCAGACCATTCTTCCCACCCATCCTGGCTACATTTGAAGCCAAAGGCTATATAGATGATAGTGGACATAGTTGTGGGGAGGGGACAGAAGTGATCACTGAGGAAGATTTCTCTTAGAAAATATAGCTGA
>NW_004524656.1:3680035-3681408 GCF_000260255.1 Octodon degus | reverse complement strand
AATCTTCATCCCGACACTTAATAATCAAAATTCCAGAAATTCAGCAAATAGAGTATTGAAAGCTGTTAGAGAAAAGAAACAGATAATGGAAAGCCCATCAGAAAAAAGAAAGAAAGAAAGAAAGAAAGAAAGGCCATCAGAATCACAGTGAATTTCTTAACACAAACCATCAAATTAAGATGAGCTTGGAGTGAAATATTTCAGGTCCTGAAAGAAAACAACTTTTTTTTTTTTGGGGGGGGGTGGTGAGGCTCAGCCTGCCCTGGGGGCGGGGCTGGCACGGCATGTGGTGCCAGGGATCAAATTGCAGACCCTGCACTTGCCTGACCTTTCCTAACCTTGCCTAAGCACATGCTTTATTTCGCTGAGCTGTCACACTGACCCCAAGAAAACAACTTTCAACCTAGATTGACATAACCTGAAAAACTATCAAGTCTAATGGGAGGTAAGATACTTCTACAGCAGAGAACAACTGAAGAAATTCATTACCACCGAACCAACCCTACAAGAGTACTGGCAGATATTGCAGAAAGAGGCAGAAATGACCACAACTTCAAGAACAAAAACAGAAAGAAACCACTAAGCCCAGAAAGTAATTAAATAGAGAGGAAAAGTAGGGAACCTACAACAGGAGATTAACATGGTAAAGATAATCCATATCATTTATAACCATCCATGTAAATGGACTCAATTCATCAATCAAAAGAAGCAGACTGGCAGAGTGGATTGAGAAACAAAATCCAACAATATTCTGTGTATAAGAAACAGATTTATCTCAAAAAGGAATTCACACACTGAAAGCCAAAGGATGGGAACGATACAGTTTCTACTTCATCTAAGTCGCTGTGATAGATACTGAGGCCATCATGAGAAATGAAGCAGACAGGACTTCTGCCTCAGCTAGTGTGGGGTTGCATAGGCCAGATAGTCTTGGCTACTTCATCGTCTTATTACACAGTGGAGTATTACTCAGCTATAAGAAGAGGTAAATATGAGGCTTTTAAAGGTAAATGGATCCAACTGGAGACCATACTTATAAGTGAAATAAATCAGACCATAACATGGAGACATCATATTTTCTCACTAGTGTAAGTACCTGAAAGAATAAATAACATGTGAAAGGTACAATAGAAAGTGCAAAAGAGAAAAATCTGTTCAATGGGAAGGAAAAACTGGGATGAGGAAAATAACAGCTGAAGGAAGGAGGGGGGAAAGAGGAATACTTATGTGTATGTGCAGAATGATTGTACTGCTGATTTCTGCTGGTCTACAGATGGGAGCAGTTGATGCTTAATTTTTTTCTTGACCATATAAATTTCTCATAAAATAACTTTCTTTCTTTTTATCTCTTCTTCTTCTTCTTCTTCTTCTTC
>NW_004524656.1:3659687-3679080 GCF_000260255.1 Octodon degus | reverse complement strand
TCAAGCTAGCTTTCAAAAAGAGTCTGAGAGTTGATGTTTTCCTTGTACATTTGAATAAGACCAGGAAATATGATTGTTTGCCCCCCATGTTACATGGGATACTCCCTTTGTAGATAGTAACAGCCCAGGGTGAAAGGCATTTTCATTTTTCTCTTAAACAGTAAGATTCCCCAACCTCAACCCAAATGGAGGTGAACCTTAAATCAAATTGTATTTATTTAAGTTAATATATTTTGACAAACTTATTCTGGGTCTTGAATAACTTAAGGTCAAATAATAACCGTCTTCAGCTAAAGAACTTGTATAAACTTCCTACATAGTTTGTATAAATTTCATACCTAAGAAAGGACTAATAACCTGTGCATTTATTTTTTCCCCATAAATGTGTCATTAAAAAAAATACTCCTCTTATTTGAGCCATTAGAAGACAAAGCCATAGTAAACATAGTTTTGCAGGACTTAATTGGTTTTATTTGTGATTTTAGAATGAGACAGCTGTTTTGGACCAAAAAATGGCTCAACATACCCTGCCTTACCACATGAACTGATGGTATTTGTTGCCAGAAAAAAGGAAGTGATGTTTTGTATAGAGACAGGATGATTGGTTATATCCACTGTCTACCATATTTGAACATGATTTGAACAATGAGCTACTTGTTGTAAGAGAAAGATTACAATCTTGACACACAAAGTGAGGTTAGAGTTCACTATGAAGGGTGAAATCTCTAGGGAAAACTTGAAATGTGTCCAGAGGAAGCTTTGGACCAAATGGAACAAACTGAAATATATTAAGTTTCTACTTGATCTAAGTCACTGTGATAGATACTGAGACCATTGTGAGTAATGAAACAGACAAGACTTCTGCCTAGTCTAGGCTCAACTAGCTTAGGATAGCACAGACCAGATAGTCTCGGCTACTTCATAGTCTTTTACACAGTGAAGTGCTGTAGGAAGAAACTGTTAACAGGGAAACAACACTCTGAGTTAGACTATGGTGGGGTGCCCTGCTTTGAATAGAGTAATACAGAAAAACCTCTCTTAATGGGCAATATTTAACTCAAATTTAGAGGGTGAGTAGCCAGCAACTAAGGAAGAGAAAGGGAGAAAGCACTGCACAAAACAGGAGTGTCTGAGGTTGGGAAGTCCTGGGCAGGGCTCTGGGAGATGAATGGATAAAAGAGGAACCCATATGGGGAGTTTCAAGAGAATAGGAGGCTCTTCCTAAGAAATGTTACCTTACTTCTGTTGCCTCCCAGCATGTAAGGAGCTCATTCAAAAATGCTCTTGGAAACCATCTGCCTGTTTAACAATTTAGAAACGGATGCTATTAATTTGAACAGGAGTGTAGCAATTTAGGAAGGACATTTAGGTTTGCCACCAATTCAGGTAATTTGAATTGCACTATTCTTTGTAACTGGCTCATCACCATTTCATCTAGAAAACTGTTATACTGCAGGTATATTTGTATTAGGCATCCTCTGGATATTCAGTAACTAGAGGCATCTTTAGTGTATATATAGCAGGGTTTATTTTACTTTATAATAACTTGTAATTGTCATAGTCTCCAAAATTTTTTCTTGATACATTTTTTTTAGTTTTTTGGAAATAACAATTATAAATTCCTTACAGTTAAAAAAAGTAAATGCAATTTTTTTTGAGAATGTTGCAACACTGTTATGATTTTGATAAATGTTCTCCAAAGATGGTATGTTAACGGCTTGGTTCCCAGGCTGTCAAAGTCTTTTAAGACGTGGGTAGAGAGGGAAGAAGTGAGGTCACTAGGGCTGTACCCTTGAAGGGAACTGTGCAGCATCTGTGTCTCATCTTCCTCTCTTTGCTGTCCACTGTCCCTGAGCTCAGCAACTTGTTCTACTACTTGCTCCCCATTATGATTTTCTGCCTCAGTCCAGGTCCACCAGCAAGGGGTCTTCTTGACTGAAACCTCTGAAATTGTGAACAAAAGCAAACTTTTCCTCTTTTCCAACTGATCATCTGAAGTATTTGTTACAGTAATGGAAAGCAAACTACATCATCATCAAGTTCACTGTGCCATTCATGTCGAGCTGCCTACTTGCTGAGGTCAACTTGGTCTGCTGTGGGGTGTTTGTTTGTTGTTTTGCAGATTAAAATCATAGTCTTCCCTTCCCCCCACCTATACTTGGAGAGTTGTGTACTCACAAATCACAGCAATTTAGGGATACTGCCCCAAATACTCTATGTCCTTCCTCTGCCCTCCCTCCCCTATCCCAGTCACCATTTTTTTTTTTTTTTAACTGGGGATTGAACTCATGCCCTGTACTGGCCAGGGAAGCACTTATTCCATTGAGCCATCTCCCCGGCGCCCCCAGTCACCACTTGTGCTGTGGTAAGAGGCAGCCTGCTCTGTGCCAGGCCTGAGAAATGAACTTCGGTGCCTAGCACTTGTGCAATTAAGCAGGTACTTATTCAGGGTAGCAGGCTGCTTCCTCTCACTGAGTGACCCCCTGCGCTCCTTTTTCACCCCTTCCTCCTCTCCTGTCGCTCTCTTTGGTGGAGTTGACATCAACTGCTCTCACTGAATTACATGCGCCTCATTGGCTTTAGCAACAAAATATAGGATCAACTGAGAGGAAAAAGCTATTTATCATGCTCTCCTGGGCTTTTGAAAATGATAATAGTAATAATGAAAACAATAAACCTGAGTGAAAGCAGTAATTCACTGTTAATGAGTTAATATATGTAAAGTTTCCTCGGTTCCCTGATGTATAGGAAATAGACAGTATCTATTCAACATTAGCAAATAATGCTATCATTATTTTCAGCCCTTTTTACTTTTTATTTGGAGAGAGGGTCTTAATAAGTTGTCCAGGTTGGCCTCCAGTGTGCAGTTCTCCTACCGCAGCCTCCCAAGTTGCTGGGACTGTAGACATGTCCTGCCATGACAGGGTATATTTCTTTATACATATTGATCATAAACATTTTTATTATTTTCTTGTATGTCTATATGCAATTATAAATTTCTTAGTACTGCTTCTTAAATTTTTCTTTCTGTTTTATGATATTTTTCCTTTAAGACTATTTTTTGCAAGGTCACCCAGGTAGCTAGTGATCAAGAGAAAATTCATCCTCAAGCTGGTGTGACCTCGGAAGCCACTTCCTGCCCACACGCCTGAGATTGCTCACTTATACTCCAGTTCCATGTCCTATGATATTGCAAGCACTCTAACAATAATTTTGTATTTTCCACTAAGGCAGCAAAATGGCTTTTCCAAAGAGGTCAGGAAGGTAGTTTCCATAGAGAATAGTCAGAGAAAAAGCAAGACAGTAGCATGTGGTGGGTGACTTTACCGTACAGAACTGCCCTGAGGTGTGAAGATGGATGAGCTGACCTCTTCGTCATTTTCAGTCCCAGAGCTCCAGGATTGATTTTGCCAATGAAAATGTCAGGCCTTTTCTTCCGTAAAATGATGTATGATGGTCTGAGTACATTCTCCACTTCCACCCCCACTTCCTCAGAGCTGATTCAAAAGCAAAGATTAAATCAGCAGAAGTGGTAGAAAGGAAGGATTTCTCCAGGAATGATGAGGTTTTCCTAAGAAAAGGTAATCGAGGGAGTGAGAAGGGAAGCACTGCTGGCTAGGGAGGCTGAGCTGGTCAGGCATACAGGGAGCAGACAATTCACAGGGCAGATGCAATGAGCTAGGAGGGCATTGATCAAGAGCCATGAGGTATAAAAGGTCTGTCCATTTGACAGGCATATACTCTAATTAAACAAATAAGCAGTTTAAGAACCACACATTTCTAACCAGGAAATAAGAGGTCAGTTTTGAATCACAGCTCAGTCAACAAATACTCATTGAGTTGCCCACCCTGAGCCACATACTCTTCTGGGTCTGAAGGATACAGAAATGAGCAAGGGAATGTTAATCACTGCCCTGGACTGGAGAGACAGCACAGTGGCATCAGCGCCTGCCTGGCAAGTGCAAGGCCCTGAGTTTGATCCCTGGTACAAAAACAGTTCATTGCCCTTTCATGGAAGGCAAGAAATAAGATAGGTAAGTAAAACATAAGATATGCTAGCTAGCATTGAACATTGAGCACTGCGGAGAAAGTAAAACAGAGAAATGGATGGGTAATAAGAGGAGCAGGAATAAAATATAGCCACATTTCATAAGGTATCAAGACTGCCCTGCAAGAAGGACATGCCTGAATGAAAGAGTGGAAGGGAAGAAAAGAAGATAATAGAATTGGCTGGGGAGAGTTTCACACAAGGAATTCCATGCACTCTTCTGAGATGGATGTGGACCTAGTACCTTTAAAATGCAGAGAGGAGAGTGGAGTCAGTGTTAACAGGGGCCAGATAGTGCAGAGCACTGGAAAGATTGGAAAGGGCTTTGGAGGTCACATGGAATGAGGTGGGGGCCACGGTAAGTGATGGAGCAGAGAAGGGACATGGTCTTGCTGCAGGGTCACTGTAATGCAGAATCCAGGCATGGGGAGTAAGCTATCTCCTGGGAAGGGGAAAGCAGGGAGACTGGCTAGGATGTTGCTGCAATTATCTATGTAAAACAAGGATGTTGATGTGAACCAGAATGATAATATCAGTAGAATAGAGGAAGGTAGTTAATTTCTGGATGTATTAAAATACTACACATTTGAAGATGAAAAGAAAGACAAATCTCAAGAAAAGGAAGAAATATTTTCCTAGGTATCTTTCTCTGTGTTTCTGCCACATCTTGCCATCTCAGCCAAAGAACAATGAGCTTTTAAGACTAATCATGAGTCAGGTTAATTTATGTTTTTGGCTAGTATCCAGTGAGATACACCCAAAGAGGCAGATCCATTGCCTGTATTTGCAGGTGACTCAGCCATATTCCACCAAGCATGATTCTGGGTATTTCAAAAATAAAAGGCACAGTGCTTATCTGTGAGGATCTCCTGGTCTAGTGAGGGAAACATGTGTAGGCAAAAATTCCACTATGATGGAATAAAGGATGAGCCAAGGAATGAGCAGAGGAACAACAAGGGCATGGACGGAGGAGTTGGCCATGGGACAACCAAGGGAGGATATTACAGGAAGAAAGGCAGCAGGCACAGAGGCTGACTAAGCACGAGGAAGGCTGTGTGCTAGAGTAAGTCTCAGAAAGCCGAGGCTCACCTTGATGTAAACATCGTGATGGCAAGCCATGGACTGCACTGTGATTGTGGTCACAAGCAGAAAAGAAAGGAGGGGATTCCTGTTCATTCCTGGAAAAAATCAACCCAAGATGCATATCTTTATTTCTGACTTAGATCAGTAATTCTTTAAATATTGCTTGATGTTTATGTGAAGCCAGGGGTCCGTATACCTACTGTTAAATCCTGACTTTGTTGATTATCGAAGTCACTGCTTTTTTGAGCCTCACTTAATCGACAGAGAAGTAACATGCTTCATAATGTTACTATGAAAACTAACCTGAAATGCCAAGAGTTAGTTACTATGTTGGAACTAACTGAAATATATTTGTGAACTGTATTTCCCTTCCCCTTCCTCTCATGCACCATAGTGACTGTTAGTGTTTCACAGGATACTGTACAAGTTCTTGGCAATTTGCACAGTCATGCAGGCTGCAAGATCTTCTGGTCTTCCTTTCTTTTCTGTACCAGTTCTCGGTTGGCATCTCTCTTCCATTCCACCTAGCACTCCTGCCAAACCTTCCCATCCAACCCCACCCATCTCTCTGCACATGGCCTTGCCCTATCTTTCATCAAGAAAACTGAGGCCACTAACCTCAGATTGTTCCACATCCAACAGCAACCAAAAAACCACTATGTCATTTCCTTCTTTGCAGGGTTCCGGGGAAGAAGACATGTCTTCTGTTCAAGATGCTGTCCTGCTCCACTCTGACACATGTAGAGTCCCACCCTGCCTTCCATCCCCATCTCAGCCTTTTACTCATCATCTACTTTCACTTTTGGAATCTTGCCCCATCCATAATCCCCTTTGGTCTATAATTTTTTTTCTGTTGCTTTCTTTAGTTCACTGCCTTCAGACTATAAATACACCAAGACATGCCTATTAATGAGCAAGTCTCTGGTGACCTCTCCTTTACCGTTCAACCAAGAATCTTGAAATTACACCTTCACTCGGGCTCTTTACTTCCTCAGTTCTTTTTCTCCTTGGGAATTAGAAGTTTATTTTATCTATTTATTTATTTATTGTATTTTTTTTAGGGAATAAGTGTGTACAGGGTGTTCAGGGTCTCACTACTAGATCAGACTCGTAGTGATCTGCCTGTTTACAGCCTCCCAAGAGCTGGGATTACAGGCACATGCCACCATACCCAGTCTCAATTGCCATCTTAGTGGGCCCTGAAGGTGGGGCCGGCATGGAAGGACCAGGAATTGAACCCCTGGCTCTTGTGCCTGCCTGCAGGTGCTTTAAATTGCTCAGCTATTTGGCCAGCTCTTAGAAGTTTATTTTATTAATTGTTATTATTCAGTCACAGCAAACATGGTGCAATCTCAGGGGTGTTAATCCAGAGGAAAGTCTGCAGGGTCACAATAGTTATTTTTTCCTGGTATTTTGCTCTTCTTAAATTCCACATTGCCTTGTGGGCAAGGCTGTCTTTTCAATGACTAGCTTAGACACAAATAAGATCTTCTCTAAGCAGTGACTTTCCAATAACTGTGAACTTGGTGGCCCCAACCAAGAGGGCCTTCTCTGGTCAAATGTTTTACAAGGACTTAATATCTGATAATTTTCTATTAAAATAAGGCCTTTGTATGTCACTTTCTACTGGTGACCGGCAAAGTACACCATGGAAAAGAATGGCATAATCTATGGCCATCAGCTTGTCCACTTTATGTCTTAGTCGCTTTCTTCTCATTGCTGACTCAAAATACCCAACACCCAAAGTTAAGGAAAGAAAGGTTTATTTAGCTCACAGTTTGTGGAAGATTCAGACTGTAATCAGCTGGCTCCAAGGCAGAGCTGCCTGGCACAGGGGCAACAGCTCCAGGTGGCAGAAGACAGCAAAACAGTAAGAGCAAAAAGGGAGACAGCAAGCCTGTTTTCCTTCCTCATGCTGTACGCCAGCTAAGGCTATCCATCCACACCCTCTCCGTGGTCTCCTCTTCCACAAGCTCAGGAAGAGGATGCTAACTGAGAGAGGACCCTGACCCTCTTAGTTAAACTCCTCAAGTTAACACAATTATCAACCACACATCTTTTTTCCAACTTCTGTGTGGATTTGGTCTTCTTAAATGACTCTGACAGAACAAAGTTTCTGGCCAAAGTGGTAGACTCAGGCAGATTGTAGGAACACAGCCACTCTATGGTCCAGAGGTGTCAGGATGTCATGACATCAGACACCTACAGGTGTCCTTCTGATCCGCTGATTTGTTTTCCAACACTGTCTAGCACAATTACAAATTTAATCCTCACCTCCCCAAGCTGATGGCTCTCAAATCTAGTTCTCCAAAACCAACAGTGCTACCTGACTTCAGATTTGCTCAACTGTAGCCTGCTAGACATCTGCCCTGGAAACTGCACAAGGAAACTAACACGGCTCAGCTGCACACAACATTGCCTACAGTCCCTGGTTTGGATTCCTTTCCTTTCCTTCCTCTCTCTGTATCAGTCATTGCAATCCCCTTAGTTACCAAAGGCAGAAAGCTAGGACTCATCCCCAACTATTCTAATTCACCCCAATACAATTGGCCATTAAATCCTTGTTCCGTAAGTGCCTAACCATACTTTGGATTGAATTGCCCTCTCTATAGTTTTCCTTCTGCCCTAGCTCAACACTCAGCCTCCTGGTGAATCTACTTCAGCCCTGCTAGGTTGATCTCCCTTGCTCTGGTCTCCTTTTATATCCATCTTCTCCCCTTTCTATCCATGCTCTACATGGTTATCAGAACAATTGTATTAGTCTTTGTTGTCTTACTATAACAAAATGTCAGGCTAAGTTTATAAAGAGGCATCACTGGGGCATAGAGCTCACTGGTAGTGCTTACCTAGCATGTGTGAGGCCCTGGGTTTAATTCCCACTATCACAGAATGGATAAATAAATATGAAAATTTCTTTTTAGAAAAAAAAGAAGAAGACAGAAGTTTACTTAGCTCATAGTTCTGAAGGCTGTAAGTCCAAAACTGGGCAGCCCCATTGGTTGGGCCTCTGGTGAGGGCCTCATGGCAGATGGTGTGATGGCGAGGGCTCCGTGGGAGGAAGAGACTTAAATTACCAAATGGAAAGCCAGAAAGCCACTTAAGCACTCACTTTTGTGACAACTTGCTCTCAGGAGTACTCAAGGGACCCATGAAAACTACCTCAGTCCTGTCTGTAGGCGACTCACAGGTGACCAAAGGACCTCCTATAGAGTTTATGGTCAAAAGTTCCCTATCGCCAAATGAAGGCCCAGGCCATCACATGAACCCTGTGCATACCCACTCAAGCCATATCCAAACCAGTGCACAAAGTGATCTACATTGCAAAAGACATATAAAAGACTCAGTATGGTGTCAAAGATGTCTTAAAACTCCATGTAAGAAAATAAATGGCCCAATATGAAGCTTGTAAAAGCTGAACAAATACTTCATCAACAAATATACGTAATAGACAGCAAATAAACATTTGAGAAGCTATCCATATTACACATGAACAGAGAATCGTAAGCTGAACACGTTATCACTACACAGCCTGTTAGAATGATTAAAATCTGAAACCCTAACAATAAAACAGGCAGGCAAGGATGTGGAGTAACAAGAATTCTCATTTGGTTCTGGCAGGAATGCAGTATGGTTTGGCCCGCTTGGAAGACAATTTAGCAGTTTCTTACAAAACTAAACATACTCTCAACATATAATCCAACAATCATGTTTCTCAGTTATTTACCTAAATAGATGGGAAACTTATGTCCACACAATAGCCTGCACGTGGATGTTCATAGCAGCTTTATTCACGATTGACAAAACTGGGAAGCTACACGAATGTCTTTACGTAGGTGAGTGAGTAATCTGTGGAGCATCCAGACATTGCAACGTTCAGTGTTAAAAAGCAATGAGCTATCACAGTACTAAGTGAGAGAAATGAAAAGAACACACGCTATTTGAATCTAACTACATTGCATTCTGGGAAAGGCAAAACCTTGGCGACAGTAACAAGATCTGCAGGGCGTGGGGGTGGCACACACCTGCGATGCCAGCACTTGAGGGGCTGAGAGAAGGGGATTGCTGCACACTTTGAGCCAAGCCTGGCTACACAGTGAGTTCAAGGTCAATCTAGACTAAATAGTGAGACTCTGTCTTAAACAAACAAACAATCAGTACTCCCTAAAGGTTGTAGGGAGAGAGGCATGGTCAGGAAGCACGCACAGACATTTCAGTATTGGGGGAGCAGTGAAATTATTCTATAAACCACTACTTGGTAGATACTTGTCGTGACTGTGTAAAACCCACTGAATATATAGATATTCAGAGTGAAGCCAAATATGAATTATGAACTTCAAGGACTATTGATGTGGCCACATAGTTTCATTGATTATAAAAAGCATCCCATTCTGGTGTGAGATATCGCTGGGAAAGGGCAGGGGATATGCAATCTCTTGCTATATTTTCTGCTCAATTTTGCTGTGAATCTAAAGCTACTCTAAAATATCAACTTTATTAATAATAAAGGAAGAGATAAACAGGTTTCCCTAGATTTCCTCTGTGTCTCCTCACAAACTTAAATGTAGATGTGTCTAAAGGCCACAGTGGACTACACAATGACATAACCCTACCAGAGGGCAGGGCAATGAAACTTGGGTGCTCCTCCAAAGGAATTCAAGAAGCTGGGCAAGGAGGTGTAGGGCTGCAATCCCAGCTACGTGGAAGGCTGAGGCAGGAGGATCACAACTTCAAGGTCAGCCTGGGTAATTGGTAAGATCTTGTATATATATATATATATATATATATATATATATCGCTTATACACAAGATATAACCTCCTTTTTAGCCCCCAGCTGACACTGGGAGTTATATAAAAAAAGAAAGGGGCGTAATTTTGCGACCACAGTTTATTTTTTTAAAATTTTATTTATTTTTCTTTTTTTCTGTATTTTAGGAAAGGCTCTACAGCGTGTTCAGGGTCTCACTACTAGATCAGACTCATAGTGATTCTCCTGTTTGTAGCCTCCCAAGTGCTGGGAGTACAGGTGGGTACCACCATGCCAGTCTCAATTGCTGTCTCAGCGTGCCCCAGGGGCGGGGCTGGCACAGCAGGCCCATGGATCCAATGCCCAGCCCTGCGTCTGCTTGCAGTTGCTTTAATTTGCTGAGCTATTTGGCTGGGCCGTTAAATTTTATTTTAAAGAGAAAAAATAAAACAAAATATGTGAAAAAACATTGAACATAATTGGTCACTTCAGAAATGTAAATAAAAACAGCACTGAGATTCCATCTTACTCCAGAAAGAATGGGTATCATCAAGAGTCATCCACTATCAAATGCTGGAGGGGCTGTGGGGAAAAAGAAACCCTTCTCCACTCTTGGTGGGAGTGCAGACTGGTACAACCACTATGGAAATCAGTGTTGGGATTCCTCAAAAAAGCTAGCTATTCTCCACCTGGGTATTTTTCCAAAAGAGCTGAAAACATCATTTGGGTTATTCCCAAGATCTAGCTATTACAAATTGTGCTGCTATAAACATGGGTGCACATCTATTGCTGTGGTGTGATGTTTTAAATTCTTTTGGGAAGATACCCAGCAGGAGAATAACTGGGTCAAATGGGACCTCTAATTTTTTTTGGAACTGGAGGAAAAACTAGCAATTCTATATTTTTTTTTTGAGGAATCTCTACATGGGTTGCCATGGTGGTTGTACCATTCTATACCCTCTGTTTTATCAGTTTATCCCTTACCTTACCCTAAATTGTAACAAAGGAATTTATGATACTATAGCTCAGCATTGTTTGAGGTGGGTTACAATAGTCTGTGAGATAGATTATAATACAAAACTACATGAAGAAAAACCAAATAAGTAAGACGTTATATACACAAAGTAGGGTAGTATGTGTTATGGTTTGTGTCTAGGTGTCCCCCCAAAGTCTCATGCAGTCATGGGGTGGCTTCTGGAGTTTGTGATTGATTATTGTTGGTGAGGATGCTGCACTTGCCCAGGAGCAGGTAGTTTGTATTGCAATGTATGGATGGAGGGGAGAGAGGCTGGCTAGCCGCCAGAGCTGCTGCTCCTGCCTTTGCTGTCTTGCTCTTTGCAGCCACCATGAAAGGTTTCTCTCTGACATGTGCCTCCCCGCCTTGGAGCCAACTGAGTACGGATTGAAACCTCCAGTAACTGTGAGCTAAACAAACCATTTCTTCCTTCATTTGGGGTGCTGGGTATTTGTGCCAGCAATGAGAGAAGAGTAACTGAGACAGAATGCAAAACCATGTGGCATTACATTGTTCTTACATTTAAACAATGAGTTTAATGTGGACATGCCATGAAATTAAGGCATCTTTATTGAAAGGAATTATTATATACCTTTTCCCATATGAATTCAGAAGAGCTATAAAATCTAATGATCACTGATGGGGGGGGGCTTTCAAGCAGCAAAAGGGCTATCAACTGGATCATAAACCCTCTGAAGCAGCTGGTGGGACTTCTTTGTTTCAGATGCTTCTCTCTGTCCTCTTCAGTCTCCAGTCCGCACCTCCCCTCACCACCTTTAATCCTGAGTCTCCCCATTAAGTTGAAGCTCTGCTATTTCTCCCTGGGAATTACAATTCTGATGCTGTTCCCTGGAGAGGAGAGAAAGCAATGAGGCCAGCACTTGGGAGAAAAAGCATTGAAGACTGCAAAGCTGTGAGGAAATTCTGTTCATCATCAAATTGTAACTTCTCACTAGAGGAAGTCACTTGATCTTTTCGGCCAACGCTGGGAAAAGCAACACATCTATTTAATACTGAACTTAGTTCACCTCTTCATTCAGTACGATTCATCCCTACTCCCTCCAAAGAGATCTGCTTGCTTGGAAAAAATTCAGCCTCCAGATTACCAAGAGTTTGTGAGTTACTCTTTTTCCTCTAACACCTAGTGCTGCAAGTTAAAACACAAATTACAGGCCTCAGAGGAAAGGAGGATGTGTAAATAAAGTGACTGCAGCTGCTTCTGAAAGGGTCCCAGCAACAGAAGTGACATTTGGTTTGCCAAGTTACTGCAAAAAGACACACATTTCAACATATTTTGGATCTGTTAATAATTTTAGTTTTTTAAAATTTATTTATTTATTTATTTGGTATAGGGTCTTGCTATGCAGCTTAGATTCTCAGCCATCCTCCTGTCTCAGCCTCCCCAGTGCTGAGATTACAGGCTTGCACCACCACGCCTAGTTTTGGTGGCTGGCACAGTGCACCCAGGATTCCAGGGCTAGCATGGCATGCGGTATCAGGGATCAAACCTGGATCCTTGAGCTTGCCAAGCAGGCACTTAAACCACTGAGCTATCTCTCTAGCCCAATAATTTTAATACAAGTGTTTCTAGTACACATGCACTATAAAATTTTTGGGGAGTACAAAGAGACATGAGGTAAAAATACCTTATTACCACCCAATAGCAATCCCTATTAATATTTAGGGTTGGTTTTCTCTGGCTCCCCCAGTTCCTTTGGGGTCCCCTTATTTCTTGCTGCCTTTTCTGACATCTTCCTTTGCCTGGGTTTCGGTCTCTTGAAAAGCTGGAATTTTAAGTGCATAATGTTATATAACTTGTTTTCTTTGTTTAATCATGTATAATAAATACTTCTTTCATTTTTAAACACACACAACCACAAGAGGATAATTCAGCTGAAAGTTCTTAATTCAGCACCTGTTTATGTGCAGCTGCAATTCCTTCATTCCCAAGTGCTCATGGAGTGCTCATGCTGAGTCCATTGTGGTGAGGAGATGTGGGTTCTTGGAGTTTTCAACCCAATGAGGAGGACAGATGCTAAGTGACAACTATGTGGGAAATCGTCTTGGCAAACTGCTCATACATGCTTGATTAGCATTGGTTGTGAACTAAAAAGTAAGTGGCTGCCTACTGCAAGTCCCCATGACTGAGGTTTGCCATTAGTGGTTTGCTAGCAAGACACATGCACAGAGAGCACAGCTATCAGCTGGAACAGAGGCTCACGTCAGCCAGAGTCCCTTTCTATGGCTTGCTGGCTGTAGAGAAGATGTAGTGAGGTTTCAAAATGACCTTCAAACTCAGCCCAAAAGAGAAAGAGAGGGAAACATTGTTCAGGCTGTCTAGCCATCAAGCCTCAAGTAGAAGCGAGGGGAGGCCAGGAGATTGAGTTCTAACAGGCAGCCCCGCGGAGGCTGTCCTCCAATCGCTGATAGAGGAGTGGACACCAGAGCTTTGGGGCTTCCTCTATGCACTGGGCCCCAAGGGGCTCAACACAGTACCACGCACAGCTTCCACAACCAAAACATAGAAGAAAATTTTTAATTTTTACAAAAATGTCAGAAATAGACTCTGAGTGGCTTAGAAAGAGCAAATTTTAAAATGTAACATTCTGGCCCTCAGAGTTCAAGGAACTGTTGAGATAGACCCCGGGGCTGGCCTTTAATAATTCTCCTTTGAAACTGTGTAAGATGCATTGAGTTTGCGCTTGCTGATTGTTTCTTTTTTAGAAGACTAAGCAGGCTGAGCACAAGGCGCCGGCCCACACACACACTCAACACAATCAACATCAGTCCTTTGTGCCGCGTCCTACTGCGGACTGCTTTCAGGTCTGTGGTCGACTGTAGCGTCCTATTCTTTGTGCCTGTGCAGCAGCTCTCTTCCTGCATTTGTGCAGCTGACTTACCTTGCTTACATTTGTCCCGGTGGAGCAGCAAAGCTGAAGGTTCTGACACACCATCTCTCCAATCTAAATGGACAAGGGAACCACAGCAAAAGCCCAAGCGGCCCCTGTCTTAGATTTATGGGTGAGCAGGGGTGTTGTTATCCCTAAAAATAATGAGAGTCCATGTCCGCAGGGGCTGTACAGCCAGAGCAATAATTTCAAAGCTGAGTATCAGCAGAAAAACTAATGAGACCATTTAAAGTGTGTGTTAATGTGGTATATGTGTAAAATTAACAACCCTTTGATAGCTGACCACAACCACCCTCCT
Source organism: Octodon degus (assembly GCF_000260255.1). NCBI lineage: Eukaryota > Metazoa > Chordata > Mammalia > Rodentia > Octodontidae > Octodon > Octodon degus. Next base: position 3,664,982 of record NW_004524656.1, on the reverse strand, counting down.
GAGGTCAATCTGAAAGTTACAGAGAAGACTGCTTCTGTGAGGCAGTGTGCCAGTCATGAGTGGGAAGTCACTGAAGCCTGGGAACAATCCAGCTGCGTCCTAAAATTAATATTGTGTGAAGTTATCCCCCATTTAAATGCTGTTCTGTGACAGCTGCCTGGGATGTTTCTGGGAGCTGCAGCAGCTTGGAGCATTCGAGATTCTACTTCTGGACCATTCTCCCTCTTCAGTTAATCACTGCCAAGCAAAGCTATCACCTTAATATATCACCTTAATAATAACCCGGCAAACCATCCCCTTAATAATCACCTGACCTTAATAATGACCTCATTGAGTGCATGATGTGCACCAAGCTCCATGCTAGACGCTGTCCACTATCTCAGCTAGTGCTTCCAACAGTGCTGTGAGATAAGGGGTAGCAGTGACCTGTTTAACAGGTGGGAAATCTGATGCTCCGAACGTGACTTGTACCAGGTCACAAGCAAGAGATGGAGAGGTGCAAGTTTCACCTGGGCCATCTAATTCTAACAGATTCTGTGTCTCCTTATGAGGGGTGCTGACAATAGATCCCAAGGCCTCTACCACCGAGCTACATCCCTAGCCCTTTAGCAGATGCTTTTTGGGTTTAGAGAGGACATTTCTTTTTAATGAAGAGCTGGAGTAGGATTCCTTTACTCTGGGTGTGTGTGTGTGTGTGTGTGTGTGTGTGTGTGTGTGTGTGTAAATTCTTTAGTATATTCTAACCAAAGCTCAGGAATATTTTCAACCAACAGATCAGTGTCTCCACTTCTGATGGGCTGGGTCAGAGGCATCAGCATTCTGCTGTAGTAAGGGACTACTACTAATCCTGTCCCCAGCAACAGGACAGAAGGAGAAAGGGGGCAGGATCTGGTTGAAATGCAGCCAAGGAGAAGGACAAAGCCTTCCAGAAATGAATCCCACCCATGGAGACATCTGGGGATCTCTTCACTACCCAGCATTTTCTAAACTTGTATGGATCAGAGAGGAGGCATCTATGATATCCTCCTAATGTCCTGGCCTCATGGCGAATGGGAAGCCCCTCGAACTGGCCATGTACACTACCTCACATCAATGTTTCTGACTCTACCACTCCTCATTTCCTCAATCTGAGGGGACAGCAGGGGGTCACCTTTCTGGGGTGTGTTTCCCAGGGTACCTGGGGGCAAAGTCCCGATTTACTTATCACATCAAATCATGCAAGTCACACTAAAGCCGCCTCTGTCAGAGAAAAATTGAAGGTCTTTCAGAAACTATCAGAAATGCAGCCAAGACAACCATCCTTTCCCTTTTAGAGGAGAAGAAAGAGAGGCAGTCAGTTGACAGGGAGGGAAAGCTTCTGGCAAGAAGCATAACCCAACTTCCAGTCCCAGGGTAGAAGAGAGAAAGAATTGAAAAAGACATAGTCAGCAACTTACACTTCTTGCTAGTTTCACAAACAAGATCCCCTGGCTGACCTTTCAGGCCAGCTGGGAAATTATACCACACACTGAGCATGCAAATAGGACCCACACTGTCTCTTGTTGCCACTCCGTCCACTGCTCTTCTAAACCCTTGCATAGCCCCCTGGGGCCACCTCAGCTACACTGAAGAATCCCAAATGAACACATCTTGGCAGGGGGCAAAGATGGGGCCAGGAATAAGGATGCAATACCAAGATGGTTCTGAGGACCTTGTGCTGAGCTGCATCCTGGGACATGAGTCTTAGTGGCTCAGGTGACAGGCCCATTCGTTCATGAAGAGAGTGGGAGATTCCAGCCCCACCATGCTGGATCCCAGGCGCTCAGGTCTCTGTCTTGAAAACACAGTGCAAATAGCCCTCAGGCTACCAGACAGATGCCAGCTTATCCTTGGGATTATGCATCTTTTACAGTAACCTGACACATTCCATCATCTTCAAAAATCCAATTCAATGTCCTAGACTATCTGGCCCCAACCTACTTCCACTGTCTGTCTTGAAGGACCCTACAGAAGCAGCCCATGGGGGCTCTCAATTACTCTCTGACCTACTGACTACCTTTCCATGAGCTGTTCTCCTTGCCAGCCTTGCCTTTCCCTCATTGTTCTATTCATAAGATATCAATAAACTATGAGCAGAATACCTCCTATTGCTTCTATGTACTAGCGTATTTTAGCTACGCACTTGCAAGATTCTCCCTGCCATATTGTAATATTGTACATTCTTTGTATTTAGGGGAAGCTGATGGCTCTGATCTGTGTCTCAGATGAGATAGCTCCTCCTTTGTTTCACCAAACTCAGCTCCTACCTTTTAAACAGGTTTCTTTACCTCCTCTGGCTGATGCTCTGGTTTCTTTTTGGGGTTTAGTGACACCTCTGCAGAAAGTGGCACATCGAGACCTGTGCAGGTACTTTGGAAGACTATTTGAAGAACATCACCCAGCAGGGAGTGGAGCTGGGTAGGAGGACAGGGTGCTGCATGGCATACTCATATGGTTCTTCATATAAAGTGTCCTGTGAATTGTACTGGAGAAGGTGGAAGCTGGAAGACTAATTAAGTGGCTTTTTAACAATGTAGGCAGAAAATCATAGGTAACTCAGCTAAAGCAAAGGCATAGCAAATATAAATGAGAACTAAAGGAAAAGCACAAGACCCAGGATGGTTGGGATCACTTTATTCTGTGCCTGCCTATTACCCATTTTTCTTCATACTCGTAACAGAATTCAGATTCATCTTTCTCTAAGAACTCATTTTAACATTCACAGGCATTAAGGAGAGTCACATAGAGAGAAAACATCCTCTCAGGATTTCACAGAGAGGAAATTGGCCAAGCAATGGCCGTTACTCATCCACATGGCTGACACTGACAGAGGTTCTACAATCTCTGTACAGGATCTCAGGATAAATCCTGAGGGGATTTCACTGACCTTATCAGATCCAAAAGCTACATTCTTGTTGCATAGGTCCTGCTTTACCTTGGTCTTAACCATCCAGCAGAAAAGTATAAAAATGAAGTATAAGAAGTAAAGCCATGTTGTTATGTTGAGCTGTAGGGGACTCAACAACTTTTGGCATTGCCAGTCAATTGGAAGACCCAATACTATTATGGGCTACTGGACTATTTTGGAATATTTTGATGAGTTCACACACCTATAATATTCAAATGACGGAACTAAACAGAAAAAAGGGATACAGATGAATGACATTTTGTATCTGTGTATTCAAAATGGTTAGGATCGATATATAGCTACATTCTCTTAATTCAATGAATAGAGGGATTTGTTCTAATAGTGTTTGTAAATAGGATATCATGCCTGCATTTTGTACAACAAATAACCACTAGGAAGACAGTATGCAATGTGTTAATTATTGAAACTGTCCTACCAATTTGATTTGAAACTGTCTTATTGCTATTTGTTTTTCAATAAAATTATGGAAAAAAATTCACAGGCATTGTGGCTTGCAAAAGGTACATACCCCAAATTTAGCCAATAAGAAGACCATAACCCCTGAGGACTGGTGTGGAGTAGGCTTGGGTGGTCAGTGGAAGCCATATCTGAGGCCTTGTTAATGCCATTGAGAAAGAGACACTTGTTTTCGTTCTTGGCTGGTAGGACCAAAAAGAGGGCCTTTCGAAAATGAGAATACACTTAAAAGCACAGCAAAATGAAAGAACTGTGTTAACATCTTCTAAGACTTAGATTCTACTGTGTCTGACTCAGCGAACTCCTCAGTCCGCCGTCTCCAGATCAGTGCACTTGCTCTGGGCTTAAATCAACTGAGCTGTATTTCTGTCATATCCAATTGAAACCCCTGAGCAGAAGAAGGACTTCCCTAATGCTGGACCCCAGGTAAACTGAGTCAGTGCTGCCTTGATGTCTGGAAACCCGGGAGGAAGATAATTACCACCATCTATTGTCAGGACACAAAACACAAGGCTAATACAAACATTGATGCTTAGAAAGCAGGGCCCTGTATGAGTTGAAACTTGTGTAAAAAAAAAAATCAAACAAAGTTTGTATGCGCAGAGAAGGTAAGAAAAATGATATAATTTTAAGAGATGATAGGAAGTGGAATTAATTCAACTGCTATTGTACTTCTGCATTCACTATTAAGTGATTTCTTTAAACTGAAAAGAATACCACGAATGACATAAAAGGAGAACTGAAAGTGAAGATATAGAGCAATGAATGTAGGGCAAATGACTTTGCTCAGTAAAAATTTAATTCTGCCTCCAGGCCTACGGGATGACGCCCTCGAGCACGGGAGGAAACTGAAGGCTCAGGTAATCTTTAAAATATCACAAAAAAGAGAGAAGGTGCCAAAAGATGGTGTCCCAACTTGCATCAAAGGAGAAGGGTTGGCTTTTGAAGGACTTACACTAAAGATCTCGACACAAGTCCTGCTATGGCTTGAGTGTGTTCCCCTGAAGTTCATGCATTTGGAAATTTTAACCACCAAAGCTATGAGGGAATGGTATTCAGAGGTGGAACCCTTGGAAGGTCATTAGTATCAGGTGAGGATGGAGCCTGCCTGATACCATTAGTGGCTTTGTCAGTAGATGGGAGATCTGAGTTCACACTCCTGCTCTATTTCACCAAGAAGCACGCCCCTCCCCCGCACCATGCTATGCTGTAGTGAGGAGATGCCAGTACTATGTTCTTGCCAACTAGACACCAAGCAAATGCTATCAGCATGCTTCTGCGCATCCTCCAGAGTTGTGAGCCAAATAAATTTCTCCTTGTTACACATTACTCAGCACCAGGTATTTTGCTATAGTAACAGAAAACAGACAAAGACATATCCAAGGTAGATTTTATACTTGATTGTTAAACAAGTGGATATAAATACTTTAAAAATGAATGTAGTTATCACTGGAAGTTAAGTGTGATTTCACATGAATAAAAGACATAAAACAATCTTTCCCAATTCTTCATAATCCCCACAAGATTATAAAGAATCTGGTATCCACTGAACTGTTCATCTCATTCCACTTCCACCATCACCCACCATCACCCACCACACACACACACACACACACACACACACACATACCCCTAAAGTGACACCAAGCTTCACTGTGTTCCAAATACATTTCTGCCACAGGAGATTTGCTCTCATTATTCTTGTCACCTGGACCCCTTTCCCTCTCATATTAGCCCAGCAGGCTACTACTCATCTGCTAGATTATCTCAATAGGAGCTTCTCAACAAGGACTACTATTTTTTTTCTCAAAGTTTTATTGATAAACAGATAGCAATGAGACAGTTTCAAATCAAATCGGAAGTACAGTTTCAACAAATAATATACTGCATAT
>NW_004524656.1:3653665-3659322 GCF_000260255.1 Octodon degus | reverse complement strand
CAAGAGTTGTAGCTTTTTGGTCTGAGAAGGTCAGTGAAATGCCCTCAGGATTTATCCTGAGATCCTGTACCTCAGATTGTAGAACCTTTGTCAGTGCATCCATGTGGATGAGTCACGGCCCTTGCTTGGCCAATGTGCTCTCTGTGAAAGCCTGAGAAGGACTACTATTAATCAGCCTTATAGAGAAGGAAATATTGGACTATGGGACAACAAGGATGAGACCTAAGTGCACGAGGCTAGGTGAAATGGGTCAGTCATAGACTAATACTGCGTGAGTCCACTTACGAGTGAGGCCCAAAATAGCCAAGTACATGGCTTTGAAGGGTGAAATAGTGTACGTCAGGGGCTGGTGGGAAGGCAAAGTGGGAGTTTCTAAGTAGTAGGCATGAAGTCTCAGTTAATCAGGATGAATAATTTCTAGAGTTTCATTATACAACACTGGATCTACAGTCAATAATAATTTGTCTTAACTCTTACATATGATAAGAGCTAAATCTCATGTTAAAGATAATTAGAAGAATAATATAAGATGAATTTAAGTGGAATAACATGCAGTATAAAGGCTTTAGTATAATAACTCCTACTCAGTCACTTTTGTTGTAGTAAGGGTTTGCGAGGGGAACAGTTTAATACAGGACACATACTTTATGGGATTATTTTACAGTAGTCACCTAAGGAGTTTAGTACAAAAGAGTGCAGGAAATCTTTCCATGCACTAAAGAACCAAAGAGTCCATCTGAGGGTCTGGACTGCATGAGAATGTCCTGCAGGAGTTGAGCTAGAGACCTAGACCATCTCATAGTGCCCCTTGCAGCCCAACTGGAGGCCAAGGCTCATGAAAATGTCTCGCACAAGCCTGCTTCACAGATCTGTGCTAGGAAGGCCCAAAGGTCAGCGGTGGAAACTAGAAAGTCTGTGCCAGTGGGATGAAGGATCTGTGCTAGCAGGCTGAGGAATCTGCACTGGAGCCAGGAAGCAATGCTCAAGGTAAGCACCAGAGCTCCCCTGAAAGGTACCACAGCCATCCTCAGGGACAATGAGGTCCTGAGCTCCTCCAATGATGAGAACAGCCAGTCTATATCAGGAAAGCCAGTACAATGAGCTCCTCCAGAACACTGACCAGGGCACCAGCTTCTCCTCTGGAGGGAGGAAGTGATGCTCAAAGTAAGGGCTGGAGTTCCCCAACGTGAACAATAGCCATTCTCAGTGATAACAGAAATGAGAACAGCCAAGTTCCTACCAGGAAAGCCAGCATGACAAGCTCCTCCAGAAGAACCAACAGCACCAGGAAAACCAGCAGCTCCCAAAAGCTTCTCTTTTTCTTCTCCTCCAGTTCTGCCTCTTCTGCTGCTGGCAACAATCCTCAGGTGGGCCTCCCACACCTAGCACCATGCTGGTTCAGCTCAGCTGGGTGCTACATGTTGACCACCAGTTGTCAGTCCACCACAACTTTTCCCATGATGTCATTTTACTTGCTCCATAGTTATCCCTATCTAAAAGGATCATATTTGTTTAATTCTGTATTATCTGTCTCTACCTCCTGAAACTATGTTCCCCTAAATAGCAGGAGGCTGCTTGGTTCTGGAAATATGGCTAGTCCTAGTGGGATGTGTTATACCTAAAAATACACACAGGAGTTTGATGACCAGGTATAAAAAAGAATGCAAAATCTCATTAAAAATATTTTGCTTATATTCAGTTAAATATAATATAATATTAAAATTATAGCAACCCCCTTTATCTTTGGTTTTACTTTTGGAATTTTATTTTCCTATAGTCATCTGTGATCTATAAACATGCAACAGAAAATTTCACAAACAAAAAATCATTTGTTTTGTGTAATTCTTACTAAAGTACATTATTATAATTGTTCCATTATACCATTAGTCATTCTTGTTAATGTGTTACTCAGGCTAATTTATAAATTAAACTAAATCACACATATGTAAATATAGGAAGATACAGAGTATTTTTAGGGCTTTGTGTTACCTGTATCTGAAGACCATGTTGGAGGGCTGGAGAGATAGCTCAGTAGAATAAGCACTTGCCTGGTAAGCACAAGATCCTGAGTTCAATCCGTGGTCCTGCACTCCAGAATGTATGATTCTAGTGTTTCTAGTGTGCTGGATCCAGTGAAGTAACTCTTTTCCTCTCTCTCTCTCTCTCTCTCTCTCTCTCTCTCTCTCTCTCTCCCTCTCTTTCTCTCTCTCTCTCCTCCCTCCGTTGGTATCACCTTTATCCACAGCACACTTCAATCTTACTGTTAAGAGTTATTAGATAGTGAAAGTGAAGTTTGGTAAATACAGTGCTTACTTTCTTTCTTGTTATTTGAAATTTAAGGAATGGATAAATTTATTATATGGATATAAATAAAAGGAAGTTGATAATGAAAGAAAATTAAACAACTGTTAAAAATAATTTTTTAAAAAAGACCATGTTGGAATGTATACTTTATGAAAGAGGGGAGACTACTATATATTCTTACATTTATTATAATTCATGCATCATAGATATTCAGTTTAAAAGTTACTAATTGAGTTCCTAAACTTCCCTTAAAATGAGGTCATTCGTCAGGCAAAGGACTAATATCTAGAATACAAAAGGAACTTAAAAACCCCACCAATTGGAAACAGCAGTTCCAGAACACGGTCAAACATTGTTATAGCTTGAGAACACAGCATCATTACCATTGCAGTACGGATTCTTGGGTCTCATCCCAGGCCTACCATATCAGACTCTCGGGCTGCTGTCCAATGTCAAACTTACTGCCTGGCAAACAGATGTGCTGCTCATCTTGGAAGCATTCTAGTAGTGGCTAGATGTTCAAACTTTTGAAAAGTCAGTGGAAGTTCTCAGCTGGAGGGAGTTACTATGCATTGGGAAATCTCTCTAATATGACACTCCGATTTTATGAATGGAGTTGGAGTTAGAATTTGTCCCCAAACTCTGTCCTTAGCCCTTTTGAGCTATAGCAGTAAGAATGCATGCTCAACGGGATGTTATCTTTTCCACGAATACTTCTAATTCTCTAACAGAAACAAGACTTGTTCATGACCATCATGCAGATTCTGATATATTTCCCAGAAAGAAAAAAATCAATATAGCCAATTAAGAAATACAGAGAAACAATGACAAGGATAATTTAAATTCATATTTCAGTTGAGAAGATAATACAATCTTAAACTTGAATGTGGAATGGCTATTGATATATTGCAAACCTGATTATGAAAGGGAATTAGCAAGAGCCAACATCAAAGGAGCTATGATGTTTTGAAGATTTCCCCTTCTTTCTCTCTACCTTGTGTTTTCTTCTTTCTCATACCCTGCGAGGGACAGTTCACATGGACTCTGATACTATGTCAGTCCTTCTCCTTCTGCTTCTCCCAACTGTTGGATCCAATTCCAAATGCTCAGTCCTGCTCTACTTCCCAGCCAATCTTTATTAAGTTGCGTAAGCCCATGTTCCTCCATCCAACATGTGTTCATTGAGCCTTTGATTTAAACGGTGCCCTGTGCTTTTAGATGGGGATAGAAACTTGAAGGATATAACCCTTCCCTAATCCTTCAGGCAAGGAGGCAAACAGAATATTCTAGCAATCAACCATCTCTAAATCCAATTCAGTCTCTTGTGTGGGCTCCCTGGCTGGCCACAACATGACAGAAAATCAGAAAGGGAAACAGCCATGAACAGAAGGGGATAAGAACATGGGGTGGCCCTACTTTCTAGTGATCTATGGTCTGAGAACTAACTCTTCTTCACAAGACTGGCATTAACCCCTCCCAAGGGCAGAACTCAGTTGACTTAATTACCTTGCAAAAGGGCCCGCATCTTTCAGATTCCATCAACTGGGCAGCACCACCCTAGGTATCAAGCTTGGTGCATGTGAACCCTTGGGAGCACACTAAAGCCATGCATGAACCAGAGCACCGTTTTAAATACTTCCTCTTACATATTAGCAATTGGTAGATCTGAAAAGCATCAAGAAATTGATGGGATGCTCTCCTCAAAATTATTCCTCTTCCATTTTGAGCTCCCCTCTGGGGTCACTTGCCTACTTCCTTCCTCCTATTTTTCCCTCCTTTTGTATAAATGCTCAATTTTGGCTCTTCATGAAACTGCCTTTTACTAGTGAATCAATTTGCCAAGTTTCCTGAGGCTCATCACCTATATTAACGTATCCGCTGCACCAGGTGCCTTGGGACACTTCGTCTGCTTCAACTCATATCAAATAGTTTAAATTATGTTTCCTACCCACATAAGGCATGTCAAAATCCTAATCTTCAGTATCTCAGAATGTGACCTCATTTGGAAATAGAGTTGTGGTAGGTGTAGGATTAAGCCACTTTGTAGTAAGGTGAGTCTCTCATCTAGTGAAACTGGTTTCACTATAAGAAGAAAGAAAGGTGGATAGAGACTCAGATGGAAGATGACGTGAACACGCAGGAGGAATGCCCATTACGTGATGACAGGGACAAAGAACAGAGTTGTACAGCTGCAAATCAAGGGACATGTGGAATTTCTGTGAGCCAGAAAAGGCAAAGGATGATTGTACCTTACAGATTTCATTGGTTTCCTGGCTATTCAAACACTTTAATTATGGATTTCTAGCTTCCAGAGGTACTATGAGATAATACATTTCTGTTGTTTTAAGCTTAACCAGCTTGTGGCACTTCGTTATAGCAGCCCTGCAAATCTTAAACGAGTGCCTTGTTGGTCTCCTGGCTATGCTTGCAGGAGACGCAGAGGCAGCAGGATGGAGACTGCAGCCCTGCTCTGCTGGTAAGCTTTGCAACAGTATGTTTCCTTCTGACTCCACAGCTGGGTTGTTTATCCCGAGTCTCCTGGGCCTCACTGCTACTCACTTCATTTCCCATTTGAGTTCAATTTGACAACAGTGAGGATTTTCAATCTTCCTGGTTCACATCTTTCTGGGGACAGAAAGAAAAGCAACTGCTTCCGTGTCCAAAATTTGTTCCCCTAGTATCCTCAGGGCTTTAGAGTACATGGAGAAGCAAAAAAGAAAAGCAGCCCAGCTAGATAATGTATCATCAGTCGTAATCTAAGATAAAAGATGTTCACCCTCTAAAGTACATTTGCGTTTCGGCCATTTTTCTACCAGTCTTGCTTATCGACACCTCATGCCTCCCCTTGGCAAAGTAGATAAGGAGCCAGACTATTGCTTGAGGGCTGGGTAAAATTAATTCACCTGTGGGAGGAAGGGGACCTCATGCTGTGGCTTTAGTGAGCAAGGTAACACTGTGTTCTAACTCATAAAGCTCAGAAAAGTTAGGATTCCCTGTTGCAAAGATTTTATTATCCAAACTAAAGTAGGGTATTACAGAGACAAGGGCAGGAAAAGGGGACTGGAAGCAAAGGCAGGCAAGGTAGATGTCTTTGCTCTCTCCCTGTCTGTGCTTCTCTCTTTGTGATCAATTTAATTTTTTTCTGCAAAAAGACTAGCTTTCATCTTTGATGGCAATGGCTCCCAAGTCCATACATTATTGGCCCAGCCATTAGCTTACAGAGCCAATTCCTGATTCTAGAGAAGGGACTCTGATTGGCCCAGTTTTACTCAAAAGTCCAGCTCTGAAAAAAAAAAAAAAAAAGGGGGGGGGGGGGGGGCAGTGGGCCTCTGGGAGGGCAGTATATAAAGCTG
>NW_004524656.1:3649819-3653565 GCF_000260255.1 Octodon degus | reverse complement strand
GGGGGGGGGGGTGGGATAAGGCCAGGAGTGGGCACCTGCACAATGCTGTGATATGGCTCTAAATGGCATTGTCTGTGAAAAATGGGCCAGCCAGGCAAACAACCCACAGGATCCTTTTATCAGGGTGCTCTAACAAGCGTCTCTAATGAGGCGCACAGACACAAGTGATGTCAGGAGGAGAATGGAAATAGACCAGATAATCAGCTCTTTCCTTGCTCTCTGTGGGGCTCAGATGTGGAATGAGGGCACAGATCTTAGAGTGACTAATATGGTGCTCTACTTGGGATTGCCCTTTCCTGGCTACTGTCTCCTTCCAGATAAATTCTCTGGCAGAAGAACCTTAAATCTTCTAATTAATATTCTCTTACTAGCACCAAAATCCACAGTGCAAAGAGCAAAGGATCAAGCGATTACTGAGTGAGGGCTTGATAACTGGAACTGAAACAGTGGGACTGAAGCTAGGAAATGGTTCTGCTAACTCAGAGAATAATTTCTTAAAGGAACAGGATAATTGTCAAATGCCTCCTCTCTCCTACCTTCAGAGAAATATGTTTGGAATAATCACAAGTCATTGTATAGGATGATCCATATTCACATCCTGGCCCCACACTGGCATGAAGACTACGTTGCTTTTCGTTGTAATCTATAATTTCCCCATCTATGATGTGATCACTTGCCAGGCAAGTAATTCTTCCACTGAGCTATCTCCCTGGCCCCTGTTTTTTATTTTTTATTTTTAAGTATTTAGTACAGGGTCTACAGGGTCTTGCTATGTAGATCAGACTCACAGTGATCCTTCCTGTTTTTCAGCCTCCAAAGCACTGGAATTATAGGTGCTTGCCACTATGCCTAGTCTCAATCGTGTCTCAGTGCACCCCAGGGATGGGGCTGGCACAACATGCATACTGGGGATTGAATCCTGGTCCCTACGTCTGCCTAAGCAGGCGCTTTAATCTGCTGAGCTATCTGGCTGGCCCAGGTACTAGTATTAAACAAAAAATTCATACCACTCCTTATTATAGCATCTGTCTCAATACCTACAGGCAGCTGTGAGCATTAAATCCATGCTAGACATAGAACTTCTGATTGGCTTTTCTATTCATTTCTTCCATGACTTTATTCTCTTAGGTAGAGAAGTCAACGCAGAGTATGAATCCTCAAATCTCAGGTGCCGTTTTGTCTTGACAGGAGATGCTCTTTACTGGAAGAGAGGTTAAGAAAAAGAATACCAGCTCTTCAGTGAGCTTTCCAGTAGAACCATAAATACCACAAGGTCTTGGAAGTCTCTGACACTGGGGCTGGAGAGATAGTTCAGTGGAGATTAAGCCCTAGCCCAGGCCCAGTGACTGTGGGAGAGCTTCAGCTACCCTGCACCAGCAGGACCGGTCCAGTCCAAGCCCAGGCACAGTGTGGGTGAGACTCTCTTCCACCCCCTTGTGACACCCCCCCCACCACTCTACAGTCCCTGCAAACATGCCCACTGAGTGAAACTTCTGCAGCGTTCTCAGGACCCCCAGATCCAGCCATAGACTGACCCTGCAAGTGTGTGGGAGAGCTTTGGCTACCCTGCGCCAGCAGGACTGGCCCTGTCCAAGCCCAGGCATAACATGGATGAGACACTCTTTCACACCCTTGGGACCCCCACCAACACTCTGAAGACCCCCCAACTCCCTCCCAGTGAGTGATAACTTCTGCCGCATTCTTGGACCCCCAGATCCAGCCCTAGCCCAGGCCCTGTAGGTGTGTGGGAGAACTTCCCCACATGCCTACTCCACCTTCTCCCCTTCAGACTCAGATCGGGCCTGGCATACAGGCCTGGGGTGAAACTCTGCAGCTGCAGTCCCTGAAGAGAGAGTAGGGGGCAGAACCACCCAGCTAGTCCAGGAGCAGAACATCTTGCCAGAGGGGCACAACAGGTTCACTCCCAAGGGCAGCAGCAGGAAGGAGCTGAGCACAGCAGCCAGACCCAAGCCAGGCATAAATGGATAAATTCAAACTTTGTAGATCTGAACCTGAATTTCAGTAGGTGCTAAGGTTATATCTGCACCAAAGCACTGCAACAAAGGTAAGAAGACAGGGGCTGGTGAGATGGCTCAGTAGAATAAGTGCTTGCCTGGCAAGTGCAAGGACCTAAGTTCAATCCTGGTTCCGGAAAAAAAAAAAAAAAAAAAAAAAGACAGTGCTATACACAATGACAACGAGAAGAAGCAAAATGCAATCTCAAACCCCAAGTCCACCCATAACAAGTGCAGAGGACACTAACACAGAACAAATTGGGAATCACACAGCTGAAATCAATGAATCAACAGCTTCTGAAATAAAGAAACAACTGCAGAAAGGTTTAGAGGAACTCAGATTAGAAATGAAAAAAGAAATCCCTGAATTAATAGCATCTGCGGTAAACAATCAAATGCAGAAACATATGGAGCAAACTCAGTGCCCACCCAGAACAAGTGCAGAGGACACTAGCTCAGCTGAAATGTATGAATTAATTGCATCAAAACTAAATAAGCAACAGCAGAAAGTTATAGAGGAACTCAGAGTAGAATTATTTTCTGAAATAACAAAAGAATTCTCTGAACTCATAGCATTGGAAGTAGAGAATTAAATACAGAAACATAGGGAGGAAACCCAATCTGAAAAAAACTCTGCAGTAAAAGAATTAATAACTGCTTCTAAAGGAGACATTGATAAAAAAATAGAGGAGATTAGAAAAATGACAGATTCCTTGAATGAGCAATACAGGAAAGAAATAGATCGCATGAAGCAGAGGCAAAGAAATATAGAGGAAATTAAAATCTCAATCACAAGCTTGTAAAACCATTTGAGTGAAAGTGAAGACAGAGTTTCAGATCTTGAAGATGCTGGTGCAGCTAGTGAAATGGTAAGAAAAGACCTCTTAAAAACAACTAGGATGCAGAAAAAAAAAATAATCCATCACTTTCAAGATGATGCAAAGCTGAACAATGTGAGACTAATAGGTATCAATAAGAAAGAAGGGGGCTGGGGATATGGCTCAGTAGAATAAGCACTTGCCTGGCAAGTGCAAGGGCCTGAGTTCAATCCCCAGTTCCACAAAAAAAAAAAAAAAAAAAAAGGAGTCAATACGAATGACATTAAAAAAATATGGGGAAAAGTAATAGCAGAAAACTTCCCATATATGAGGAAACAATCTGACATTCAGGTAACCAAAGTATACAGAATGCCAACTAACCTCAATCCAATTAAAAACACACCGAGACATATAAGATCCCAGAAATCCAGCACAAGAATATTATACTGAAGGCTACTAGAGAAAAGAAACAGATCACGTTCAAAGGAAAACCCATCAGAATTACGGCCGACTTCTCTTCACAAACCATGCAGGCAAGAAGAGCATGGAGCAGAGTACCTGAGGTCCTCTATGAAAACAAATTCCAGCCCAGAATACTATACCCTGCAAAACTCTCTTTCACGTTTGAAGGAGAAGTGAAATACTTCCATGACAAAGAACAACTAATGAATTTCATGATGACAAAGCCAACCCTACACAGGCTACTGAAAGATGTTCTAGAGAGAGACCAAAATGATCAGAAGTCGTTGAATAAGAAAAGAAGCAACCAACTAAATAGGGCAAGCTATTAAACACAAGAGAAAAAGGAGTAAACAACAACAGGTAAATAACATGTCAATCATACGTCAATACATCTCAATTATAACCATAAATGTAAATGGACTCAATTCACCAATTAAGAGAAATAGACAGG
>NW_004524656.1:3636498-3647849 GCF_000260255.1 Octodon degus | reverse complement strand
CTCCTCAAACTCTTCCATGAAATTGAAAAGGAAGCAATCCTCCCAAAATCATTCCTGGAAGCAAGTATTATACTGATACCAAAACCAGGGAAAGATGCAACTAAGAAAGAGAACTACAGGCTGGTGTCCCTCATGAACATAGATGCAAAAATCCTCAATAAAATCCTAGCAAATAGAATACAGCAAATCATCAAGAAGATCATACAGCATGACCAGGTTGCATCCCAGGGATGCAAGGATGATTCGATATTCGAAAATCTATAAATGTAATACAGTATATCAAGAGAACGAAAATGAAAAACCACATGATCATCTAAATTGATGCATAAAAGGCTTTTGACAACGTCCAAAACTCATTCATGTTCAAAGTCCTACAGAAAATTGGAATGAATGGCCTCTACTTCAATCTGGTAAAAGCCTTTTATGAAAACCCAATGGCTAACATAATTCTAAATGGGGAAAACTGAAATCATTTACTCTTTCATCTGGTACAAGACAAAGATGTCCTCTATCTCCACTCTTATTCAGTATAGTTCTGGAAACATTAGCTGGAGCCATTAGACAAGGAAAAGAAATAAAAGGAATAAGAATAGGTAAAGGAGAAGTTAAATTATCACTATTTGCAGATGACACGATACTTTACTTGGAAGACCCAACAAACTCCACCAAGAAGCTACTAAAATTCATACACCAATTCAGTAGCATGGCAGGATGCAAAGTCAATACCCAAAAGTAAAAATCATTCCTGTACACAGATGACAAACACACTGAGAGGGTAATTATAGAAACAATACCTTTTACAATAGCATCAAGGAAAATGAAATATCTTGGAATTAATCTAACTAAAGAAGTCAAAGATCTTTTCAAGGAAAATTGCAGTATTCTTAAAAGTGTGATCATAGAGGGTTTCAGATTATAGAAAGATATGCCATGCTCCTGGATTGGAAGAACCAACATCGTGAAGATGGCTATACTCCCAAAATTGCTGCACAGATTTAATTCAATCCCTATCAAACTACCACCAATGTACCTCCCAGACCTAGAGAAATCATTCCTAAAATTTATTTGGAACCAAAAAGACCTACAATAGCAAAGGCAATCCTGGGCAACAAAGACAAGGCATTAGGCATTACAATTCCTGACTTGAAATTATCCTACAAGGCTACTGTGATAAAATCAGCATGATACTGGCAATGAAATAGACCTGAAGATCAATGTAAGAGATTAGAAGATGCTGAAGTCTCTACAAACACACTCAGCCACCTTATCTTTGACAAAGGGGCCAAACATACTCACTGGAAGAAAGATAACCTCTTTGACAAATTGTGCTAGAAAAACTGGCTCTCCACCTGCTGAAAACTAAAGCTTGACCGAGGTCTATCACCATGCACTACGCTAAACTCAAAATGGATTAAAGATCTAAACATTAAAACAGAAACACTAAATCTCCTGAAAGAGAAAGTAGGAGGACTCTTGACGACATAGGGGTAGGCAAAGAGTTCATGAGCAAAAATCAAATTTCTCAGGAAACACTTGTAAGAATTAACAACTGGGACCTCTTTTTATTGAGAAGTTTTTGCACATCAAAATAAATTACTAACAAAGTGAAAAGACAATCCACAAATTTGGAAAAAATCTTGACAATTAAGTACTCAGACAAAGGTCTGCGTTCTAGAATTTATAAAGATTTAAAAAACATTAGGGACCCAAAATTTAAAGACGCTGTGCAGAAATGGGCATCCGAGATGAACACACACTTCTCAGCAGGTGAAATTAAAGGAGTAAATAAATATATGAAAAAATGCTCCACATCACTAGCCATCCATGAAATGCAAATTAAAACAACATTGAGATATCATCTCACTCCAGAAAGAATGACTATCATAAAGAAATCAACCAACAACAAATGTTGGAGAGCCTGTGGGGAAAAAGGAACCTTTCTCCACTGTTGATGGGAATGTAGACTGGTGCAACCATTATGGAAATCAGTGTGGAGACTCCTTAGAAAAGTTGGACTGGAAATCCCATTTAAACCAGTTATTCCTCTCTTGGGAATTTTCCCAGAGGATCTGAAACATCATATCATACTGATATATGTGTGTCTATGTTTATAGCAGCACAATTTGTGATGGCCAAATCTTGGAAACAACCCAGATGGCCATCATCTGAGGAATGGATGAAAAAGGTGTAGTATTTTTATACAATGGAGTATTACTCAGCTATAAAGAATGATAAACTCGAAGCCTTTATATTGAAGTGGATGCCACTTGAAGATACTCATAAGTGAAAGAAACCACACAGACATGTGTAAATATCATATAGATTTCCTAGTATAAGAGCTCAAAAGAAGAAATACAAATAGAAAGGTATAATACAATTAAAAGGAAAGCAAGAACTTGAGAACTAGACAATAAAGAGAGCAAGGAAAAGAGCTAGGAAACATGACAGAGGCAAGCCATACAATTATACGTGCAAGATGGGTAAGGCAGTGATCCTGAGAATCTTCAGCAGATTTTCAAATCTAGCAGTTAATTGGGAGGATTCTCACCCTGACTAACTATATATACTGACACCTGTGAACTAAGCAACTGCACTGAAGATGCCAATTTGTAATAGTAGGTTCATGCTTGGAGTGCCTGTCATTCTGGTCTTCTGAATACGTGCTGCTTGTCATGACACACCAGTTGCTGCCATGCTGTCTCTTGGGTATATTATTGTTTAAAAAGGAAATGGGTAGTGAATGAAGACAGAAGACAGGAAAAGGAGTGTTGAGGGACTGTCCTGCAACAATATTTTATATGATTAGATTTCTGGACTTATGTGTAAACATATATAATCCTTTATTCCTAATATATTTTAATTTTTAAAATTTTTTGTCATATTCTGTAGGGACTTAAAGTTTAACATATCAATACTTTGGGCCAGGGAGATGGCTCAGTGTAATAACTGCTTCCCTGGCAAGCACAAGGGCATGAGTTTAATCCCTGGTTCTGAAAAAAATATCAATACTTTATGAAAAATATATGTTCCATGTTATGTCTAAGGTGTTTGATATTCAGACAGCTTGTGAGGTTAAGCTCAGCAGTCTAGGTTATGTGACAATAACAATAAGCTTCTCTTCTGGAGGTTTAACAACCTAAGTTTGCAGACCAAAAATTAGAGAAAAGGAGGGCTTCATGGAAAGCCAACATTTTGGCCCTAGCCTTCCAAGGTCAATTGAGACTCAGGACATATGAGAACTTGTACTGTTACATCATGTAACTCAGTTGTGTCCCAAATTTTCTGATCAAGGAGATTATGAGGCCAACGAGTAAAGTGATCGATGATGAAGAGTGTGCCTAAGGAGAATCACATGGAGAGAAAACATTCCCTCGGGCTTTCACAGAGAGCAAATTGGCCAGGCAATGGCCATGACTCATCCACATGGCTCACACTGACAAAGGATCTACAATCTGAGTTACAGGGTCTCGGGATAAAGCCTGAGGGGATTTAACTGACCTTACCAGATACAAAAGCTACAATTCGTGTTACATAGGTCTTGCTTTATCTTGATCTTAACCATCTAGCAGAAAAGTATAAAAACAAAGTACAAGAAATAAAACCATGTTGTTATGTTGAGCTGTAGGGGACTCAGGTCAACAACTTCTGACATTGCCAGTCAAGTGGAAGACCCAATACTATTATGGACTACTGGACTACTTTCGAATATTTTAATGAGTTCACATTCCTATAATATTTAAATGATGGAACTAAACAAAAGAAGGGGATATAAATGAATGTCCATTTTATATCTGCATATTCAAAATGGTTAGGATAGATGTATAGCTACATTCTCTTAATTCAAGGAATATAGGGATTTGTTCTAATAGTTTTTGTAAATAGGTTATCATGTCTGCCTCTTGTACAACAAACAACCACTAGGAAGGCAGTATGCAATGTGTTAGTTATTGAAACTCTCCTACCAATTTGATTTGAAACTGTCTCATTGCTATTTATTTCTCAATAAAATTATGAGAAAAAAAGAGATAGTTCAGTGGACTAAGCACATGCTTCGGGACTAGGTTCAATTCTTGGTACCACATGCTGTACATGCCATCCCTCCAGGTGCACTGAGCCATCCACTGAGATAATCCCAGTGCTGGGAGGCTGAAAACAGGAGGATCAGTATGAATATGAGCTGCATAGTAAGACCCTGTACCAAATACACAGAAAAACAAAAATCTATGACTTGGGGCTCTCTACCACTGGGTTGGGAAATACAGGTACACACACAGGAATGTGGAAGACGATTATGGTGCTTTGGAGAGAAAACAGGAGAAAAGAAAATATTATTAGCATGCTAGTAAATCAATCACTGATGGGCTCCAAACATTAAGCAAAAGCAGAATGCTCATTTTCACAAAATGCCTTCGTTCTTAAAATAATCTGGAAAAGTCCCAAGAACATCTCCCATGTCAGTGATCCAATATTAACTGCGTCAGCTGGAAAGGGGGCTGGGGGTGGTGTTCTGTCTGTCTTTGCTGCCCCTATTTTGTCTGGCAACAGTGGAGAGGATGATGGATGCAGAACAAGGATTTGATGGAGTCCAACATTCATCCATGATTTAAAGTAAAAAAGCAGAAAATTGGAGTAGATTTTTTTTAATCTCAATCTGATAAAAGTTTTCTATGACAAATCAGCAGCCACTTCACACTAAATGGTCAAAATTTGAAAGCTTTCACTCTAAAATCAGGAACAAGACATGGGGGTCCATTATCACCACTTGTCTCAGTTATCTTTCTCTCATTGCTTGGGACAAAATATCTGACACTGAATATTAAGAAAGGAAAGGTTTATTTAGCTCCCTGTTAGTGGAAGTTTTAGTTCATACTCAGCTGGCTCCAAGACAGAGTGGTACAAGGCAGAGGACAGCCCTTCATACTGTGGAAAACAGCAAGAGCAAAGGGAGGAGTAGCAGCAACAATGACAGCAGAGAGCAAGTCTGTCTCCCTTGTGTTGCATTCAGGCTGTCTGTCCCAGGCTGGATGTAGCGCTCACACCCATAATCTCAGCAGCACTCACACTCATAATCCCAGCAAAGATCATGAGTTAATCACAAAGTCTAGAAGTCTGCCCCATGACTACAGGAGACTTTGGGGGGATAACTAGACACAACTATAACACCACTCCTCTTCTATACATTTCTGGAAACATTAGCCAGAGAAATTAGAAGAAAAACCAATAAAAAGGATAAAGATAGGAAAGGAAGAAGTTAAATTATATCATTTGTGAATGACATGATACTCAATACAGAAGACCCACAAAATTTCACCAAAGACTTCTAGGCTTAATAACCAAATTCAATCCCTCAGCTGGATATAAAATCAACATTCTAAAATCAGTAGCATTCCTGTACATAAATAACAAATTCACAGAGAAAGAAATTAGGAAAAAAACACCTTTGAAAATAGCATCCAAAAAAAAAAAAAAAAAAAGAAAAAGAAAAAGAAAAAAGAAAGAAAGAAAGAAAGAAATACCTAAGAATCATTCTAATGAAGGAAGTAAAAAACCTTTACGTTGAAGACTATGGTACTCTGAAAAGGAGATTAAAGAGACTATCAGAAAGTAAAAAGAGGGGTCTAGGGAGATGGCTCAGTGGAATAAGTGCTTCCCTGGTAAGCGCAAAGGCCTGTGTTCAATCCCTGGTTCCACCAAAAAAATAAATAAAGAAAAGAAAAGAAAAGAAAAGAAAACCTGGCTTTCCACACACCGAAGACAGAATCTAGACCCTTGTCTCTCACCATGCACTAAACTAAAATTGAAATGGATCAAAGATCCAAATATTGAAACACAGACACTAAATCTTCTGGGAGACATAGAGCTCTTCATGACATACATGTAGGCAAAGACTCTTTGAACACAACCTTGGAAATATTGCAAACAATCAACAACTTGGTTCTTGTCTTATCAAAAAAAAAAAGTTCATCAAAACAAATCATCACCAGAGTGAAGAAAACCCCACAAATTTGGAAAAGCTTTTAGCCAACTGACCCTCACACACAGGACTTCTACCTAGAATAGATAAAAAGTTTTTAAAAATCAGGCCCTCAAAATTCAAAGAATCAATTCAAAACATGGCATCTCAGATGAATACAAGCTTCTCAGATGAAGAAATACACATGGCAAGTAAGTATGTGAAAAAATGTTCAACATCATTGATCATTCAATGAAACTTAAAATGACACTGAGATTCCACCTCACACCAGAAAAAAATTGGATGTCATAAAAAATCAACCAATAACAAATACTAGTAGGCCTGTGGTAAAAAACAAAACTTTCTTCACAGTCAGTGGGAGTGTAGACTGCACAATCACTGTGGAAATCAGTATGGAGATTTCTTCAAAAAAGGAGGGTTAGAGGTTCCATTTGACCCAGGTATTCCCCTTCTGGGTATTTTTCCAGAAGAACTGAACACATCATATCACAGTAAAATATGTGCACCCCTGTTTATAGCAGCATAATTTGTAATAGCTAAATCTTGGAAACAACCCAAATGCCCATCAACTGAGGAAAGGATAACAATGATGTGATGTTTTTATTTAACAGAGTATCACTCAATTATAAAGAAAGATAAACTCGAGACTTCTGTAGGTAAATGAATGCAATGCAAAACCATAATCATAAGTGAAATAAATCAGACTTAAATGTATAAACATCATAAGGCCTCCTTAGGGTAAGAAACTGAAAGGGTAAATAAAATCCAAACTGTACAATAGATATTATGAGAGAGAAAGAAACTGCTCAAAAGGAAACAAGAACTAGGATGAGGAAAGGAGAAAAGAAGGAAGGGAAAAATTATATATATACCTATATATACACAAGATCACTATGATACTTGTATTACTAAGTTCTATGAGTTCATTTCAGGGAACAGCTAGCGCTTATATTGTTTGATCAATTTTACATGCCTGTATCTGGTAGCCTAAGCAACTACGTTGAAGGTAACAATACGCAATGTAATAGCCATTGCTAACTTTCTACAATCCTGTTTTGAAATGCTGCTCCATTTTTCCTTTTTCTTTTTTCTCTTTAAAATAACAAAAAGAACTCAGCCAAGAAAGACGTTTTGGTGGAACTGTGATGAATGTGATCATTATGTATGTCTGAAAGGTAGTCTAAGCGCCGCCTGCCTGGCAAGTGCAAAGGACCCAAGTTCCATCCCCAGTGCCACATGTGGAACTGGCCCTAGAACTCCTGCATGGGTCATGATGGTGCATGCCTGTAATCCCAGAACTGGGGAGGCTGAGACAGGAGGATCACTAAGACCCTGAACTGCTTAGCAAAATCCTATATCTAGTGAATAAATACAAAGCTAAAATAAAATCAGTTGAGAGGAGAATCCCACATCGATTCTTCTAGGTATGTTCTTTTGGGTCCTCCCCCCACCGTGGAAAGAGGCTGGTCCTTGCAGAGTTGAGTTTCTCTGAAGAAAGTGTAGAGGGAGACTCTCCCCCTAAATCCAGGAAGCAGCAATCAGCCAAGGGACACCTAGCCTGCCTCTCAGCTCTGCCTCCCACCCCCAGTGGCCCTTCTCTGCTGAAGTGTTTATTGCATAATTAATGAAAGGTAATGACCCTTGCAGATACTTTACCAGGAGCCCAAAATTTAAACTCATGCTGCTGATTATGATGGGCTCTGCTCTCCCACTCTTAATTACTCAGAGCTGTAAAACATCTTTGAAGCTCATGGGGACTGAGAATCTCTTGGGCTGTTAATCTCAGCACCAGCAACCAAGCACACCTCTCAACCAACATTCCTACAAAAAAATGCATAAAAGAAAAGCCTATGAGGTGGAAAGGGAACTGCGAGTTTTTCCCATTATGCTTCTTATATACTTCCTCCTAAAGGAAAAAGCCCAGCCAAAAGATCTTGGCTGAGTAACCAGAGGCCCCAGAATCGCTTCTGCTCAGGAACTCCAATACACGGTTCAAAAGTCATGGCTGGCGCTTCGTGGACATAAATATTTCAGAGCCACTTGCTTTCTGGTCTACCAGATGGCCGCATTCACACTTCCAATTGTGTCAGACTCTAAAAACTTCAGCTATTCAAAGTCTGGGGTGGAGCCTATGATCCCAGAATAAGGATTGGGGAGGTGGGTGAATAATACAGCAAGGGACTTTCCAAATAAAAATAATAATAATAATAATGAAGTGAGTGCTACCTGCTTTGCTAAAATATTTTTCACAGGTAATTCCACTGCAAAAACTCCAGCTAGCCAATGTAGTTAGCAAGGGTAATTCTTGTGCATCTATCTATCTATCTATCTATCTATCTATCTATCTATCTATCTATCTATATTTGTTTTGTTTTGTTTTTTGTTTTACTTATTGTGTCTCCCCCTACCTCCAATTCTGCACCAGTGTGGTCAGCTTTGTTCTCCCTTATCCCTGCAGGCGTAGACCCAGAGAACAACATCAGTGAAATGGCCTGGCGCATGTTCCATTTTTCTGTTCCACCCAAACCTGCAGAGCAGCCCACACGTGGCTGAGGGGCAGAGTCCTCCGCATTCTCCTTGGCTTGTGACCTTTATTTCTCTCAGGGGTGTCCTGGCTGTTTTCAGGCCTTGTGCTAAAAATGTATCAGGATAGTAATTTTTAAGTCTTTGTTGTCTTATGCTTACTAATAGTAATATTGCTATTTTTTTGTAAGCAGTGTATATTCACTGGAAAATGAAGAGAGCCTGCAAGTATAGCTCAGTAGAAGATGGCTTGCCTAGCCTGCGGGAGGCTCTGGGTTCAGTTCCTACCACAGCAAAAAGAATCAAGTCAATAAATAAAAATAAAAAAAGGAATAAAGATGCCAAAAGACAAAATTCATGCTCTACCCACGTACACTACCTTGAATTTTGTAACCGAGAGCAAACAGCAGCTAACCTTCAGTGTGTATACATCCTCCCAGGTTTTCTCTGTGTGTAACCACAGGCAGGCACACATGATTTCTGTATCTGAAGAATCAATCAACTTGCTGATGAGAGATATTCAGGAAAAAAATGTATCTGTCCTGAACATGTGCAGCCTTTCTTCCCTTGTCAGTATTTGCCTAAACAATGTAGTATAACAACTGTTTATGTAGCATCTGTACTGTTGCAGGCATTGTAAGCACTCTCAGGATGATTTAAAGTATACAGTAAGCTGTTCATACATAGGTTCTATGCAAACAACCCCATTTATGGAAGGCATTTGAGCATCTTCAGGTTTTGGCATTTTCAGGGTCCTAGAATCAATCCTCCAACATGGAAAAGCAACTATATATGTATTCACAATATATTTCATGACACCAGGTTCATATTTTATCTACTGTTTTGACATTTACTTTCTCCATAATGTATGGAGGATTTCTTTCCAAGACTTATAAGCCCTTTTAGACACTTTCTAAAAATTCTTTTCTTTTTTATTCATTTGGTACAGTGTCTCACTACCCTCCTCAGACTTTTAGTGATCCTCCTGTTTTCAGCCTCCCCAGCACTGGGATTATAGGTGTGTCCCCCCATGCCCAGACTCCATCGCCAGCTCAGCACTCCCGGGGACCAGGCCGGTGCAACATGCAATACTGGGGACTGAACCCTGGTCCCTGCGCTTGCCTATGCAGGTACTTAGTCCACTGAGCTATCTCACGGGCTCTCCTTAAACCTTTTTATACTCATGAGTACACATACACTTTAAGATAACTTGCAAATAGGAGCTTCATGCCCCAAAGATGTTCACGGATGTCAAAAAGTTTGGAACCATAGGTGAGTTTAAGTACCTTATAGCAGTGAGAAGATGATTTCCTCTGAGCTTGCAGATACGCCCAACCTTAGATCCAGTCTCAGCTCTTGCAGTGTGGGCAGTCTGGAAGAAGGGCATGGTAGCCCCATTAGAGGTGGTGTGAGAAGAGACTGTGCTCAGGCCCCCGGACCTTCATGAATTCGGGGAAGATTGACAGGAATGCTATGAGAAGTCCTTGTTCTCACCCATATGTAAATAAGGCTAATGCTCAGCATAAAAACACAAATCAGTGGCTCTGTGGGTGCTGCCTTCGTTGCAAGTAAACTGGAGAAACAGCGTGTCTGCCTGCCGTAGCCTCACTGCCTCTCAGATCTGCAAGCCAGTGGGAGAGTTTCAGCAGCCATGAGCCTTCTGTAGCCCGGCCAGCCAGCCTTTCCCAAACCCCACAGAGCTGCCCCCATCCCTGTGTTCTCTGCCAACAGGCTGGCAAGGACGTTGCGCTCTACAAATCACCCGCCTAACAGGCAGCCGGGCCACAGGGTCCCTCTTAGTCCTCCATGCACCGAGTTTCCTAAAGTGACCAGCAGGACTCCCAGCAATGGAACTGTGATACTTCTGAGCCACACAAACAGCCAAACACCCAGCACAGTAACTGCCCCGCACAGGCATACAATGCAGACAGGAGCAACGCAGCATCCTGCCCCGTGCGCACACTCATCAAGCACTTGCCAGTACTCCAGCTGTGGCAGCAAGCAGAGCTCACTCGCCTAGCTTGCCACTGATCTAGTGATTGATATCTGTGGCTCTGGAGGAGGGGATGATCCTGATGCAATTTATCTCCAGATCTTAAGCTTGCCACCATCTCCCTCCTTCCAGTGAGTTCACCCAATCCTTGACTGACCATAAGCAAACGATGTGATGTGCTTCGCTGAACAGTCCCAGTGGCCCCACTGAGCACTCGCCAGCTCCATCTACCCTGCTCTAACAGCTCATACTGACCCCTTTCCTGTTTTCTTTATTACAATGAAATACACTACCCCAAACTTACTTTCCTAGGGGAGGACCCTAGAGTTTTACAAAACCCTCCTGTTCATGTAGCATTTTCCCATTTTTAAATCTTCCATCAAACATGGTTCATTCCATCTTTTAAAGTTGTTTTTTTAAAAACATTAATGAGTCTGCTTATTAACAGAATGAACTTTATAGTGCATTTTGATTTATAAAATAAAAACATAACACAAAACATTATTTTCTTGTCCAAGAAACATCTGGGACTCAACACGATCTGTAGGGCTGAGTCCAGAGTCCTACAGTGCAGTTCCTACAGCCTCAGCACTGCTCCCCACTCTGAGCTTTAGTCATTACCTCTCCTGCCCTTTGCATGCTCCTAAACGTTGTCAACCCCTTGTGTTCTACACTCATGTCATTTGTTTACCTTGCTGTTGGCAGTACTTTTCCCACCATTGTTTTTGTCTGAGGGATGAACTCATACCTATTCTTTATAATCCAGTCAAGACATGCTGTGCTGTGGGCTGGGTTTGTGACTCAATGACTCACACCTGAGGTTCGATACTCAGCACTGGGAAAAAAAAATATGTATATATA